>NC_084557.2:47008191-47315691 GCF_033978685.3 Nerophis lumbriciformis
TCTAACATAATAGTGAGAGTCCAGTCCATAGTGGATTTGGTAATAGTGTGAGAGTCCAGTCCATAGTGGATCTGGTAATAGCGTGAGAATCCAGTCCATAGTGGATCTAACATAATATTGTGAGAGTCCAGTCCATAGTGGATCTAACATAATATTGTGAGAATTCAGTCCATAGTGGATCTAACATAATAGCGTGAGAATCCAGTCCATAGTGGATCTAACAGAATAGTGTGAGAGTCCAGTCCATAGTGGATCTAACATAATAGTGAGAGTCCTGTCCATAGTGGATCTAACATAATAGTGAGAGTCCAGTCCATAGTGGATCTAACATAATAGTGTGAGAGTCCAGTCCATAGTGGATCTAACATAATAGTGAGAGTCCTGTCCATAGTGGATCTAACATAATAGTGAGAGTCCAGTCCATAGTGGATCTAACATAATAGTGTGAGAGTCCAGTCCATAGTGGATCTAACAGAATAGTGTGAGAGTCCAGTCCATAGTGGATCTAACATAATAGTGAGAGTCCAGTCCATAGTGGATTTGGTAATAGTGTGAGAGTCCAGTCCATAGTGGATCTGGTAATAGCGTGAGAATCCAGTCCATAGTGGATCTAACATGATATTGTGAGAGTCCAGTCCATAGTGGATCTAACATAATATTGTGAGAATTCAGTCCATAGTGGATCTAACATAATAGCGTGAGAATCCAGTCCATAGTGGATCTAACATAATATTGTGAGAGTCCAGTCCATAGTGGATCTAACATAATAGTGAGAGTCCAGTCCATAGTGGATCTAACATAATAGTGTGAGAGTCCAGTCCATAGTGGATCTAACATAATAGTGTGAGAGTCCAGTCCATAGTGGATCTAACATAATATTGTGAGAATTCAGTCTGTAGTGGATCTAACATAATAGCGTGAGAATCCAGTCCATAGTGGATCTAACATAATATTGTGAGAGCCCAGTCCATAGTGGATCTAACATAATAGTGAGAGACCAGTCCATAGTGGATTTAACATAATATTGTGAGAGTCCAGTCCATAGTGGATCTAACATAATAGTGGGAGAGTTTAGTCCATAGTGGATCTAACATAATAGTGTGAGAGTCCAGGCCATAGTGGATCTAACATAATATTGTGAGAGTCCAGTCCATAGTGGATCTAACATAATAGTGAGAGTCCAGTCCATAGTGGATCTAACATAAAAGTGTGAGAGTCCAGTCCATCGTGGATCTAACATAATATTGTGAGAGCCCAGTCCATAGTGGATCTAACATAATAGTGAGAGACCAGTCCATAGTGGATTTAACATAATATTGTGAGAGTCCAGTCCATAGTGGATCTAACATAATAGTGTGAGAGTTTAGTCCATAGTGGATCTAACATAATAGTGTGAGAGTCCAGTCCATAGTGGATCTAACATAATAGTAAGAGTCCAGTCTATAGTGGGACCAGCAGGAGATCATCTTGAGTGGAGACAAGTCAGCAGCGCAGAGACATCCCCAACTGATGCACAGATGAGTGGTCTCGACTTTGAACAGCTAGCATATCATCTGTGGTCGCCTAATAACCTCTCTACGCAGTAGAGGGGAGCAGAGCAGAAAAGAAACGGCAGATCAACTGGTCTAAAAGGGGGGTCTATTTAAAGGCTAGAGTATACAAATGAGTTTTAAGATGGGACTTAAATGCTTCTATTGAGGTAGCATCTCTAACTGTTACTGCTAGAACATTCCATTGTACTGGAGCCCCAATAGAAAACGCTCTATAGCCCGCAGACTGTTTTTAGGTCCTGGGATTAAATGAGTCCTCTTCGCATTGATGGTGAAAACAGGTTGTAAAAAATTACAAAACCTAAAAAGAAATAGTTTTTGATTTGTTTTGCAATTTTCTTGTTCTGGTAAAGTTAGGTTTACCAGAACGCAATAAACCTTTATTCTAGGGGCGTCATACTCATTTTAGCTCAGGGGCCGCATGGAGGAAAATGTATTCCCAAAGGGGCCGTAATGGTAAAATCATGGCATGATAACTTGAAAATAGAGACAATTCCAGGTTGTTTTCTTTGTTTTACTTTGGCCAAAAATAGAACAAGCACATTATAAAAACGTACAAATCACAAATAATCCTCCGGACAAAACACTTCAAGTTTGTTGAAAATCCTGAGGAAGTTGGTGCAGCTTCAAGAACATAATGAGTTTAGACTTGGTCTCAGTGTACCTACAAACCCAGGATTAAACTTTAACCTCTTAAGGCTCAAGCTGTTTGTTTACATGTTTTTTTAATTTCTCTTTGCTATTTGGGCCTATTGGTGTCATGATCCGTTACCCGGACATGATTTATGTTGGTAATGTTTCTGTTTTAGTCTGTTTCCTGGGTGCGCCTTCTTTCCCTGTTTACTGTTGGTTTCCATGGGCACTGATTCTCTTCACCTGTCTTAGTTTAGCAATTAGTGCTCCCACCAGGTGTTTTGGTTAATCACTCCCCTTTATAGTTTCCTGTCACCCAGCAATAGTTGCTGGGTCAATGTTTGCTATAGGCAACATTTACGTTCTCCTGTTTTTTCTCCTCGCTGTAGTAAGTTTGTACACGCTAGCATTCCTTGTTTATCACCCTTGGTGACATTTTATGTTTTGTTTAGCTCCACGCTTGCTAGCGTCTTCAGTCTTGTATTTTTGATCAAGTCTTAAAATAATTAAATATACTTCATCTTACCTCCACGATACTCCTGCTTGTCTTCTGTATTGGAAGGAACGCTACCAGCGCAGCTATGTGTCCCCGCAGACGTAACAATTGGGCCCTAATTAGAACAAAAACTAAAAATCATCTTTTGATATGAT
This sequence comes from Nerophis lumbriciformis, assembly GCF_033978685.3. Lineage (NCBI taxonomy): Eukaryota > Metazoa > Chordata > Actinopteri > Syngnathiformes > Syngnathidae > Nerophis > Nerophis lumbriciformis. The sequence goes on from NC_084557.2 coordinate 47,011,026, forward strand.
GTACTTAGTCCATAAGTACACAAACGTGTACTTCATGTGTAGTGACATGCAAATTCTTATTTTTACACTTTTTTTTCCCAAATTCCATTGTATGTTATACTCTTCTGACACCACCAGATGGCAGTATAAGTGGCCATAAGACCCCAATTCAGTAGTGTACACAATTTTGGAAATAAGAGCTAAAGGGTGCTGTCCACGCATGTGGCCACTAAGGCCTTGAGAGGTTAAAGGGGAACATTATCACAATTTCAGAAGGGTTAAAACCATTAAAAATCAGTTCCCAGTGGCTTATTTTATTTTTCGAAGTTTTTTTCAAAATTTTACCCATCACGCAATATCCCTAAAAAAAGCTTCAAAGTGCCTGATTTTAACCATCGTTATATACACCCGTCCATTTCCCTGTGACGTCACATAGTGATGCCAACACAAACAAACATGGTGGAAAGAACAGCAAGCTATAGCGACATTAGCTCGGATTCAGACTCGGATTTCAGCGGCTTAAGCGATTCAACAGATTACGCATGTATTGAAACGGATGGTTGTAGTGTGGAGGCAGGTAGCGAAAACGAAATTGAAGAAGAAACTGAAGCTATTGAGCCATATCGGTTTGAACCGTATGCAAGCGAAACCGACGAAAACGACACGACAGCCAGCGACACGGGAGAAAGCGAGGACGAATTCGGCGATCGCCTTCTAACCAACGATTGGTATGTGTTTGTTTGGCATTAAAGGAAACTAACAACTATGAACTAGGTTTACAGCATATGAAATACATTTGGCAACAACATGCACTTTGAGAGTGCGGACAGCCCAGTTTTCATCAATTAATATATTCTGTAGACATACCCTCATTCGCTGATCTGTCCAGTTTTGGAGTTGATGTCAGCAGGCCAGGGAAGCTAGGGTTGATATTCTTCTCTTGATCATCTTCGGTGGCATAAGGGACGGTGTGAGCTAAGACATCCAGGGGGTTTAGCTCGCTCGTCTGCGGGAACAAACTGCCGCCATTGCTTGCCGTGCTACCGAGGTCCTTTGTCCCTGAATGGCTCACACACTCCGGCAGATTCAATGGGGGTCTGGCGGCAGATTTCTTTGACTTTATGGTTGGAAATGCATCTGCTTTGAGTGTCGCAGGATATCCACACATTCTTGCCATCTCTGTCGTAGCATAGCTTTCGTCGGTAAAGTGTGCGGAACAAAACGTCCAATTTCTTGCCACTTTCGCATCTTTGGGCCACTGGTGCAACTTGAATCCGTCCCTGTTGGTGTTGTTACACCCTCCGACAACACACCGACGAGGCATGATGTCTCCAAGGTACGGAAAACAGTCGAAAAAACGGAAAAAAACAGAGCTGATTTGACTCGGTGTTTGAGAAAATGGCGGATTGCTTCCCGATGTGACGAATAATAGAAAGGCGTTTAATTCGCCAAAATTCACCCATTTAGAGTTCGGAAATCGGTTAAAAAATTATATGGTCTTTTTTCTGCAACATCAAGGTATATATTGACGCTTACATAGGTCTGGTGATAATGTTCCACTTTAAGTCACAGTCTTTCTGGGATTGAACAAAAAACCCAACATGTAAACTCTTCGAGGTATCAAATATCCTTTGTCAGGTCCATGAATCAATCCAGCGCTAACTCAACAAACCGTAAGAAACGGAGGTAAGAACTATTGAAAAGGTTTAAGTTTTCTCGTTTTTGACAGAGACATTATGGGGGAGTAAGGGTGCCAAACAACGATGTGTTCGAAGCAGAAGACATAAAACGGCAGGTTTTAAGTTTAATTTGTATACCTCTTGCTAGTCCTAACATAATTGCTATTGTGACATCTAGTGGACACATTTAGAACAGCAGTTTCTTTCATTCAAAAAAATAACCCTGTTCTATTCCTTATTAATATTTTTTTACAATTGTAATTTGCATGTCAACAAATTGTAATCATCCTAATAAGTAAACAAGCCATAATAACTCTCAATGTTTATTAAAAATTAATAAATATTGAACATCTTGAAGTGTGTTTATTTCCTCAACTGGAAAGACAGGGTCAGCCGGTCTTTTTCCAACAAATTTGGCAATACAGGTTCATTTGTGTTCATGTTGCTCTTTCAGTTTGAATCCATAATATTCCCAAACCGTTGGCTTTTCACTGATCGTTTTTGTTCCCCTTAATTTTTGTCATTTTTTCCGGGGCTTTTCACTACCAAGTCGCGATCAGCGAAGTCCTCTGTCCGTGAGACCTAAGTGTGTGTGTGTGTGTGTGTGTGTGTGTGTGTTAGCTAGCGGTCCAAGAAAAAGATTGTGGATGACAAACGGGAGGGTTCCCTCTGTTTATTTCATATTGCTATTGAATAAACACTCGCCAGTTCTGTAGGGAACAAGAGGTTGAAAGCAAGAGAGGAAGAAAACAAACACACAGAGACATGGAAATTAATTAATATCTACAAACCCCGTTTCCATATGAGTTGGGAAATTGTGTTAGATGTAAATATAAACGGAATACAATGATTTGCAAATCCTTTTCAACCCATATTCAATTGAATATGCTACAAAGACAACATATTTGATGTTCAAACTGATAAACATTTTTTTTGTGCAAATAATCATTAACTTTAGAATTTGATGCCAGCAACACGTGACAAAGAAGTTGGGAAAGGTGGCAATAAATACTGATAAAGTTGAGGAATGCTCATCAAACACTTATTTGGAACATCCTACAGGTGTGCAGGCAAATTGGAAACAGGTGGGTGCCATGATTGGGTATAAAAGTAGATTCCATGAAATGCTCAGTCATTCACAAACAAGGATGGGGCGAGGGTCACCACTTTGTCAACAAATGCGTGAGCAAAATTGTTGAACAGTTTAAGAAAAACCTTTCTCAACCAGCTATTGCAAGGAATTTAGGGATTTCACCATCTACGGTCCGTAATATCATCAAAGGGTTCAGAGAATCTGGAGAAATCACTGCACGTAAGCAGCTAAGCCCGTGACCTTCGATCCCTCACGCTGTACTGCATCAACAAGCGACATCAGTGTGTAAAGGATATCACCACATGGGCTCAGGAACACTTCAGAAACCCACTGTCAGTAACTACAATTGGTCGCTACATCTGTAAGTGCAAGTTAAAACTCTCCTATGCAAGGCGAAAACCGTTTACCAACAACACCCAGAAACACAATCAGATTCGCTGGGCCTGAGCTCATCTAAGATGGACTGATACAAAGTGGAAAAGTGTTCTGTGGTCTGACGAGTCCACATTTCAAATTGTTTTTTGGAAACTGTGGACGTCGTGTCCTCCGGACCAAAGAGGAAAAGAACCATCCGGATTGTTATAGGCGCAAAGTTGAAAAGCCAGCATCTGTGATGGTATGGGGGTGTATTAGTGCCCAAGGCATGGGTAACTTACACATCTGTGAAGGCACCATTAATGCTGAAAGGTACATACAGGTTTTGGAGCAACATATGTTGCCATCCAAGCAACGTTACCATGGACGCCCCTGCTTATTTCAGCAAGACAATGCCAAGCCATGTGTTACATCAACATGGCTTCATAGTAAAAGAGTGCAGGTACTAGACTGGCCTGCCTGTAGTCCAGACCTGTCTCCCATTGAAAATGTGTGGCGCATTATGAAGCCTAAAATAGCACAACGGAGACCCCCGGACTGTTGAACAACTTAAGCTGTACATCAAGCAAGAATGGGAAAGAATTCCACCTGAGAAGCTTAAAAAATGTGTCTCCTCAGTTCCTAAACGTTTACTGAGTGTTGTTAAAAGGAAAGGCCATGTAACACAGTGGTGAACATGCCCTTTCCCAACTACTTTGGCACGTGTTGCAGCCATGAAATTCTAAGTTAATTATTATTTGCAAAAAAATAAAATAAAGTTTGAGTTTGAACATCAAATATGTTGTCTTTGTAGTGCATTCAATTGAATATGGGTTGAAAATGATTTGCAAATCATTGTATTCCGTTTATATTTACATCTAACACAATTTCCCAACTCATATGGAAACGGGGTTTGTATCTCATTTTTGTTCGATTAATTGGTTTATTGGCCCCAGAATTGTGTTTTGGTTTGTTACACAGACGTGCAGATACATAGAATATAATTAAGGATTTGAATAAGTGCACCGTACTCCTTGGTCTGGAATCAGTGATGTTCCTGACCTTTAATTTCCATCCATTCATCCCTCCACCCAGAAACATGAACGTGCCAATAGTTGAATGAAATACTTGCAGTTGGCGTATCAGAAAACATTCTCTCAACATGGACAATCACAACTTACTCATGGTACAGATGGTGTTTCACGTCCAGCCGATTGATGGACTACGTGCCTGACGAGCACTGACATCTATAGTGGTTTGTGTACCGCAGTATTGCTCGTTATTCCCGCAAAAAAAAAAAAAATCGCAGCCCATTACTCATGTCTCTGTATCAAAATTCCTATTAAGTGCCGCTGTACTCCCAACACGATCGTGAATCATGGTTAGGAAGGTTGTTTAAAAGCCAAATGCTTGCCTGTGTTCCCTGATTTACTGCTTCACTGGTGATTTGCTTTAAGAGGAATGTATTGTTTGAGAGCAGCCAGGCTTGAGGTGCTCACTTTTTATTGTCCACCTTCATCATCAGGGCCAGCAGAGTCGTTCTTAACCAGTGAGCATGTGTGTGTGTGTGTTAAAAGTCCCATATGATGGCTTGGCATTGTCTTGCTGAAATAAGCAGGGGCGTCCATGATAACGTTACTTGGATGGCAACATATGTTGTTCCAAAACCTGTATGTACCTTTCAGCATTAATGGTGCCTTCACAGATGTGTAAGTTACCCATGTCTTGGGCACTAATACACCCCCATACCATCACACCGATGTCGCTTTTTGATGCAGTACCGCCTGAGGGATCGAAAGTCCGTAATATCATCGCTTACGTGGAGTGATTTCTCCAGATTCTCTGAACCTTTTGATGATATTACAGACCGTAGATGGTGAAATCCCTAAATTCCTTGCAATAGCTGGTTGAGAAATGTTCTTAAACAATTTGCTCAGGCATTTGTTGGCGACCCTCGCCCCATCCTTGTTTGTGAATGACTGAGCATTTCACAATTAGCCTGTTCACCTGTGGGATGTTCCAAATAAGTGTTTGATGAGCATTCCTCAACTTTCTCAGTCTTTTTTTTGCCACTTGTGCCAGCTTTTTTGAAACATGTTGCAGGCATCAAATTCCATATGAGCTAATATTTGCAAAAAAATAACTTAAGTTTTTCAGTTGGAACGTTAAAGGGGAACATTATCACAATTTCAGAATGGTTAAAACCATTAAAAATCAGTTCCCTGTGGCTTGTTATATTTTTCGAAGTTTTTTTCAAAATTTTACCCATCACGCAATATCCCTAAAAAAAAGCTTCAAAGTGCCTAATTTTAACCATCGTTATATACACCCGTCCATTTTCCTGTGACGTCACATAGTGATGCCAACACAAACAAACATGGGGGAAAGAACAGCAAGCTATAGCGACATTAGCTCGGATTCAGACTCGGATTTCAGCGGCTTAAGCGATTCAACAGATTACGCATGTATTGAAACGGATGGTTGTAGTGTGGAGGCAGGTAGCGAAAACGAAATTGAAGACGAAACTGAAGCTATTGAGCCATATCGGTTTGAACCGTATGCAAGCGAAACCGACGAAAACAACATGGGAGAAAGCGAGGACGAATTCGGTGATCGCCTTCTAACCAACAATTGGTATGTGTTTGTTTGGCATTAAAGGAAACTAACAACTATGAACTAGGTTTACAGCATATGAAATACATTTGGCAACAACATGCACTTTAAGAGTGCAGACAGCCCAATTTTCATCAATTAATATATTCTGTAGACATACCCTCATCCGCTCTCTTTTCCTGAAAGCTGATCTGTCCAGTTTTGGAGTTGATGTCGGCAGGCCAGAGAAGCTAGGGTCGATATTCTTCTCTTGATCATCTTCAGGACGATGTGAGCCAAGACATCCAGGGGGTTTAGCTCGCTCGTCTGCGGGAACAAACTGCCGCCATTGCTTGCCGTGCTAGCGAGGTCCTTTGTCCCTGAATTGCTCACACACTCCGGCAGATTCAATGGGGGTCTGGCGGCAGATTTCTTTGGCTTTATCGTTGGAAATGCATCTGCTTTGAGTGTCGCAGGATATCCACACATTCTTGCCATCTCTGTCGTAGCATAGCTTTCGTCGGTAAAGTGTGCGGAACAAATGTCCAATTTCTTGCCACTTTCGCATCTTTGGGCCACTGGTGCAACTTGAATCCGTCCCTGTTGGTGTTGTTACACCCTCCGACAACACACCGACGAGGCATGATGTCTCCAAGGTACGGAAAACAGTCGAAAAAACGGAAAATAACAGAGCTGATTTGACTCGGTGTTTGAGAAAATGGCGGATGACGTCATCGCTCCGAGAGCGAATATTAGAAAGGCGTTTAATTCGGCAAAATTCACCCATTTAGAGTTCGGAAATCGGTTAAAAAAATATATGGTCTTTTTTCTGCAACATCAAGGTATACAGGTATATTGACGCTTACATAGGTCTGGTGATAATGTTCCCCTATAAGTATCTTGTCTTTGCAGTCTATTCAGTTGAATATAAATTGAAAAGAATTTGCAAATCATTGTATTCTGTTTTTATTTACGATATACACAAGGTGCCAACTTCACTGGTTTTGGGGTTTGTACTTTCTAACAATTCAAAGTAAGTCTCAGAGGTCCCACAACGTTGCAAGAGTATCGGCCAACATCTATCTTTGATGTTTTAATTTAGACTGTTCAAAAGTGCTTTCTGTAATCCATACTAAGAACCAGGGGCGTCACTAGCTTTTAAGGACAGGGGGGGCTTAGCCCCTAGGAGATGCACAGGATGCGAGCGAATGTTACGCACGAGCACAAAACTTCACAAACGGCAAACAAAGACTTAGAAATTATTCATTGTTATTATTATTTTTTTTTTTAAATGCACGAGACGAAATGAAATGCTCCCCGGGACGATGGCTTTTAACCATTTTTTTTCTTTTTCTTTTTATGTATTTATTCATTTTACATTTTATATTAAATGTCTTGGTTTTTCGGCCCTGCGATGAGGTGGCGACTTGTCAAGGGTGTACCCCGCCTTCCGCCCGAATGCAGCTGAGATAGGCTCCAGCGACCCCCCGCGACCCCAAAAGGGACAAGCGGTAGAAAATGGATGGATGGATGGTTTTACCTCCCTCTGAAAATCCTATGAAATGTTTAACAAGCCATCCTATAATAATACAACAGCTATTAATGTAACAATACAATAAAACAAATATATTTAATTATGTTTTTTTCATTATTTTAACAATAGGCTAATGTATATTACTTTACATAGATTCTACAAGAAACACAAAACTTAAAAACTAAATTATTTACAATTGCACACACAAGGTTTTGTGCAGCTTCACTCATTGTAAAGGAAGCTAATGTGCTTCGTACACTTGCAGGACCGCAAGCAAGGTTGCAGAGAAAATGCGGACTGGAATTTGAGTGATGTGGACATTTTCTATATGAACAAGTGGAATGGATTGGATACCGACGCACTAAAGGGGCTCACTACCTTACGCTACGAAGTGAAGTGAAGTGAATTACATTTATATAGCGCTTTTTCTCAAGTGACTCAAAGCGCTTTACATAGTGAAACCCAATATATAAGTTACATTTAAACCAGTGTGGGTGGCACTGGGAGCAGGTGGGTAAAGTGTCTTGCCCAAGGACACAATGGCAGTGACTAGGATGGCGGAAGCGGGGGATCGAACCTGCAACCCTCAAGTTGCTGGCACGGCTGCTCTACCAACCGAGCTATACCGCCCGGTGAGGGGAAACTGAGTGAATAATAACAGGTTATATGATTATTTATTTAAATTCATATTCGGGCCACTTTATAATAAATATGTATTTGTAAAATATAAAATAAAAAAATATATAACACCAAATTATTTAGGGGGGCTTAAGAATATTTTAGGGGGGCTTGAGCCCCCCTAAAATAGGCCTAACAACGCCAATGCTAAGAACACAACGTTTTGTGTGTCTGTAGCTCTAAAGCAGTGGTTCTTAACCTTGTTGGAGGTACCGAACCCCACCAGTTTCATATGCGCATTCACCGAACCCTTCTTTAGTGAAAAATATATTTTTTTTTTTTTTCAAATTCAAGACAAAATTATATGTTTTTTTACCGGTGCACAACATGAACCATGCATGAACATCACCTTGTTCAAAGAACAAAACCAACACAATGCATGAACTCACAACAAATTACACACCTGCAAATCAGTATGACTTCTGCTGTTGCCGTATCCGTAATAAGCCGATAGGGAGAGGTTTTTATTTACACGATGAGTCGGGTGTGTCTCGCCCTCCGCGGCGGAGGGTCTGCCGAACCCCTGAGGCCAACTCACCGAACCCCAATGGTTCGATCGAACCCAGGTTAAGAACCACTGCTCTAATGCCAAAGAGCTGTCTTTGTCCACGTTCCAATGTGGGACTCTAAGAGTCGCTATTCTGCACATTTTTTACATACGGTATACACTAAAGCAGTGTTTTTCAACCACTGTGCAGCCGTGAGATACAGTCTGGTGTGCCGTGGGAGATTATCTAATTTCACCGATTTGGGGTAAACAATATTTTTTGCAAAGCAGTAATTATAGTCTGTAAATGATGTGTTGTTGTTGAGTGTCGGTGCTGTCTAGAGCTCGGCAGAGTAATCGTGTAATACTCTTCCATATCAGTAGGTGGCAGCAGGTAGCTAATTGCTTTGTAGATGTCGGAAACAGCGGGAGGCAGTGTGCAGGTAAAAGGGTGTCTAATGCTTAAAGGGGAACATTATCACCAGACCTATGTAAGCGTCAATATATACCTTGATGTTGCAGAAAAAAGACCATATATTTTTTTAACCGATTTCCGAACTCTAAATGGGTGAATTTTGGCGAATTAAACGCCTTTCTATTATTCGCTCTCGGAGCGATGACGTCGTCGGGAAGCAATCCGCCGTTTTCTCAAACACCGAGTCAAATCAGCTCTGTTATTTTCCGGTTTTTCGACTGTTTTCCGTACCTTGGAGACATCATGCCTCGTCGGTGTGTTGTCGAAGGGTGTAACAACACGAACAGGGACGGATTCAAGTTGCACCAGTGGCCCAAAGATGCGAAAGTGGCAAGAAATTGGACGTTTGTTCCGCAAACTTTACCGACGAAAGCTATGCTACGACAGAGATGGCAAGAATGTGTGGATATCCTGCGACACTCAAAGCAGATGCATTTCCAACGATAAAGTCAAAGAAATCTGCCGCCAGACCCCCATTGAATCTGCCGGAGTGTGTGAGCAATTCAGGGACAAAGGACCTCGGTAGCACGGCAAGCAATGGCGGCAGTTTGTTCCCGCAGACGAGCGAGCTAAACCCCCTGGATGTCTTGGCTCACACCGTCCCTTATGCCACCGAAGATGATCAAGAGAAGAATATCGACCCTAGCTTCCCTGGCCTGCTGACATGAGGGTATGTCTACAGAATATATTAATTGATGAAAACTGGGCTGTCTGCACTCTCAAAGTGCATGTTGTTGCCAAATGTATTTCATATGCCGTAAACCTAGTTCATAGTTGTTAGTTTCCTTTAATGCCAAACAAACACATACCAATCGTTGGTTAGAAGGCGATCGCCGAATTCGTCCTCGCTTTCTCCCGTGTCGCTGGCTGTCTTGTCGTTTTCGTCGGTTTCGCTTGCATACGGTTCAAACCGATATGGCTCAATAGCTTCAGTTTCTTCTTCAATTTCGTTTTCGCTACCTGCCTCCACACTACAACCATCCGTTTCAATACATGCGTAATCTGTTGAATCGCTTAAGCCGCTGAAATCCGAGTCTGAATCCGAGCTAATGTCGCTATTCCTTGCTGTTCTATGTGCCATGTTTGTTTGTATTGGCATCACTATGTGACGTCACAGGAAAATGGACGGGTGTATATAACGATGGTTAAAATCAGGCACTTTGAAGCTTTTTTTAGGGATATTGCGTGATGGGTAAAATTTTGAAAAAAACTTCGAAAAATAAAATAAGCAACTGGGAACTGATTTTTAATGGTTTTAACCCTTCTGAAATTGTGATAATGTTCCCCTTTAAACCAAAAATAAACAAAAGGTGAGTGCCCCTAAGAAAAGGCATTGAAGCTTAGGGAAGGCTATGCAGAATGAAACTAAAACTGAACTGGCTACAAAGTAAACAAAAACAGAATGCTGGACGACAGCAAAGACTTACTGTGGAGCAAAGATGGCGTCCACAATGTACATCCGAACGTGACATGACAATCGACAATGTCCCCGCGAAGAAGGATAAAAACAAAGTAGATGCGGGAAATATCGCTCAAAGGAAGACCTGAAACTGCTACAGGAAAATACCAAAACAAGAGAAAACGCCACCAAAATTGGAGCGCAAGACAAGAAGTAAAACACTACACACAGGAAAACAGCAAAAAAAAACTCCAAATAAGTCAGGGGGTGATGTGACAGGTGGTGACAGTACACCGACAAACCCTGTTTCCATATGAGTTGGGAAATATTGTTAGATGTAAATATAAACGGAATACAATGATTTGCAAATCCTTTTCAACCCATATTCAGTTGAATATGCTACAAAGACAACATATATTAGATGTTCAAACTCATAAACATTTTTTTGTTGTTGCAAATAATCATTAACTTTAGAATTTGATGCCAGCAACACGTGACAAAGAAGTTGGGAAAGGTGGCAATAAATACTGATAAAGTTGAGGAATGCTCATCAAACACTTATTTGGAACATCCTACAGGTGTGCAGGCAAATTGGGAACAGGTGGGTGCCATGATTGGGTATAAAAGTAGATTCCATGAAATGCTCAGTCATTCACAAACAAGGATGGGTCAAGGGTCACCACTTTGTCAACAAATGCGTGAGCAAATTGTTGAACAGTTTAAGAAAAACATTTCTCAACCAGCTATTGCAAGGAATTTAGGGATTTCACCATCTACGCTCCGTAATATCATCAAAGGGTTCAGAGAATCTGGAGAAATCACTGCACGTAAGCAGCTAAGCCCGTGACCTTCGATCCCTCAGGCTGTACTGCATCAACAAGCGACATCAGTGTGTAAAGGATATCACCACATGGGCTCAGGAACACTTCAGAAACCCACTGTCAGTAACTACAGTTGGTCGCTACATCTGTAAGTGCAAGTTAAAACTCTCCTATGCAGGGGGTGAAAACCGTTTGTCAACAACACCCAGAAACGCCGTCGGCTTCGCTGGGCCTGAGCTCATCTAAGATGGACTGATACAAAGTGGAAAAGTGTTCTGTGGTCTGACGAGTCAACATTTCAAATTGTTTTTGGAAACTGTGGACGTCGTGTCCTCCGGACCAAAGAGGAAAAGAACCATCCAGACTGTTCTAGGCGCAAAGTGGAAAAGCCAGCATGTGTGATGGTATGGGGGTGTATTAGTGCCCAAGACATGGGTAATTACACATCTGTGAAGGTGCCATAAATGCTGAAAGGTACATACAGGTTTTGGAGCAACACCTGTTGCCATCCAAGCAACGTTACCATGGACGCCCCTGCTTATTTCAGCAAGACAATGCCAAGCCACGTGTTACATCAACGTGGCTTCATAGTAAAAGAGTGCGGGTACTAGACTGGCCTGCCTGTAGTCCAGACCTGTCTCCCATTGAAAATGTGTGGCGCATTATGAAGCCTAAAATAGCACAACGGAGACCCCCGGACTGTTGAACAACTTAAGCTGTACATCAAGCAAGAATGGGAAAGAATTCCACCTGAGAAGCTTAAAAAATGTGTCTCCTCAGTTCCCAAACGTTTACTGAGTGTTGTTAAAAGGAAAGGCCATGTAACACAGTGGTGAACATGCCCTTTCCCAACTACTTTGGCACGTGTTGCAGCCATGAAATTCTAAGTTAAGTATTATTTGCAAAAAAAATATATAGTTTATGAGTTTGAACATCAAATATGTTGTCTTTGTAGTGCATTCAACTGAATATGGGTTGAAAAGGATTTGCAAATCATTGTATTCCGTTTATATTTACATCTAACACAATTTCCCAACTCATTTGGAAACGGGGTTTGTACTTTGAGACAAGAGCAATAGTGATGCATGGTTAGTTATGGTTTAAAGTCATATCCAACAATTGCGACAAGGACTTTTTACTGTCAACTGAGTTTCGTTGTTTAATGATTTCTGCTGGTGGTGTGCCTCCGCATTTTTTCAACACAAAAAATGTGCCTTGGCTCAATAAAGGTTGAAAATCACTGCACTAAGGTCCTGATTTACTAAAGGTTTGCATTCACTAAAACAACATGCAAACCTGATAGCACACACAAAGCTGATCTACTAGACGTGTGCAAAAGTGAATTGCATCTTTTAATCAGAATCAGAATCAGAATCAGCTTTATTGTCATTACGCAAGGTAACGAGATTGAGGCCATTCCATACAGTGCGATGTGTGCATGCTAGAAAAACAATGTGCAAATATATAAAAATATAAAAAATGTAGAAGTGCAATGAATATGGTGTGAGATGAATATATACATGAAAAAAAAAAAAAAAAAAAAAAAAAAAAACAGGGTGGTTGGTGGAATGGGTTATTGCACCGAAGAGAAGGCAGTTATGAGGGACAATGGGGCAGTCCGTTCAGGATGGTTATGGCCCTGGGGAAGAAGCTGTTCTTTAGCCTGTTTGTTTTGGTTTTAATGCACCTGTAGCGCTTCCCAGAGGGCATAAGTAAGCAGAAAAAGGGATGCAATCCGTGTTGTGTCTCTGTCTTCATGAATATGTAGAATATATGCTGGTCATCAAAACCCCTACGATTAGAGATGTCCGATAATATCGGACTGCGGATATTACCGGCCGATAAATGCCTTAAAATGTAAAATCGGAAATTATCGGTATCGGTTTCAAAAAGTAAAATTCAGGACTTTTTAAAACGCCGCTGTACGGAGTGGTAAAGAGCAATTGCGTCTCCCAGTCGTACTTGCCAACCCTCCCGGGAGACTGCCGGATTTCAGTGCCCCTCCCAAACAACTTTAACACTGTTGCAAATATGCGCCACACTGTGAACCCACACCAAACAAGAATGACAAACACATTTCGGGAGAACATCCGCACCGTAACACAACATAAACACAACAGAACAAATACCCAGAAACCCTTGTAGCACTTACTCTTCCGGGACGCTACAATATACACCCCCCGCTACCCTTTACCCCGCCCCACCTTTGATTGATTGATTGATTGAAACTTTTATTAGTATATTGCACAGTACAGTACATATTCCATACAATTGACCACTAAATGGTAACACCCCAATAAGATTTTGAACTTGTTTAAGTTCAGTGTGTAAAGGATATCACCACATGGGCTCAGGAACACTTCAGAAACCCACTGTCAGTAACTAAGTAACCCCCCGCTACCCCCAACCTCAACCCCGCCCACCTCAACCTCCTCATGCTCTCTCAGGGAGAGCATGTCCCAAATTCCAAGCTGCTGTTTTGAGGCATGTTAAAAAAAAAATAATGCACTTTGTGACTTCAATAATAAATATGGCAGTGCCATGTTGGCATTTTTTTTTCCATAACTTGAGTTGATTTATTTTGGAAAACCTTGTTACATTGTTTAATGCATCCAGGGGGGCATCACAACAAAATTAGGCATAATAATTTGTTAATTCCACGACTGTATATATCGGTTTCGGTTGATATCGGAATCGGTAATTAAGAGTTGGACAATATCGGATTATCGGATATCGGCAAAAAAGCCATTATCGGGCATCTCTACCTACAATAGAGGAAAAAATGCAAATACAGCACACACAGTGTGATTTATCAACACTCATCACCATTTTGGGAGGTCTATTTTGTGTTTTATTTGTTTACGTATTATCAGAGGTGGGTAGAGTAGCCAGAAATTGTACTCAAGTAAGAGTACTGTTACTTTAGAGATTTATTACTCAAGTAAAAGTAAGGAGTAGTCACCCAAATATTTACTTGAGTAAAAGTAAAAAGTATGTTGTGAAAAAACTACTCAAGTACTCATATCATATATATATATATATATATATATATATATATATATATATATATATATATATATATATATATATACAGTATATAATTTATAAGTATTTATTTTGCTGTTTTTGTTTACATGTTAAAGGTGTTTTAATGAATATACATGCATATTTAACATATAGATTCCTTTCTTTAATGAAGACTAGAATATAAGTTGGTGTATTACCTGATTCTGATGACTTGCGTTGATTGTAATCAGACAGTAGTGATGATAACGTCCACGTTTTCAAATGGAGGAGAAGAAAAGTTCCTCCTTTCTGTCTAATACCACATGAAAGTGGTTGGTTTTTGGCATCCTATTTGTCCAGTTTCCATATTCGTTTTTATGCACTTTACAAGAAATATATTGGCGTCAAACTCCGTAGCTTGCTAGCTTGTTTACGCTGGCTTTCGGAGACTCTTGTTTTGAAAGCGCAGGCGCGATGGCGCGGCACTTTTATTGTGAAGACAGGAACGTCCTCATGTGCGGTCAGTCTTGAGGCTTTTGACGGTACGGTTGAAATAAAACAAGTATCTTTTTTCCCTCACACTTTTGATTGATTGATTGGAACTTTTATGAGTAGATTGCACAGTACAGTACACATTCCGTACAATTGACCACTAAATGGTAACACCCCAATACGTTTTTCAACTTGTTTAAGTCAGGTCATGTGACCACCTGGCTCTGCTTGATTGGTCCAACGTCACCAGTGACTGCATCTGATTGGTGGAACGAAGTGAAACGTCACCAGTAAGGCAGGCACTTTGAAGGTCTGTCTGACAGACCAAAACAAACAAAGCGTGCATTAACAGATCGATAAAAATTAGTAGCGAGTAGCGAGCTGAATGTAGATAAAAGTAGCGGAGTAAAAGTAGCGTTCCTTCTCTATAAATATACTTAAGTAAAAGTAAAAGTATGTTGCATTAAAACTACTCTTAGAAGTACAATTTATCCCAAAAGTTACTCAAGTAGATGTAACGGAGTAAATGTAGCGCGTTACTACCCACCTCTGCGTATTATTTATGTATTTATGTATTTATTTTGTCCTTCGTGTGTGTATCAACAGATTTGGAGAAGAAACAACGTCTATTCAGCAACACCCTTTTCTAATTTCATAGCTGCTGGATGATTTAAGGGGCTAAAACGTAATCCAATCAATTGATGCGTTTTGGTTAGAAATGTCCGATAAAATCGGCCTGCTGATATTATCGGCCGATAAATGCTTTAAAATGTAATATCAGAAATTATCGTTATCGTTTTTTTAATTATCGGTATCATTTTTTTATTTTTTATTAATTTTTTTATTTGTATTAAATCAACAAAAAAAAGACAAGATACACTTACAATTAGTGCACCAACCCAAAAAACCTCCCTCCCCCATTTAAACACTTTTTCACACAAAAGGGTGGTTTCTTTCTGTTATTAATATTGTGGTTCCTACATTATATATCAATATATATCAATACAGTCTGCAAGGGATACAGTCCGTAAGCACACATGATTGTGCGTGCTGCTGCTCCACTAATAGTACTAACCTTTAAACAGTTAATTTTACTCATTTTCATTAATTACTAGTTTCTATGTACCATATTTTTCGGACTATAAGTCGCAGTTTTTTTCATAGTTTGGCCGGGGGTGCGACTTATACTCAGGAGCGACTTATGTGTGAAATGATGAACACATTATAATATTATTGATCTCATTCACGTAAGAGACTAGACGTATAAGATTTCATGGGATTTAGCGATTAGGAGTGACAGATTGTTTGGTAAACGTATAGCATGTTCTATATGTTATAGTTATTTGAATGACTCTTACCATAATATGTTACGTTAACATACCAGTTGGTTATTTATGCCTCATATAACGTACACTTATTCAGCCTGTTGTTCACTATTCTTGATTTATTTTTAATTGCCTTTCAAATGTCTATTCTTGCTGTTGGCTTTTATCAAATACATTTCCCCCAAAAATGCGACTTATACTCCAGTGCGACTTATATATGTTTTTTTCCTTCTTTTTTATGCATTTTCGGCCGGTGCGACTTATACTCCATGTCGCCTCGTTTTTCCCTCCAGCAAATGCACCATTTTCGCAGCTGCCAAAACAAATGAAAGAATGGGGCAAAACAAGGAGCGGCTCAGTGAAGAAATTGCTCAGTGGGTAAAGAATTCCAAGACGTAAATGGACTAAAACACAGGACGGGGGGTAAGCGAGTGCTTTAAGCATACTTGCCAACCTCGAGACATCCGATTTCGGGAGGTATGAGGAGGGGGTGGGGGTGGGCGTGGTCGGTTTGGGACGGGGGCGTGGTTGGGGGCGTGGCTAAAAGGGGAGGAGTATATTTACAGCTAGAATTCACCAAGTCAACTATTTCATATATATATATATATAAGAAATACTTGACGTTCAGTGAATTCTAGCTATATATATATATATATATATATATATATATATATATATATATATATATATAATAAATACTTGAATTTCAGTGTTCATTTATTTACACATATACACACACATAACACTCATCTACTCATTGTTGAGTTAAGGGTTGAATTGTCCATCCTTGTTCTATTCTCTGTCACTATTTTTCGAACCATGCTGAACACCCTCTCTGATGATGCATTGCTGTGTGGCACGCACAAAAGTGCTTTCATCAAATGCACTAGATGGCAGTATTGTCCTGTTTAAGAGTGTCACAACATTGCTGTTTACGGCAGACGAACCGCTTTACGGTAGACGAAAACGTGACCGCTGTTGTTGTGTGTTGTTGCCGCGCTGGGAGGACGTTAATGAAACTGCCTAACAATAAACCCACATAAGAAACCAAGAACTCGCCCTCCATCATTCTACAGTTATAACGTGATTGGGCAGGGACGCTTTTTTATATTGTGGAGGACCTGAGTCCGCCTGAATTTCGGTAGATTTTCGGGAGAAAATTTGTCCCGGGAGGTTTTCGGGAGAGGCGCTGAATTTCGGGAGTCTCCTGGAAAATCCGGGAGGGTTGGCAAGTATGGCTTTAAGAGAGTTGTGGCTGCTCACTGAGGTACCCGTCGAGAAAACACTGGGCCCCATTCAGCAACCGTTCTTAAGAACACATTTTGTTCTTAGGCACACTTACAGAGTTTTTAAGGAGATGTTTGTATTCACCAATGTTTTCTTAGCTGGGATTTGTTCGTAGGTAAGCACAAAATCTACGAGTGCTCCAGAGCACTCTTAGGGTGGCCTATTTGTTCTTGAGTGTGACAGTGAAATGGATGGATAGATAGATAGATAGATAGATAGATAGATAGATAGATAGATAGATAGATAGATAGATAGATAGATAGATAGATAGATAGATAGATAGATAGATAAATAGTGTCATGACTTGGTCCTTGGGTTTTGTTTTTCCGGAAGGCAACGGAAAGTTGGCTCGGGCGAGACGGGAATGTGAGTACATATTTTATTTAATATTATCAAAAAAGAACAAACGAAAAGCGCGCACAATGGCGGAGGTACAAAACTTGGCTAATGAAAACAAAACTTGCACATAGGCAGAAACTGTGAACAATGAAACAAAAACTTACTTGGCACGGGACTGTGAACATGGCTTGAGAGGATAAAGAGTGTGTCAGGGGTATGATGTCGCCAGGTAGACTTCCTGGCAAGAATGGGTTTAAATAATAGTGACATGATTAAAAACAGGTGCGTGAGTCGTGAGGGCAGGTGAAAACTAATGGGTTGCTATGGTGACAAACAAGAGTGCACAATGAGTCCCAACGTGGAACAGGTGAAACTAATGGGTAACCATGGAAACAAGACAACGGAGTGAAAAGCAGGAACTAAAAAGAGTCCAAAACCAAACAGCACATGGCCAAACAAAAACATGATCAACACAGACATGACAGATAGATAGATAGATAGATAGATAGATAGATAGATAGATAGATAGATAGATAGATAGATAGATAGATAGATAGATAGATAGATAGATAGATAGATAGATGTAGACAAGACAGACAGACATATAGCAAAATGAGCAATATATAGACATTTCAAAATACCGTGCACACACACACACACACACACACACACACACACACACACACACACACTCTTGCTGCTACTGCAAGATGCCGCAGACCGAGCCCTGGGGAGGGAGCGCATATTTCACGACCTATTTGCCCGAAGTGACGAATATTTATTTGAATGCTTTAAGCTACCGAGAGCTGTCCCCCCTTTCTTAAACTTACGTGTTGACATTATGTATTTCCCCCGCGGGATAATACGAAATTCGAGTTTGATGTTCAGATTTCCCGCCGGAATTGTGCCCTGATATGGGGAATTAAGGGCGTTTACCTATGCAAATTACGGAATTAAGGGTGTTTACATATGCATATTGGGGAAATAAGGGTGTGTTTATATGCCAATTATGATTGACAGGCACGCACTAACCATTTGGCATTCAGCAATTAAAGAACCGCAGGTGGGAACAATTTGGTCGTTTAAGAACACGTCATGAATTTGAATGGACTCCTCTTAGGAAATCACTTAGGAAGAAAGATAAGAGGAAACGTTAGGAACTTTTTGCTGAATGGGTTCCACTGTCCCTAGCATTTCGACAGAGGCTGTCGGAGGGGATTTAGAAGAGACTATGCACAAGTATAATCATGGTTTATGGGACGTTGAGTGTAACTTTTTTTAATATACTCCTTTATTTGTATTCAGTTTTGTACTGTACTGTATGTGCCACCCCTGCACAGAGTTGAATGTAAATACTTTGCAAAGGTTTTGCTTAATCTGCTAACAAACCAAGACAGGTAATCAAACAACATTGCTCTACTGCCTAAGTACTAATCCCCCTTACAAATATGCACCTGCTGCATATTCCTAAATTCCATCCATCCATCCATCCATTTTCTAACACTTTCAGGGTCACAGGGGGGCTAGAGCCTATCCCAGCTGCACACCCTGGACCAGTCGCCACCTCAACATGCAAACTTCACACAGAGAGACCCCGAGCCCGGGAATCAAACCCAGGATATTCCTGAATTTCGATATTAATATTGATGGATTGTTTGTTGAGGTAACAACAAACACCAGTTGAGGGACGGCATAACTCGGTTGGTGGAGTGGCCGTGCCAGCAACTTGAGGGTTCCAGGTTCGATCCCGGCTTCTGCCATCCTAGTCACTGCTGTTGTGTCCTTGGGCAAGACACTTTACCCACACTGGTTTATAAATGTTGTCATGATCCGTGGCCGGATCATGTTTTGTTTACTTATGTTCTGTTAGTTTTGGACTCCCTTAGTTCCTGTTTTGTGCACCTCTGGGTTTGTTTTGGTTACTATGGGGATTAATTGGGTTCACCTGCCTCTGGTTAGTGGTCGGCACACTCACCTGTAGTCGACCACTAATCAGAGAGCTATTTATTCCACTTTCTCGCCACGCTCAGTCTGGCTTCATTGTTTGCGAATGCTACAGTTACGTTGGGTTATTCCTTGCTTTCTGGCTAATGATTCCTGTGCTAAGTTTTGGTTCTTTAGCTTCTCGTGCGAACTGCACGCTTTCCTTTTGTTTGGTTCCTGTCTTTTTGTAAGTTGGAGGAATAAATCATATCCTACCGTCACGCTTTCGTCCGGAGTTGTCCGTTCCGCATCTGGGAGGAACGACCCCGCAGTAAGTTGCAACCCACACGTGACAAAATGTAACTTAGATATTGGGTTTCGCAATGTGAAGCGCTTTGAGTCACCAGAGAAAAGTGCTATATAAATATAATTCACTTCACAATTAGTGACAAACAGTGAGGGTTGGACTCCGCCAAGGCTGCCCTTTGTCACCGATTCTGTTCATAACTTTTATGGACAGAATTTCTAGGCGAAGTCAAGGCGTTGAGGGGATCTGGTTTGGTGGCTTCAGGATTAGGTCTCTCTACATGTGTTTTGTGGACTTGGAGAAGGCATTCCACCGTGTCCCTCGGGAAGTCCTGTGGGGAGTGCTCAGAGAGTACGGGGTATCGGACTGTCTGATTGTGGCAGTCCGCTCCCTGTATGATCAGTGCCAGAGCTTGGTCCGCATTGCCGGTAGTAAGTCGGACACGTTTCCAGTGAGGGTTGGACTCCGCCAAGGCTGCCCTTTGTCACCGATTCTGTTCATAACTTTTATGGACAGAATTTCTAGGCGCAGTCAAGGCGTTGAGGGGATCTGGTTTGGTGGCTGCAGGATTAGGTCTCTGCTTTTTGCAGATGATGTGGTCCTGATGGCTTCATCTGGCCAGGATCTTCAGCTCTCACTGGATCGGTTCGCAGTCGAGTGTGAAGCGACTGGGATGAGAATCAGCACCTCCAAGTCCGAGTCCATGGTTCTCGCCCGGAAAAGGGTGGAATGCCATCTCCGGGTTGGGGAGGAGATCTTGCCCCAAGTGGAGAAGTTCAAGTACCTCGGAGTCTTGTTCACGAGTGAGGGAAGAGTGGATGGTGAGATCGACAGGCGGATCGGTGCGGCGTCTTCAGTAATGCGGACGCTGTATCGATCCGTTGTGGTGAAAAAGGAGCTGAGCCGGAAGGCAAAGCTCTCAATTTACCGGTCGATCTACGTTCCCATCCTCACCTATGGTCATGAGCTTTGGGTTATGAGGCTTTCCTTTTGTTTGGTTCCTGTCTTTTTGTAAATTGGATGATTTATGAGGAATAAATCATAGCCTACCGTCACACTTTCGTCCGGAGTTGTCCGTTCCGCATCTGGGAGGAATTACCCCGCAGTAAGTTGCAACCCACACGTGACAAAATGTAACTTAGATATTGGGTTTCGCAATGTGAAGCGATTTGAGTCACTAGAGAAAAGTGCTATATAAATATAATTCACTTCACAATTAGTGACAAACAGTGAGGGTTGGATCCGCCAAGGCTGCCCTTTGTCACCGATTCTGTCGAACCTCGGATTCAGGAGGAACAGTGTGGTTTTCGTCCTGGTCGTGGAACTGTGGACCAGCTCTATACTCTCGGCAGGGTCCTTGAGGGTGCATGGGAGTTTGCTCAACCAGTCTACATGTGCTTTGTGGACTTGGAGAAGGCATTCGACCATGTCCCTCGGGAAGTCCTGTGGGGAGTGCTCAGAGAGTATGGGGTATCGGACTGTCTGATTTTGGCGGTCCACTCCCTGTATGATCAGTGTCAGAGCTTGGTTCGCATTGCCGGCAGTAAGTCGGACACGTTTCCAGTGAGGGTTGGACTCCGCCAAGGCTGCCCTTTTTCACCGATTCTGTTCATAACTTTTATAGACAGAATTTCTAGGCGCAGTCAAGGCGTTGAGGGGATCTGGTTTGGTGGATGCAGGATTAGGTCTCTGCTTTTTGCAGATGATGTGGTCCTGATGGCTTCATCTGGCCAGGATCTTCAGCTCTCACTGGATCGGTTCGCAGCCGAGTGTGAAGCGACTGGGATGAGAATCAGCACCTCCAAGTCCGAGTCCATGGTTCTCGCCCGGAAAAGGGTGGAATGCCATCTCCGGGTTGGGGAGGAAACCCTGCCCCAAGTGGAGGAGTTCAAGTACCTCGGAGTCTTGTTCACGAGTGAGGGAAGAGTGGATGGTGAGATCGACAGGCTGTGTCTTCAGTAATGCGGACGCTGTATCGATCCGTTGTGGTGAAGAAGGAGCTGAGCCGGAAGGCAAAGCTCTCAATTTACCGGTCGATCTACGTTCCCATCCTCACCTATGGTCATGAGCTTTGGGTTATGACCGAAAGGACAAGATCACGGGTACAAGTGGCCGAAATGAGTTTCCTCCGCCGGGTGGCGAGTCTCTCCCTTAGAGATAGGGTGAGAAGCTCTGTCATCCGGGGGGAGCTCAAAGTAAAGCCACTGATGAGGTGGTTCGGGCATCTGGTCAGGATGCCACCAGAACGCCTCCTAAGGGAGGTTTGTTTGGTTTCTGTCTTTTTGTAAGTTGGATGATTTATGAGGAATAAATCATAGCCTACCGTCACACTTTTGTCCGGAGTTGTCCGTTCCGCATCTGGGAGGCACGACCCCGCAGTAAGTTGCAACCCACACGTGACAAAATGTAACTTAGATATTGGGTTTCGCAATGTGAAGCGATTTGAGTCACTAGAGAAAAGTGTTCTATAAATATAATTCACTTCACAATTAGTGACAAACAGTGAGGGTTGGACTCCACCAAGGCTGCCCTTTTTCACCGATTCTGTTCATAACTTTTATAGACAGAATTTCTAGGCGCAGTCAAGGCGTTGAGGGGATCCGGTTTGGTGGCTTCAGGATTAGGTCTCTCTACATGTGTTTTGTGGACTTGGAGAAGGCATTCGACCGTGTCCCTCGGGAAGTCCTGTGGAGAGTGCTCAGAGAATACGGGGTATCGGACTGTCTGATTGTGGCAGTCCGCTCCCTGTATGCTCAGTGCCAGAGCTTGGTCCACATTGCCGGTAGTAAGTCGGACACGTTTCCAGTGAGGGTTGGACTCCGCCAAGGCTGCACTTTTTCACCGATTCTGTTCATAACTTTTATAGACAGAATTTCTAGGCGCAGTCAAGGCGTTGAGGGGATCTGGTTTGGTGGCTGCAGGATTAGGTCTCTGCTTTTTGCAAACGATGTGGTCCTGATGGCTTCATCTGGCCAGGATCTTCAGCTCTCACTGGATCGGTTCGCAGCCGAGTGTGAAGCGACTGGGATGAGAATCAGCACCTCCAAATCCGAGTCCATGGTTCTCGCCCGGAAAAGGGTGGAATGCCATCTCCGGGTTGGGGAGGAGATCTTGCCCCAAGTGGAGGAGTCCAAGTACCTCGGAGTCTTGTTCACGAGTGAGGGAAGAGTGGATGGTGAGATCGACAGGCTGTGTCTTCAGTAATGCGGACGCTGTATCGATCCGTTGTGGTGAAGAAGGAGCTGAGCCGGAAGGCAAAGCTCTCAATTTACCGGTCGATCTACGTTCCCATCCTCACCTATGGTCATGAGCTTTGGGTTATGAGGCTTTCCTTTTGTTTGGTTCCTGTCTTTTTGTAAATTGTATGATTTATGAGGAATAAATCATAGCCTACCGTCACACTTTCGTCCGGAGTTGTCCGTTCCGCATCTGGGAGGAACGACCCCGCAGTAAGTTGCAACTCACACGTGACAAAATGTAACTTAGATATTGGGTTTCGCAATGTGAAGCGATTTGAGTCACTAGAGAAAAGTGTTCTATAAATATAATTAACTTCACAATTAGTGACAAACAGTGAGGGTTGGACTCCGCCAAGGCTGCCCTTTGTCACCGATTCTGTTCATAACTTTTATGGACAGAATTTCTAGGCGCAGTCAAGGCGTCGAGGGGATCCGGTTTGGTTGCTGCAGGATTAGGTCTCTGCT
This sequence comes from Nerophis lumbriciformis, assembly GCF_033978685.3. Classification (NCBI taxonomy): domain Eukaryota; kingdom Metazoa; phylum Chordata; class Actinopteri; order Syngnathiformes; family Syngnathidae; genus Nerophis; species Nerophis lumbriciformis. Next base: position 47,034,500 of record NC_084557.2, read on the forward strand.
TTTTGCAGATGATGTGGTCCTGATGGCTTCATCTGGCCAGGATCTTCAGCTCTCACTGGATCGGTTCACAGTCGAGTGTGAAGCGACTGGGATGAGAATCAGCACCTCCAAGTCCGAGTCCATGGTTCTCGCCCGGAAAAGGGTGGAATGCCATCTCCGGGTTGGGGAGGAGACCCTGCCCCAAGTGGAGGAGTTCAAGTACCTGGGAGTCTTGTTCACGAGTGAGGGAAGAGTGGATCGTGAGGCGTCTTCAGTAATGCGGACGCTGTATCGATCCGTTGTGGTGAAGAAGGAGCTGAGCCGGAAGGCAAAGCTTTCAATTTACCGGTCGATCTACGTTCCCATTCTCACCTATGGTCATGAGCTTTGGGTTATGACCGAAAGGACAAGATCTTGGGTACAAGCGGCCCAAATGAGTTTCCTCCGCCGGGTGGCGGGTCTCTCCCTTAGAGATAGGGTGAGAAGCTCTGTCATCCGGGGGGAGCTCAAAGTAAAGCCACTGATGAGGTGGTTCGGGCATCTGGTCAGGATGCCACCAGAACGCCTCCTAAGGGAGGTTTGTTTGGTTCCTGTTTTTTTGTAAGTTGGATGATTTATGAGGAATAAATCATATCCTACCGTCACGCTTTCGTCCGGAGTTGTCCGTTCCGCATCTGGGAGGAATGACCCCGCAGTAAGTTGCAACCCACACGTGACAAAATGTAACTTAGATATTGAGTTTCGCAATGTGAAGCGCTTTGAGTCACTAGAGAAAAGTGCTATATAAATATAAATCACTTCACAATTAGTGACAAACAGTGAGGGTTGGACTCCGCCAAGGCTGCCCTTTGTCACCCATTCTGTTCATAACTTTTATGGACAGAATTTCTAGGCGCAGTCAAGGCGTCGAAGGGATCTGGTTTGGTGGCTGCAGGATTAGGTCTCTGCTTTTTGCAGATGATGTGGTCCTGATGGCTTCATCTGGCCAGGATCTTCAGCTCTCACTGGATCGGTTCGCAGTCGAGTGTGAAGCGACTGGGATGAGAATCAGCACCTCCAAGTCCGAGTCCATGGTTCTCGCCCGGAAAAGGGTGGAATGCCATCTCCGGGTTGGGGAGGAGACCCTGCCCCAAGTGGAGGAGTTCAAGTACCTGGGAGTCTTGTTCACGAGTGAGGGAAGAGTGGATGGTTAGATCGACAGGCTGTGTCTTCAGTAATGCGGACGCTGTATCGATCCGTTGTGGTGAAGAAGGAGCTGAGCCGGAAGGCAAAGCTCTCAATTTACCGGTCGATCTACGTTCCCATCCTCACCTATGGTCATGAGCTTTGGGTTATGAGGCTTTCCTTTTGTTTGGTTCCTGTCTTTTTGTAAGTTGGATGATTTATGATGAATAAATCATATCCTACCGTCACGCTTTCGTCCGGAGTTGTCCGTTCCGCATCTGGGAGGAACGACCCCGCAGTAAGTTGCAACCCACACGTGACAAAATGTAACTTAGATATTGGGTTTCGCAATGTGAAGCGATTTGAGTCACTAGAGAAAAGTGTTCTATAAATATAATTCACTTCACAATTAGTGACAAACAGTGAGGGTTGGACTCTGCCAAGGCTGCCCTTTGTCACCGATTCTGTTCATAACTTTTATGGACAGAATTTCTAGGCGCAGTCAAGGCGTCGAAGGGATCTGGTTTGGTTGCTTCAGGATTAGGTCTCTCTACATGTGTTTTGTGGACTTGGAGAAGGCATTCGACCGTGTCCCTCGGGAAGTCCTGTGGGGAGTGCTCAAAGAGTACGGGGTATCGGACTGTCTGATTGTGGCAGTCCGCTCCCTGTATGATCAGTGCCAGAGCTTGGTCCGCATTGCCGGTAGTAAGTCGGACACGTTTCCAGTGAGGGTTGGACTCCGCCAAGGCTGCCCTTTTTCACCGATTCTGTTCATAACTTTTATAGACAGAATTCCTAGGCGCAGTCAAGGCGTTGAGGAGATCTGGTTTGGTGGCTGCAGGATTAGGTCTCTGCTTTTTGCAAACGATGTGGTCCTGATGGCTTCATCTGGCCAGGATCTTCAGCTCTCACTGGATCTAGATATTGGGTTTGGAGACCCTGCCCCAAGTGGAGGAGTTCAAGTACCTCAGAGTCTTGTTCACGAGTGAGGGAATAGTGGATGGTGAGATCGACAGGCGGATCGGTGCGGCGTCTTCAGTAATGCGGACGCTGTATTGATCCGTTGTGGTGAAGAAGGAGCTGAGCCGGAAGGCAAAGCTCTCAATTTACCGGTCGATCTACGTTCCCATCCTCACCTATGGTCATGAGCTTTGGGTTATGACCGAAAGGACAAGATCACGGGTACAAGCGGCCCAAATGAGTTTCCTCCGCCGGGTGGCGGGTCTCTCCCTTAGAGGTAGGGTAAGAAGCTCTGTCATCCGGGGGGAGCTCAAAGTAAAGCCACTGATGAGGTGGTTCGGGCATCTGGTCAGGATGCCCCCCGAACGCCTCCCTAAGGAGGTGTTTAGGGCACGTCCGACCGGTAGGAGGTCACAGGGAAGACCCAGGACTTGTTGGGAACACTATGTCTCCCGGCTGGCCTGGGAATTCCTCGGGATCCCCCGGGAAGAGCTGGACGATGTGGCTGGGGAGAGGAAAGTCTGGGATTCCCAGCTTAGGCTGCTGCCCCCGTGACCTGACCTCGGATAAGCGGAAGAAGATGGATGGATGGATGGACTTCACAAAGCCAGAATTTTTTTAATGTTTTTATTCATTTTTCTTGGTCCATACCAGACCCCTGCACAAAATGCATTGTGCAAAATGATTGTTTACTAGTTTCTGTGTAATCCTGCTAATTTTGTTTTGTGTTTTTCTTTACTTTAAAACTCTTATTTGCAGTATTTGACAACATTTTTTTTTTTCCAAAGCTAGCTGCGTGTCTGGGTCCGAGCCTTGTCACTCCTCTAATCTCCTGAGCCATGTCCACCAGTGCGACCAGTGCTGGTGAGCGACAAGTGCTGTGTGTGGTAGCCTGGTACAGCCCTTTCTCATGACCAGGGGGAATAATCCTTATTATAACACCCCCAGCCCCCAAAAAGCAATTTCACACGCACACACGCACACACACACACACACACACACACACACACACACACACACACACACACCAAATGTTGCACAAGGCGTGCACGCGCAGCCTTGCATTTACACACTTCTGTCTTTGAAGGGCTCTCAAGTCTGCAGGAGAACGTCTTCCAACCTTATTTGTGAAACATGTGAAATTAGAGTGGATTTTGTTTCTTCTCATTTTGTTTCTCAGACGTTTGCATTTCAAGGACATCAACATGCTTTGGCTACGCGCAGGTACTGTGTGTGATTTAGTGCTCCCTGCACAATGAGGGGCTTTCTCCTCTTGATCGTCTGTGTGTTTGTGTGGGAATTTATGTAGAACTAGCAGGATATATAGCAGACTTGTGTAACACCTTGTAGTGTAGATTTAATGTGTTTTCTCTCACAATTTGTATTTATAGTGCAGATAAAGTCTCATTGTGATCCAATATGTATGTTGTGGCACCTTATTCTAGTGTCTTTTGCTGTCTTTAAACATATACACAGATGTGTATTTTGAACTTTCTTCAAAGACAGTACATTAAAAAAAATAGGTATGATACCTCTCAGGGTTCAATGGCTTCGGGCAGATTGCTCATGTGTACTCTTGTAATTAGGTATTTTGGACATAATTGAGTTTTGTGTATTATAATTGAGTGTATCCTTAATTCTGTGTATTCGAGTCTTCTCGATTTGTAACTTGCAAATACAATACATATGAGTTGGGAAATTGTGTTAGATGTAAATATAAACGGAATACAATGATTTGCAAATCATTTTCAACCCATATTCAGTTGAATATGCTACAAAGACAACATATTTGATGTTCAAACTCATAAACTTTATTTTTTTTTTGCAAATAATAATTAACTTAGAATTTCATGGCTGCAACACGTGCCAAAGTAGTTGGGAAAGGGCACGTTCACCACTGTGTTACATGGCCTTTCCTTTTAACAACACTCAGTAAACGATTGGGAACTGAGGAAACTAATTGTTGAAGCTTTGAAAGTGGAATTATTTCCCATTTTTGTTTAATGTAGAGCTTCAGTCGTTCAACAGTCCGGGGTCTCCGCTGTCGTATTTTACGCTTCATAATGCGCCACACATTTTCGATGGGAGACAGGTCTGGACTGCAGGCGGATCAGGAAAGTACCCGCACTCTTTTTTTACGACGCCACGCTGTTGTTGCACGTGCTGAATGTGGCTTGGCATTGTCTTGCTGAAATAAGCAGGGGCGTCCATGAAATAGACAGCGCTAAGATGGCAGCATATGTTGTTCCAAAACCTGTATGTACCTTTCAGCATAAGTTACCCATGCCTTGGGCACTAATGCACACTGTCGGAGGCAGATATTTACATATATCCGAATTTAAGTGTTACTTCTTTTATTTCATAATCATATTACAAAACAGCTAGTGTTTTTTCTTCCAAATGTGGTCTTTTGGCTGTCTGCAAAACTGTGTGCTTAACCTTGAAGTGAGGAATGTTAGAGAGAGATAATAAGCATTTGTTTTGGCTAGAGAGACATGACTGCCAGAGGGGGAGGAAGAGAGACTTAAGAGGAAAGGGGTTTTGGTCGGGGGGGGACAGACGATCTTAGCGGCGCAATTGAATGTTCTATGCTGGACTGGTCTCAAATGTATATATATGCAAAGCTTTGCAAATATATTACAAAATACCTATTCTGTCTCTGGTGGTTTTTCAACTCAGCTTTAAGTGTCGTAAAGAGCTTGGGAGCGACTTGTGACTTGAATTCCCTGGGAGGAACAACTGGTCTAAAATGCAACAACACCCATACCATCACAGATGCTGGCTTTTGAACTTTGCGTCGATAACAGTCTGGATGGTTCGCTTCCCCTTTGCTCCGGATAACACGATGTCGAATATTTCCAAAAACAATTTCAAATGTGGACTCGTCAGACCACTTTGCATGAGTCCATCTTAGATGATCTCGGGCCCAGAGAAGCCGGCGGCGTTTCTGGGTGTTGTTGATAAATGGCTTTCGCTTTGCATAGTAGAGCTTTAACTTGCACTTACAGATGTAGCGACCAACTGTATTTAGTGACAGTGGTTTTCTGAAGTGTTCCTGAGCCCATGTGGTGATATCCTTTAGAGATTGATGTCGGTTTTTGATACAGTGCCGTCTGGAGGGATCGAAAGTCACGGTCATTCAATGTTGGTTTCCGGCCATGCCGCTTACGTGGAGTGATTTCTCCAGATTCTCTGAACCTTTTGATGATATTATGGACCGTAGATGTTGAAATCCCTAAATTTCTTGCAATTACACTTTGAGAAACGTTGTTCTTAAACTGTTTGACTATTTGCTCAGGGTGATGGGTCAAATGCAGAGAATAATTTCGCCACACCGAGTGTGTGTGTGTGACAATCATTGGTACTTTAACTTAACTTTAGCAATTTTTATTTATCGGATGATTACAATTATAGTATTGTGGTGTCCCCCTTGTGTGGTGTTCAGGTCTGTGGGACCCGTTTTCATTTTTTATTAAAAAGAAAAATTATACAATTAATTAATTTTTCAAATTGAGACTCACTGGCTTTGGCTCATTTTCTGTGAAGAACATATATCAGAATACATATTTAATGACCCCACACCATACACCCCCCCTACACATTTATATTACATATAAGATGTCTGGGTCCACTGGACCCGGGGCTAAAAGAAGTGTGGAAATTGATGTTCTGTGTATCACACGCACACACACACACACACACACACACACACACACACACACACACACACACACACACACAGCAGGCCTAGACAGGAGGAGGACAGAGTGTAGGTACACAGAACATCAGAGGGTCAAATGTGCGAGAAAATGAGAGCAGACAGTGTTGACAAACAATGTTGCAACCTTGTGTGGGAACCGCAGGTGCAGAAACACAAAAGAAGAATCCCTGTGGGATGCAGAAACTGCCAGAGAAATTTCCCGTGCAACGTTCATATTGTTGTTACTCAGCCAGCGTTTGTGGGTCTGATGGACCCGTTGCATTTTGTGGCTTTTAATGCCTCACAATCAAACACTTTTATGTTAAAATTCTGAACAGATGTTTATTGGGATAAGGTGAACATCTGTTCAGTATTTTAATGATGATTCCAATCTAATTTAACACACTTCTATGGTTTCCCATTGGTTGCCAAGATACCTGTGGTGTTGGGGGTGTGGCTAGAGGCGTGGTCAATATGACATCATATTATTTGCTATGACGCTTGTATTTTCCTTAAAAAGGCAAAACATTATACATACTATATTTTCCGGACCATAGGGTGCACCGGCTTATAAGGCGCACTGCCGATGAATGGTCTATTTTCAATCTTTTTTCATATATAAGGCGCACTGGATTATAGAGCGCATTAAAGGAGTCATATTATTATTATTTTTTTCTAAATGTAAAACTGTCATGACTTGGTCTTGGGTGTTTGCTTTTCCGGAATGCAACGGAAAGTTGGCTCGGGCGAGACGGGAATGTAAGTACATTTTTATTTAACACTATAACTGGGCTTTGTACCGAGGATGTCGTTGTGGCTTGTGCAGCCCTTTGAGACACTTGTGATTTAGGGCTATATAAATAAACATTGATTGATATAACTACAAAACAAGGAAGTAAACAAAAGGCGCGCACAATGGCGGAGAACAAACTATGAAACCAAACACTTGCACAAAGGCAAAAACTATGAACAACAAAAAACACTAACTGTGGCAATAATAAACAAAACTTACTTGGCATGGACAAAAACGGCATGAAAAAGCGCAGCAAGGGTCATAAGTGTGTGGAGAGTATAAATGCGGGGATGTCGTCAGAACGACAAACTGAAAAGAATGAACTTAAATACTATGGACATGATTAGTGAAAGCAGGTGCGTGACTCAAAACATGAAACAGGTGCGTGATGTGACAGGTGAAAACTAATGGTTGCTATGGTGACAAAACAAAAGTGCACAAAAAGTCCAAAAACCAAAACGAACATGACCAAAACAAAAACATGATCACACAGACATGACAAAAACACTTCCTTGTGGTCTACATAACAAGTAATGGAGGTTCTTTGGTCAAAATGTTGCATACATTATGTTTTACACATGTTTTGTGGGCGGTCTTATTTACATGGCTCACCTTCGGCAGCGTCTTTTCCCCGTCATCTTTGTTGTAGCGGTGTAGCGTGCAAGGACGGGAGTGGAAGAAGTGTCAAAAGATGGAGCTAACTGTTTTAATGACATTCACACTTTACTTCAATCAATAACGGAGCAGCATCTCCTCATCCAGAAACAACAACAAAAACGTCCGACCGGAACTCTCTAATAACTAAAGTTCCTTGGGTGAATAATGTAAACTCACTACACCGGTTTGTTTTAGCGCTTCCATGGCGGGTTTACTGACAGATATAAGTAAGAACTTTACACTACTTTATATTAGAAATGGCAACAGCAGAGGATGAATGTCACACAACAAGAAGATAGAGAAAATAAGAAGATATGGTGTCGCAACAAACCAGAAAGGCGGACTCGCACAATTTTTCAGGATTTATGCAGATCCCAAATACAGATCAGCAGGTACCAGAAAGTAAAAAAAAGTTGCTTTTGCGTAATATTGCGAAACAAATCGCCAGATAATAGGGCTTACCTTATACACACACCATAATAATACTTGTATGTTTAATGCGCCGACAATCCTTGAAACGGTGTGGCTTCATAGCTTACCAAAGTCGTACTAAAACATTTTGATAGATTTTTGAGCGCCGTGTGTAATGTTCTATATTTTCAATGGAACATATAAAATGTTGGTGTTGTGTACTTGAGTCATATTGCCATCAAATTGCAGTCTCTTATGTTTGACTGCCATCTACTGGTCACACTTATCACTACACCATGTGCCAAATAAAATTGCTTTGAGGTCGGTAAGCAAAACCAGAATTATTCCGTACATTAGGCGCATTGTTGAGTTTTGAGGGGGAAAAAAATATTTTAAGTGCGCCTTATAGTCCGGGAAGTACATCTAAAACAAATGTTATTATTAATCATAGTATTAACAAACATTTTCTCTCACATAATATTATTTTTCTTTATTTTTCAATTGTTGATTGCTTATTTTACAATATACTGTGTTGAGAATTAATTTTCTAGAGATTTCTCTGATCCTTTTAGTCACTTTTTTTTATTAGAAAAGGACTAGCAACAAATCTAGCATCTATCTCTGGTGTTATTGTAGACTGTACTCGTGTTTAGAGACTCTTTACTTCTGTCGCTCCATGTTCACTACCAAATGCGAGCTGCAGAGAGCCTACCGCCACACTTGCTTCGTGCCGCTGCGAGATTTCCTCTCCTTCCAAGCCGCTACTGTCATCTTAAATTTTAAAGATCGCTATATCTCGGGTACATTAATATATGTCCACAGCTCGGATATGCTGCCTCTACTCTAGACAAGACTGTACATCATCACAACATCCGGTTTTGGCAGCGCTGTTCCAGTATTTTTACGGTGGACAATTTTTCGGTGCATCACTACACTGCAAAAAGTCAGTGTTCAAAAACAAGGAAAAACAAAACAAAAATGAGGGGTATTTTATTTGAACTAAGCATAATTATCTGCCAATAGAACAAGAAAATTTGGCTTGTCAAGACTTTCCGAAACAAGTAAAATTAAAGCTGTAAGCAGCGATGGACGGGACCGACTTTGAGGGCTCATAAAATCCAAACCGGAGCAGTAATTAAAACTATTTTATCAACTTTTAATCAGAAGGGTTCAATCTCTCTCCTGTGCTAATTTGAAGCTGACACAACAAACGCGCTCAGAGGAGATAATGTTTGAAAAAAGGTGACTGTTTTGAGTTTTGGGGTTTGGTTTTTTGATGAGATCGCAATTTTTGCCAGTCCTGATGTGTGTGTTCAATTTGGTGAGTTTTGAAGCATGTTAAGGGGGTCAATTTACAGCTTAAAGAGACGGCGGTATATTAATAAAACGCTAGAAATTCAATAGGGTCCTCTGTCCCAAAGGGACTCGGCCCCTAATTAGCTAACCTCAATGAACCCAAAAACACCTTCAAATAAGTATATTCTCACTAATAACAAGTGCACTTTTCTTGGTAGAAAAAAAAGAGACCTTTTTGCTCAATATGTTGAAAAATATTCTTAAATGAAGTAAATGCTAGTGCCATTATCTTGACATAATGATATTACATTTCTTGAAACCAGCAAACTTATACTAAAAACTAATTTATTGTTCTTAGTGGAAAGGCAACAAGGCAAGCGCTTGTTCCTCTCGGGGTCTCCTAGCCGCTCAGGCAAATCATATTGTCTAAAAATGCATTTTTCCATGGATAACATGACATCATCGCGCCAAGTGTGTGCTCTTTCAGTCAATTAGTGCGCATATATACAGCCCGGCCCCCGGCCAAATTATTTTTAATTGTAATTTTGAAGAATTTATCTGAATGTGCATGAACTATTTCTGTTCAAAATAGTTAGAAATGTTAAATGTTTAAATATTAACTGTCAGTTTACTGTACTGTGCCAACTGTACTACTATATGAGTACCTATTTTCTATTGTTTCATTGAAAATAAAACAGCAAAGTCCATTTGGCTGTCATCTGTTTTAATTATGAGACACAATTGTGTCAAAGTCATGATTTTTTTTTTCATGCTTGAAATAAGAAATGATTACTTTAAAAAAAAAAGTAGTTTTATACTTGTGAGTGTTGATGACACAGCTTTGCAACAGTTGATATTCTAGTTTCAAGCATGTTTTACTCAATATAGGTCATCAAATCAAACATCTTACTGAGATCATTTAGGACCAAAACACTTAAAACAAGTAAAACACTCTAACATAAAATCTGCTTAGTGAGAAGAATTATCTTATCAGACAGAAAATAAGCAAATATCACCCTTATTTGAGATATTTCATCTTACTTAGATTTCACTTTTTGCAGTGTAGCCAATAATAATAAACTATCTATATCCATTTATACAGTTCCTTGTGTTAAAGTGTGTGTTTTTTCAGTATTTTCACAGTTAAGTCATGTGTTTTCTACGGAATATAACCATAGTATTATAGGTTATCTACTGTTTGCAGGAATCCACAGCATTTATGACTGTCATAAACTACCGTATTTTCCGCACCATAAGCCGCCCCGTGTTATAAGCCGCGCCTTCAATGAACGGCATATTTCAAAACTTTGTCCACCTATAAGCCGCCCCGTGTTGTAAGCCGCATCTAACTGCGCTACAGGGAATGTCAAAAAAACAGTCAGATAGGTCAGTTAAACTTTAATAATATATTAAAAACCAGCGTTCTAACAACTCTGTTCACTCCCAAAATGTACGGTAATGTGCAAATGTGCAATCACAAACATAGTAAAATTCAAAATAGTGCAGAGCAATAACATCAATAACTTAATGTTGCTCGAACGTTAATGTCACAACACACAAAATAAACATAACACTCACTTTCTGAAGTTATTCTTCATTCATAAATCCCTCGAATTCTTCTCCTTCGGTGTCCGAATTAAAAAGTTGGGCGAATACGGGATCCAAAATGGCCGGCTCCGTCTCGTCGAAGTCATCAGAGTCAGTGACGCTGTTGTTTTTCCAGCAGTTCCGTGAATCCTGCCTTCCGGAAAGCTCGGACCACAGTTGAGACCGAAATATCCGCCCAGGCATTTACGATCCACTGGCAGATGTTGGCGTATGTCGTCCGGCGCTGTCTCCCTGTCTTAGTGAATGTGTGTTCGCCTTCGGTCATCCATTGTTCCCACGCCGTTCGCAGTCATGCTTTAAATGCCTTGTTGACACCAATATCGAGCGGTTGGAGTTCTTTGGTTAATCCACCCGGAATGACGGCGAGTGTTGTATTTGTGTGCTTCACTTGTTTTTTGACACCATCTGTGATGTGGGCGCGCATGGAGTCGTATATCAACATGGACGGAGCTGCGTGAAAAAAGCCACCCGGCCTCTTCGCGTAAACTTCCCTTAACCACTCGCTCATCTTTTCTTCATCCATCCATCCCTTCGAGTTAGCTTTTATGATGACGCCGGCTGGAAAGGTCTCTTTTGGCAAGGTCTTCCTTTTGAATATCACCATGGGTGGAAGTTTCTGGCCATTAGCATGGCAAGCTAGAACCACAGTGTGTCGCTTAGTAGGAGCCATTTTGTGGTCTTTACAGATGTAAACACACAAAGGAAATGAAACGTAATATCCGCGCGCTTCTTCTTCTTCTACGGGGGCCGGGTGGTTGCTTACAGTAGAAGAAGAAGCGCTTCCTCTTCTATGGGGGCGGGTGCTTACCTTGGCGGTTGCTTGCCGTAGAAGAAGAAGCACTTCCTCTTCTACGGGGAAAAAAGATGGCGGCTGTTTACCGTAGTTGCGAGACCTAAACTTTATGAAAATGAATCTTAATATTAATCCATATATAAAGCGCACCGGATTATAAGACGCACTGTCAGCTTTTGAGTAAATTTGTGGTTTTTAGGTGCGGCTAATAGTGCGGAAAATACGGTACTTTTGATTTGATGGTGTTTTACTGTTGCTATTTAACAATTGCTTGCCGTGGTTTTACAGCAGTGACGTGCGGTGAGGTTGATGGCTGGTGAGGCACTGACTTCATCACAGTCAGATTTACAAACATATGAACCCTAAAGAGTATCTTATTCACCATTTGATTGGCAGCAGTTAACGGGTTATGTTTAAAAGCTCATACCAGCATTCTTCCCTGCTTGGCACTCAGCATCAAGGGTTGGAATTGGGGGTTAAATCACCAAAAATTATTCCCTGGCGCGGCGCCGCTGCTGCCCACTGCTCCCCTCACCTCCCAGGGGGTGAACAAGGGGATGGGTCAAATGCAGAGGACAAATTTCATTACACCTAGTGTGTGTGTGACAATCATTGGTACTTTAACTTAACTTTAACTTTACACATACAAACTGTAGCACACAAAAAAGCACATTTAATAAAAAAACGTTATTATGGTCTTACCTTTACTTAGAAATGCGCCGCTGTTGTGCTGGATTAATGAATCCCCTGATGGGAGTGTTATATCAACTAAAGCCCTCACTTCAACTTTCCACGTGCAAGATTGAATCTATTTAAAAAAGTGTAACCGAGGGTTTATAAATGTCGCCTATACTGTATGAAACTACAAAATAACAAACACGGAGGCTCCAGTTTACACGAGGACCACTTTATTTACCTTCTTTCAAAAACCTCCGCGACGTGACATCACTTCCGCTCTTAGCGCCTTCAAAATAAGAGCTCAAGGCATGTACTGTATAACAGCGCATAACAGGAACTTAACATCACAAAGAGGAAAGCCCATAAAAATAGGTTACAAAAGTTATTTAATAAGAAGCCAAAAAGTGCAAAAACAATAATGTTCGTGTTGGAGGAGTTGTGAATTAGGTACACCTGCAGTCTACAGGTGTACCTAATGTTGTGGCCCTGCAGTCATTCACAACTCCTCCAACACGAACATTATTGTTTTTGCACTTTTTGGCTTCTTATGAAATAACTTTTTTAAATAGATTCAATCTTGCACGTGGAAAGTTTAAGTGTGGGCATTAGTTGATAGAACACTCCCGTCAGGGGTTGCCCTGCATTCTACGGCGGGGGTGCAGGAGGCGAGCCTCAGCCAGTGCGTCTTTTGCAGCCGTTTTATGATCGCTCAGCACAAGAAATACGTTACACACATACAGTTGTTGACAAAATACACTGTACATTATATACCCCAGCTAACTATACTATGGAAATGTATAATATAATTCATATAGCAATACGGTCTCACTGCACAGCAGGCCAGCAGTTAGCCGAGTCCGTCCATGTTGAGGCACTGAGTGACGCGCCTCAATTGGCTGCTGTTCACCGCACCGTCTCTTCTCAGTATTTGAATGGCAAATGTGAAAATTCAGCAATTTTGAATACAAATAATCCAAAACTGGTGAAGTTAAATGGAAAATAACTTTATAGTATAATCACTGGATACATTTAACAATTTAATATATATTTTTTTCTTTTTACATTTTTTTTCTTTCCATGATGGCAGGTGAGGCCCTGCCTCACCTGCCTCTAGTGACTGCACGTCACTGTTTTACAGTCATTTTTTTGAAAGTGCTCACATCCTAATGCATGAGCCTTGTGATTTCTCAAGCATTGTTTGAGGATCCAACATTGTAATCGTAATAGACGCCCTTTAACAAGTTGCTGGTAAATGAGCAAGCAACAGCCAATTCTCAACTGGCAAATAGTGTTAATGAAACGGCAGAATGGTCACGACACAGAGCACTTACCTAACTTATGGTATGCATAACAATGATAGCCTAACACAGAACAGGTAGCTAAAACTACTAGCCCTTTGGAGAATAATAAACAACTTAACGTAGCGATAAAAAAAAACAACACTTTAATAATAATAATAATAATAATAATAATTAGGGATGTCCGATAATGACTTTTTTGCCGATATCCGATATTCCGATATTGTTCAACTCTTAATTACAGATACGATATCAACCGATACCGATATATACAGTGGTGGAATTAACACATTATTATTATGCCTAATTTGGGCAACCAGGTATGGTGAAAATAAGGTCCTTTTTTTTTTTTTAATAATTAAATAAAATAAGACAAATAAATTAAAAACATTTTCTTGAATAAAAAAGAAAGTCAAACAATATAAAAACAGTTACATAGAAACTAGTAATTAATGAAAATTAGTAAAATTAAGTGTTAAAAAGTTAGTACTATTAGTGGACCAGCAGCACGCACAATCATGTGTGCTTACGGACTGTATCCCTTGCAGACTGTATTGATATATATTGATATATAATGTAGGAACCACAATATTAATAACAGAAAGAAACAACCCTTTTGTGTAAATGAATGGGGGAGGGAGGTTTTTTGGGTTGGTGCACTAATTGTAAGTGTATCTTGTGTTTTTTATGTTGATTTAATAAAAAATAATAATAATAATAAATAAATTTAAAAAAACAAAAAAAAACGATACCTATAATAAAAAAGCCGATACCGATAATTTCCGATATTACATTTTCAAAGCATTTATCGGCCGATATTATCGGACATCTCTAATAATAATAATATATTTTATTTGTAAAAAGCACTTTACATTGAGTAAACAACCTCAAAGTGCTCCAGTGTATTAAAAAAATAAAAATAAAAGGATAATAAAAAATAAATAAAAATAAAAACTAGAACAGCCAAATAGCTAAAACTTGTATGCATATATCTAAAAAACAATTTTTTTTTTAAAGAATGGTTTTTAAGCCTTTTTTAAAAGCATCCACAGTCTGCGGTGCCCTCAGGTGGTCAGGGAGAGCGTTCCGCAGACTGGGAGCGGCGGAGCAGAAAGCCCGGTCTCCCATTGTTCGTAGCTTTGTCCTCGGAGGTTAGCCTGTCCGGAGCGGAGGTGTCGTGTGGAGGATTTGGGGGTGAGTAGTTCTTTCAGGTAGAGGGGGGCATTTCCATGGAGGCACTGGTGGGTTAGTAGGGAGACTTTGAATTCAACCCTGAGTGGAACAGGAAGCCAGTGAAGGGATTTGAGAGTTGCTGTGATAACAACAAAGAAGCGGGACAAAACATGCTTAATAGCCGGTATCACTCTTAGTGACACTACAATATACAGTAGAAACTCTAAGGTGTGATATTAGTCACTTTTCTTTTTTTTAATCGTTTTTTTCCGGTGCAGGTAAAGATAAATATATTTAAATAATTATTATTGTTGTTTGTGTGATAACGTTTGATATTATTTTCAACATTTTCTCTTGTTGACCTAATCCTCCTTTATCAAGTTTTGTTTCATTTAGAGATGAGATTTAAAAATGTAATATCGGAAATTATAGGTATCGGTTTAAAAATTATTGGTATCGGTTTCAAAAAGTAAAATATATGACTTTAAAATGCCGCTGGGTACACGGACGTAGGGAGAAGTACAGAGTCCCAATAAACTTTAAAGGCACTGCCTTTGCGTGCCGGTCCAGTCACATAATATCTACGGCTTTTCACACACACAAGCGAACGCAAGGCAGACTTGGTCAATAGCCATACAGGTCACACTGAGGGTGGCCGTATAAACAACTTTAACACAGTTACAAATATGCGCCACACTGTGAACCCACACCAAACAAGAATGAAAAAAACACATTTTGGGAGAACATCCGCACCGTAACACAACATAAACACAACAGAACAAATACCCAGAACCCCTTGTAGCACTAACTCTTCCGGGACGCTACAATATACATCTAGCCATTATCAGACATCTCTAGTTTCATTTATACATTTATTTCCTGGGGGCCATTAAAAATTGAGCTGCAGGTTGCAAACTTTTAACCTATTTTCACATTGAAATTATGCAAAGTGACTTAATCCCTTGCAGGCATCATCATAAAACCTTTGTCAGCGGTACGAGTCATTTTTTCAAGTATTCATCCATCCATCCATTTTCTACCGCTTGTCCCTGTCGGGGTCGCAGGGGCGGCTGGAGCCTATCCCAGCTGCATTCGGGTAACAGTCTAATTAATATTCTTACACTGTAAAAAGTCAGTGTTGAAAAACAAGGGGAAAAAAATACAAAAATGAGGGGTATTTTATTTGAACTAAGCAAAATTATCTGCCAATAGAACAAGAAAATTTGGCTTGTCAAGACTTTCCAAAACAAGTACAATTAGCTAACCTCAATGAACCCAAAAATAGCTTAAAATAAGTATATTCTCACTAATAACAAATGAACTTTTCTAGGTAGAAAAAAAAAAAGACCTTTTTGCTCAATATGTTGAAAAATATTCTTAAATGAAGTAAATGCTAGTGCCATTATCTTGACATAATGATATGCGCTCGGCATTACATTTCTTAAAACCAGCAAACTTATACTAAAAACTAATTTATTGTTCTTAATGGAAAGGCAACAAGGCAAGCGCTTGTTACTCTCGGGGTCTCCTAGCCGCTCAGGCAAATCATATTGTCTAAAAATGCATTTTTCCATGGATAACATGACATCATCGCGCCAAGTGCGTGCTCTTTCAGTCAATTAGTGCGCATATATACAGCCCGGCCCCCGGCCAAATTATTTTTAATTGTAATTTTGAAGAATTTATCTGAATGTGCATGAACTATTTCTGTTCAAAATTGTTAGAAATGTTAAATGTTTAAATATTAACTGTCAGTTTACTGTACTGTGCCAACTGTACTACTATATGAGTACATGTTTTCTATTGTTTCATTGAAAATAAAACAGCAAAGTCCATTTGGCTGTCATCTGTTTTAATTATGAGACACAATTGTGTCAAAGTCATGATTTTTTTTTTTCATGCTTGAAATAAGAAATTATTACTTTGAAAAAAAGTAGTTTTATACTTGTGAGTGTTGATGACACAGCTTTGCAACACTTGATATTCTAGTTTCAAGCATGTTTTACTCAATATAGGTCATCAAATCTCAGCAACAAGCTGTAATATCTTACTGATATCATTTAGGACCAAAACACTTAAAACAAGTAACAACATAAAATCTGCTTAGTGAGAAGACTTATCTTATCAGACAGAAAATAAGCAAATATCACCCTTATTTGACATATTTCATCTTACTTAGATTTCACTTTTTGCAGTGTAGATGATGTGAAAATGTAAGTCAACCAACTGCTGATAATAAAATGTAAGAAACAAAACAATTGATTTTTGATTTTGTGGCCAAGGTACGAAAGGGTTGGGTTGATGCGCCTCACACATCTCGGTTTTTAATATTTTTATGGGTCAAATAAATGACATTAATCACTGTGATGTGCACATAAACAAGAAAGAAAAAAAATCTTAGGCTTAAACCTTTAGAAAATGATCAATAAAACTGCCCTTAACGCCAAAGAAAAAGCCTTACACATGCAGGGTTAAACCTTTTGACACTCAGTAGACTTAGCTGGCTTGAGGTATGTTGAAGTCTCCTATCCAATCCAATCCAATCCACTTTATTTATATAGCACATTTAAACAACAAAATGTTTCCAAAGTGCTGCACAACAATATTAAACACAATTAAAAACAATATAAAATAAATATGATTAAAAACAATTTCAAAGGGTAAAACCAATTAAAACAGTAAATAGAAAGCAAAAAGCAAAATTTTAAAAACACAGAGGACAACAGAGGACCACACAACTCACGTAGTGTTAAAAGCCAGAGAATAAAAGTGGGTCTTAAGACGAGACTTAAAACACTCCACTGTGGGAGCAGTTTGAACATGGAGGGGCAGAGTGTTCCAGAGCTTAGGGCCGACCACAGAGAAGGCCCTGTCTCCCCTGGTTTTAAGTCTCGTCTTGGACACCACGAGCTGGAGCTGGCTCTCGGACCTCAGAGCGCGCGCAGGATTGTAAATTTGGATGAGGTCCGAGATATACTGAGGTGCCAGTCCATGTAAAGCTTTAAAAACAAACAGCAAGGTTTTAAAATCAATTCTAAAATGAACAGGGAGCCAGTGCAAAGTCTCAAGAATTGGAGTTATATGCTGGCCCCTGTTAAAAGTCGTGCTGCCGCATTCTGGACTAACTGCAACCGGGAGAGAGCTTTTTGGCTAATGCCAGCATAAAGTGCATTGCAGTAGTCCAGGCAACTTGAAATAAAAGCATGTACCACTTGTTCAAAAAGGTTAAAAGATAAAAACGGTTTTACCTTTGCTAAAAGACGAAGATGATAAAAACACGATTTTAAAACGCCATTGACTTGTTTGTCAAGTTTAAAATCGCTGTCTATAGTGACGCCAAGGCTGGTGACTTTGGGACGCACATAATTTTGCAATGGTCCCAAGTCAGTGAGGGCCGGACCAAACACTAAAATTTCCGTTTTTCCCTCATTCATTATTAAAAAATTCTGGGCTAACCAAGCCTTGACGTTGCATAGACAGTTGAGAAGGAGTGTCAGGGGGCCGTGGCCTTTTGAAATAGGCATATAAATTTGGCAGTCGTCTGCATAAAAGTGATAAGACACTCCATGCCTCTTAAAAATCTCTCCAAGAGGGAGGAGATATAGAGCGAACAGGATGGGGCCTAGAATAGATCCCTGGTGGACACCACAGTAAAGCGGAGCAGAAGAAGAAGTGGCGTCCCCCAGCCTGACAGAGAAGGACCTTTCTGACAGGTAGGATCTAAACCACTCTAATGCAGTCCCCCTGACACCCACACAGTTTCTCAGGCGATCTAAAAGAATTGTGTGGTCGACTGTGTCAAAGGCAGCTGTAAGATCTAAAAGCACTAAAATGGCAGAGCTACCAGAATCAGACATTACAAGCAAATCATTAAAAACCTTTAAAAGTGCAGATTCAGTACTGTGCAAAGCTTTGTATCCAGACTGAAATGGATCTAAAGTGCTATTTTCATCTAAAAAAGGCTGTAGTTGCGCCAAAACACATTTCTCCAAAATTTTTGACACAAAAGGTAATTTAGAAATGGGCCGATAATTTGACAAACTTGTAGGATCAAGACCTGTTTTTTTTAATCAAAGGCTCAACAACAGCTCCTTTAC
This sequence comes from Nerophis lumbriciformis, assembly GCF_033978685.3. Classification (NCBI taxonomy): domain Eukaryota; kingdom Metazoa; phylum Chordata; class Actinopteri; order Syngnathiformes; family Syngnathidae; genus Nerophis; species Nerophis lumbriciformis. The sequence continues at coordinate 47,053,107 of NC_084557.2, forward strand.
AAAAAGAGGGCACACTGCCAGAAATCAAGCTGCTGTTGATGATGTCCCTAACAGATAAGTCAATAGAGTCCCAGACTTCTTTAAAAAAGCGAGGGGGGACTGGGTCTGTGGGACAGGACGAGGGTTTTAGTTTGTCAACTATTCCTGTAAGCTCAGGCATGGACACAGGCTCAAACTGACAAAACACAGCCGAGCACCGAGTGGCCACATTGAAACTAAATGGAGAAGGAGAAAGATTTGCCCGAATAGTAGCAACTATGAAGTTATGTTGAAGTCTTCTATGAAGTTATCCAACATTGGGAATTAAACTGCTGGTGTTTGACTGCGGAGGCTGCGCTGTCGAATGTGTGTGTCGGAATGTGTGCCTATGATCTATGTACTATACCAGGGGTCGGCAACCCACAATGTTGAAAGAGCCATATTGGACCAAAAATACAAAAACAAATCTGTCTGGAGCCGCAAAAAAATAAAATCCATATTACATACAGATAGTGTGTCATGAGATATAAATTTAATTAAGATGACTTAAAGGAAACTAAATGAGCTCAAATATAGCTACAAATGAGGCATAATGATGCAATATGTACATATAGCTAGCCTAAATAGCATGTTAGCATCGATTAGCTCGCAGTCATGCAGTGACCAAATATGTCTGATTAGCACTCCACACAAGTCAATAACATCAACAAAACTCACCTTTGTGGATTCATGCACAGCGTTAAAAGTTTGGTGGACAAAATGAGACAGAAAAAGAAGTGGCATAAAACACGTCCTAGAAAGTCGGAGAAAGTTATACATGTAAACAAACGACGGTGAGTTCAAGGACCGCCAAAATTAGTAGGACAAAACGACGCTCGCCAAATACTCGAATCAGTGACGCATGTTTAATATAAACAGTGTGCTTTATAACAATTAGGGAGGTTTGTGTCATGTTTGTCCTCCTACAGAAACCATATTAAAACAACAACAAAAATATTTTCCCCTTTAACTTTTTACATTTTTCATACATTTTTGAAAAAGCTCCAGAGAGCCACTAGGACGGCGCTAAAGAGCCGCATGCGGCTCTAGAGCCGCGGGTTGCCGACCCCTGTACTATACACACTAGTGTTATTTTAGTACCGATACCAGTACCAAAATATATTTCCATACTTTTCGGTACTTTTTTAAATAAGGGGGACCACAAAAAAATGGCATTATTGTTATTTTAACAAACAATCTTCCAGTACATTAACCTTGTGTGGCGTTCGGGTCTGTGGGACCCGTTTTCATTTTTTATTAAAGGGGAACATTATCACAATTTCAGAAGGGTTAAAACCATTAAAAATCAGTTCCCAGCGGCTTATTATAATTTTCGAAGTTTTTTTCAAAATTTTACCCATCACGCAATATCCCTAAAAAAAGTGCCTGATTTTAACCACCCGTTAGAGATGCGCGTATAGGCAATTATTTCATCCGCAACCGCATCAGAAAGTCGTCAACCATCCGCCATCCACCCGTTTCTAACATTTAATCAGAACCGCACCCGCCCGCACCCGCCCGTTGTTATATATCTAATATAGACGATGCAAGGCATTAGTGAGGTTATAAAGCTTTTGCCTGTTAAAGAAAGGAGACTGATCCAATGCAGTTCAGACATTCGCGTGCCACGCTGTCACGACCCAGACGCACACCAGTGCGCAATCATATGGGAGCCGCGCTGAGCGCACCTCCAAGCGCGTCTCGATGCCGGCGACGGCCGGGTATGGGCCCGACGCTCCAGCGCCATCCATTTTCAGGGCTAGTTGATTCGGCAGGTGGATTGTTACACACTCCTTAGCGGGTTCCGACTTCCATGGCCACCGTCCTGCTGTCTATATCAACCAGGGTGAGCCCCACCCCTTTCGTGAGCGCACTTCGCGCGGAGTGACCCCTGTTACGCGCCCCCGGCAACAGGGGTGGCGGGCAGGTAAGCTGCACGGGCGGAGCGCGCGGAGTGACCCCTGTTACGAGCCCCCGGCCACGGGGGTGGCGGGCAGGTAAGCTGCTTACCTGCTGCGCGTGACGCCGGCCGCGGCAAAGGCGGACGAGGCGGGGTGTCGGTGCGGTGGGCGCGGTGGAGACCCTGGACGTGCGTCGGGCCCTTCTCGCGGGTCGCCTCAGCTACGGCTCCCGGTGGGGCCCTCTCGGGGGAAGGGGCCTCGGTCCCGGACCCCGGCGAGGCGTCCCTTCTCCGCTCCGTAAAAGTGTCCATCTCTTTTTTTTTTCTTCTTCTGTTGTGGCATATGCTGCAGGTGCCTGCTCGTTTTTCGTATGTGGGTAACAACATTTAACTATGTATATATATTTCCCAATTGGTTTAACTGCCACCCGCTTGAATCTATTTAAAATCTAATTTTTTTTTATTTCAACCGCCTGACCCGACCCGCGGATAAAATCTAATTTTTTTTAATTTCATCCGCCCGATCCGCGGATAATCCGCGGACTCCGCGGTTGTGTCCGCAAACCGCGCATCTCTACCACCCGTCCATTTTCCTGTGACGTCACATAGTGAAGCCAATACAAACAAACATGGCGGAAAGAACAGCAAGCTATAGCGACATTAGCTCTGATTCAGACTCTGATTTCAGCGGCTTAAGCGATTCAACAGATTACGCATGTATTGAAACGGATGGTTGTAGTGTGGAGGCAGGTAGCGAAAACGAAATTGAAGAAGAAACTGAAGCTATTGAGCCATATCGGTTTGAACCGTATGCAAGCGAAACCGACGAAAACGACACGAGAGAAAGCGAGGACGAATTCGGCGATCGCCTTCTAACCAACGATTGGTATGTGTTTGTTTGGCATTAAAGGAAACTAACAACTATGAACTAGGTTTACAGCATATGAAATACATTTGGCAACAACATGCACTTTGAGAGTGCAGACAGCCCAGTTTTCATCAATTAAAATATTCTGTAGACATACCCTCATGTCAACAGGCCAGGGAAGCTAGGGTCGATATTCTTCTCTTGATCATCTTCGGGACGGTGTGAGCCAAGACATCCAGGGGGTTTAGCTCGCTCGTCTGCGGGAACAAACTGCCGCCATTGCTTGCCGTGCTACCGAGGTCCTTTGTCCCTGAATTGCTCACACACTCCGGCAGATTCAATGGGGGTCTGGCGGCAGATTTCTTTGACTTTATCGTTGGAAATGCATCTGCTTTGAGTGTCGCAGGATATCCACACATTCTTGCCATCTCTGTAGTAGCATAGCTTTCGTCGGTAAAGTGTGCGGAACAAACGTCCAATTTCTTGCCACTTTGGCATCTTTGGGCCACTGGTGCAACTTGAATCCGTCCCTGTTCGTGTTGTTACACCCTCCGACAACACACCGACAAGGCATGATGTCTCCAAGGTACGGAAAACAGTGGAAAAAACGGAAAATAACAGAGCTGATTTGACTTGGTGTTTGAGAAAATGGCGGATTGCTTCCCGATGTGACGCCACGTTGTGACGTCATCGCTCCGAGAGCGAATATTAGAAAGGCGTTTAATTCGCCAAAATTCACCCATTTAGAGTTCGGAAATCGGTTAAAAAAATATACGGTCTTTTTTCTGCAACATCAAGGTATATATTGACGCTTACATAGGTCTGGTGATAATGTTCCCCTTTAAAGGAAAAATGATACAATTAATTAATTTTTCAAACTGAGACTCACTGACTTTGGCTCATTTTCTGTGAAGAACATATATCAGAATACATATTTAATGACCACACACCATACACCCCCCTTACACATTTATATTACATATAAGATGTCCGGGTCCACTGGACCCGGGGCTAATAGTGTGGACATTGATGTTCTGTGTACCACACACACACACACACACACACACACACACGGCAGGCCTAGACAGGAGGAGGACAGAGTGTAGGTACACAGAACATCAGAGGGTCAAATGTGCGAGAAAATGAGAGCAGACAGTGTTGACAAACAATGTTGCAACCTTGTGTGGGAACCGCAGGTGCAGAAACACAAAAGAAGAATCCCTGTGGGATGCAGAAACTGCCAGAGAAATTTTCCGTGCTACGTTCATATTGTTGTTACTCAGCCAGCGTTTGTGGGTCTGATGGACCCGTTGCATTTTGTGGCTTTTAATGCCTCACAATCAAACACTTTTATGTTAAAATACTGAACAGATGTTTATTTGGATAAGGTAAACATCTGCGGTTCCCACACAAGGTTGCAACATTGTTTGTCTACACTGTCTGCTCTCATTTTCTCGCACATTTGACCCTCTGATGTTCTGTGTACCTACACTCTGTCCTCCTCCTGTCTAGGCCTGCTGTGTGTGTGTGTGTGTGTGTGTGTGTGTGTGTGTGTGTGTGTGTGTGTGTGTGTGTGTGTGTGTGTGTGTGTGTGTGTGTGTGTGTGTGTGTGTGTGTGTGTGTGTGTGTGTGTGTGTGTGTGTGTCTGTGTGCGTGTGCGTGTGCGTGTGTGTGTGTGTGTGTGTGTGTGTGTGTGTGTGTGTGTGTGTGTGTGTGTGTGTGTGTGGTACACAGAACATCAATTTACACACTACCAGACATCTTATATGTTTACCTTATCAAAAATAAACATCTGTTCAGTATTTGAACATAAAAGTGTTTGATTGTGAGGCATTAAAAGCCACAAAATGCAACGGGTCCATCAGACCCACAAACGCTGGCTGAGTAACAACAATATGAACATTACACAAGGGTTAAACATATGTTTTTTTATTGCAATCGAAGAACAAGTTTGTCCTTCAATAAAATAGTGAACATACAAGACAACTTGTCTTTTAGTAGTAAGCTAACAAGCAAAGACTCCTAATTTAGTCTGCTGACATATGCAGTAACATATTGTGTCATTTATATTGTCAAAATTATGAGGGACAAACTGTAGAAATGTATTATTAATCCACTTGTTCATTTACTGTTAATATCTGCTTACTTTCTCTTTTAACATGTTTTTTCTACACTTTTGTTAAAATGTAATAATCACTTATTCTTCTGTTGTTTGATACTTTACATTAGTTTCGGATGATACCACAAATTTAGGTATCGATCCGATACCAAGTAGTTACAGTATCATACATTGGTCATATTCAAAGTCCTCATCATACTTGCCAACCTTGAGACCTCCGAATTCGGGAGTTGGGGGGCGAAGTTGAGGTGCAGGCAGCATACCCCTTCCCCTTCGAGCTTTTCTGAATGAAATGAAATTCTTTTTTCCAATCATTTTGGAACTTGAAAGCGTATTTCTTCTTCTTACTCGTCGTCGCCATGTCTCTTCTTCGTTCTTCTGCTTCGTCCCCTTCAGTTGTGCACTGAGCTCCAAAAGCCGTGGATGTTATTGTAGCGTCCCCGGAAGAGTTGGTGCTGCAAGGGATTCTGGGTATTTGTTCTGTTGTGTTTATGTTGTGTTACGGTGCGGATGTTCTCCCGAAATGTGTTTGTCATTCTTGTTTGGTGTGGGTTCACCGTTTTTGTAGCAGTGTTAAAGTTGTTTATACGGCCGCCCTCAGTGTGAACTGTATGGCTGTTGACCAAGTATGCCTTGCGTTATCATTAAACCAGTTTAAAGATCATACAACGTGTCAGCATTTCTTGACATCTTCAAGTAAAGACCATTGTTAAACCCGCTACATTATTATGTGACTGGGCCGGCACGCTGTTTATATGGAGGAAAAGTGGATGCCTGGACAGCATGCGGCTGTTATGGGGTGAAGGTTTCAGGTGAGAGAGGACGTTAAAGGCAGTGCCTTTAAGGCACACCCCCAATATTGTTGTCCGGGTGGAAATCGTTAGAAATTCGGGAGAATGGTTGCCCCGGGAGATTTTCGGGAGGGGCACTGAAATTCGGGAGTCTCCCGGGAAAATCGGGAGGGTTGGCAAGTATGGTCCTCATGTGTCCAGGAACGTATTTTCTGAGTTTATAAACATAATATACATTTTAAAGATTTAAAGAATGTTTTGTGACGATAAAAAATATCGATGTAATCATAGTAGTATCAATCAATCAATCAATCTTTATTTATATAGCCCTAAATCACAAGTGTCTCAAAGGGCTGCACAAGCCACAACGACATCCTCGGTACAAAGCCCACACGTATCGACTAGATACGCTCCTGTACTTGGTATCATTACAGTGGATGTCACTTGTAGATTCACCCATGGCCTTTGTTTACATTCAGGGTGCTAGCTTGCTGTTAGGGGTTAGCTCAGGGGTCGGCAACCCGCGGCTCCGGAGCCGCATGCGGCTCTTTGATCACTCTGATGCGGCTCAGCAGCTTACTTGCTGAACCCCCCAATTTTCCCGTGAGACTTCCGGATTTCAGTGCCTCTCGCAGAAAACTCCCGGGATTAATATTCACCAATTTTCACCCTTACAGCTATAATAAGGGCGTGCCATGATGGTACAACATTTGGCGCCCTCTACAATCTGTATTAACAGCGTGCCAGCCCAACACTTGTTATACAAAATACATTTTCTGCTTGCACCCGTAGGTGACAGCAACGCATACTTGGTCAACAGCCACACAGGTTACACTGACGGTGAGCATATAAAACAACTTTAACACTCTTACTAATAATGCGCCACACTTTGAACCAAAACCAAACAAGAATGACAAACACATTTCGGGAGAACATCTGCACCTTAACACAACATAAACACAACAGAACAAACACCCAGAATCCCATGCAGCCCTGACTCTTCCGGGCTACATTATACACCCCTGCTACCACCAAACCCCGCCCCCACCCCAAGCCTGCTCCCTCACCCCCCCCCCCCCCCCCTGAGGTGGGCGGGGTTTGGTAGCGGGGGGTGTATAATGTATCCCGGAAGAGTTAGGGCTGCATGGGATTCTGGGTATTTGTCCTGTTGTGTTTATGTTGTGTTACGGTGCAGATGTTCTCCCGAAATGTGTTTGTCATTCTTGTTTGGTGTGGGTTCACAGTGTGGCGCATTATTAGTAAGAGTGTTAAAGTTTTTTTATACCGCCACCGTCAGTGTAACCTGTGTGGTTGTTGAACAAGTATGCTTTGCTGTCACCTACGTGAGAAAGCGGAAGCCCCGTTCAAAATGTGGCTGATCAGGCACGCTGTTTGTAGTGTGCGCTAAATGCTGTACCATCACGGCACGAATGACGCTGACAAGCGCTATTCATTTAAAACCCGCGCACCGCACCAGCTTATAAATTCCATATAAAGGTGTGGGCAGTGTGTCTGAGACCCCTGGTTTATGCATAGCACAAAGCAAAAAAAAAACTTTGTCTGCAGTGTTATTTCATTTAAAATTTCAAAAATGTTTGCGGCTCCCATTGTTTTCTATAATTTGTGAAACTGGTCAAAATGGCTCTTTGACTGGTAAAGGTTGCCGACCCCTGGGTTAGCTATTGTTTCCTCCTACGTTTAGCTATACCTCGTCCTGCAGGGATGATACTTGTAAGAAACTTACTTTATTTGTCCCCATGGAGGCGAGGATTAGTGATTTAGAAGTAGCTAAAACACTGCCGACTGCAACTGGACTTTCGCCGCTAGCTAGCTAGCCATGTTGTAAAGCACCTCTTCCTGAGGGCGTTTCAGTGTTATCGTTAGTTTTTACACCAAAGTGCGTCCGTTCTCCCTTTTCTGTCTACACACTTTGTCTGCTTGTAAGTACTCCGAGATTGTGCGCTGCCGAACATGCTCCTCTGCCCGTAAAACCAGCAATGTCATGATGTGACAATGCGCCGTCATGCCTAGGGAACCGGTACTTTTCAAACAGAGTATAGTACCGTTTTTGATTCATTAGTACTACGATACTATACCAGTACCGGTATACCGTACAACCCTAATACACCAAATTGCAACGTGCCTGGTATTCAAAACACTCAGAGAAACTGTCCCCAAGTACCTGTCCAACTATTTCACCAGAGTAAGTGACGCTCACAGGTACTACACGAGAGGGAGTTCCTCAAACCTCGTCACCCCAAAATTCAAGACTATCATAGGAAAAAATGCATTCTACTATTTTGCCACCACACGGTGGAATGCACTACCAACAGACCTTACAATTCGAACTTCCCTACTAAATTTTAAAACTGCCATAAAATCCTGGCTCAGCTCAACCTCTACCTGATCTGAACCAAAATTGATCCCCAGCAACTCTTTGAAGCATCAAACAGGTTTATATGTGGTTATAGTGTACTGTATTTTTCGCAGTATAAGTCGCTCTGGAGTATAAGTCGCACCGGCCGAAAATGCATAATAAAGAAGGGAAAAAACATATATAAGTCGCACTGGAGTATAAGTCGCATTTTTGGGGGAAATGTATTTGATAAAAGCCAACACCAAGAATAGACATTTGAAAGGCAATTTCAAATAAATCAAGAATAGTGAACAACAGGCTGAATAAGTGTACGTTATATGAGGCATAAATAACCAACTGGTATGTTAACGTAACATATTATGGTAAGAGTCATTCAAATAATTATAACATATAGAACATGCTATACGCTTACCAAACAATCTGTCACTCCTAATTGCTAAATCCCATGAAATCTTATACGTCTAGTCTCTTACGTGAATGAGATCAATAATATTATTTGATATTTTACACTAATGTGTTAATCATTTCACACATAAGTCGCTCCTGAGTATAAGTCGCACCCCCGGCCAAACTATGAAAAAAAATGCGACTTATAGTCCGAAAAATACGGTAGGTTACACAGTTCAGTACATATTCCGTACAATTGACCACTAAATGGTAACACCCCAATAAGTTGTCCACATAAATCCATTCTTGGTACCGTATTTTTCCGAGTATAAGTCGCTCCGAATATAAGTCGCACCTGCCAAAAATGCATAATAAAGAAGGAAAAAAACATATATAAGTCGCACTGGAGTATAAGTCGCATTTTCTGGGGAAATGTATTTGATAAAAGCCAACACCAAGAATAGACATTTGAAAAGCAATTTAAAATTAAAGCTGCAAGCAGCGATGGACGGGACCGACTTTGAGGGCTCATAAAATCCAAACCGGAGCAGTAATTAAAAGAGTCATTCAAATAACTATAACATATAGAACATGCTATACGTTTACCAAACAATCTGTCACTCCTAATCGCTAAATCCCATGAAATCTTATACGTCTAGTCTCTTACGTGAATGAGATCAATAATATTATTTGATATTTTACGCTAATGTGTTAATCATTTCACACATAAGTCGCTCCTGAGTATAAGTCGCACCCCCGGCCAAACTATGGAAAAAAACTGCCACTTATAGTCCGAAAAATACCGTATATATATTTTCTCATTCTGTTTTGCACACTCTTGGAGTCAAGATGTGCATAGTCATGTACATAGTGTCATGTACATAGTGTACATACCCCGTATATATAACGTATTTTTTTATATACATGTTACAGGTTATATATCTTTTATTATTGAATGTATCAAATGTGATGAATATTTAATGGGCCACGATGGAAACAAGCCTTTTGGCTTTTTGTGCCATCCATTTGCCTTTTTAAAGCATTACCGTATTTTTCGGACTATAATTCGCAGTTTTTTTCATAGTTTGGCCGGGGGTGCGACTTATACTCAGGAGCGACTTATGTGTGAAATGATTAACACATTATAATATTATTGATCTCATTCACGTAAGAGATTAGACGTATAAGATTTCATGGGATTTAGCGATTAGGAGTGACAGATTGTTTGGTAAACGTATAGCATGTTCTATATGTTATAGTTATTTGAATGACTCTTACCATAATATGTTACGTTAACATACCAGTTGGTTATTTATGCCTCATATAACGTACACTTATTCAGCCTGTTGTTCACTATTCTTGATTTATTTTAAATTGCCTTTCAAATGTCTATTCTTGGTGTTGGCTTTTATCAAATACATTTCCCCCAAAAATGCGACTTATACTCCAGTGCGACTTATATATGTTTTTTTCCTTCTTTATTATGCATTTTTGGCAGGTGCGACTTATACTCCGGAGCGACTTACAGTCCGAAAAATACGGTACAAGGATTCAATTCTTTAAGATGTCAATAAACTTATCAATCAATCGATCAATCAATCAATACACACACACTCTTTTTGTTTGTGTGCAATTCAGATTAATGCTTTGCTGACAGACAGGCTTTGGAAAAAATGTCATAACACACACACACACACACACCCATCTGTATATACATCCACACACACCGCTCCAATCTGTGAAAAGATCAGTCTGTATGGAAGTTGAGTGTGACAATAAATTCACTGTTTCTTGTCGGACGCAGCTGCACTGAGAAAACACCAGAGCAGTGGCAAACTTGCACATCCATCGCATTGTTTCGAGATGGACGCTGATGAATTAACGTTGCCGAACACAACAAATATTACAAACCCCGTTTCCATATGAGTTGGGAAATTGTGTTAGATGTAAATATAAACGGAATACAATGATTTGCAAATCATTTTCAAGCCATATTCAATTGAATATGCTACAAAGACAACATATTTGATGTTCAAACTGATACTTTTTTTTTTTTTTTTGCAAATAATCATTAACTTTAGAATTTGATGGCAGCAACACGTGACAAAGAAGTTGGGAAAGGTGGCAATAAATACTGATAAAGTTGAGGAATGCTCATCAAACACTTATTTGGAACATCCCACAGGTGTGCAGGCTAATTGGGAACAGGTGGGTGCCATGATTGGGTATAAAAGTAGATTCCATGAAATGCTCAGTCATTCACAAACAAGGATGGGGCGAGGGTCACCACTTTGTCAACAAATGCGTGAGCAAATTGTTGAACAGTTTAAGAAAAACCTTTCTCAACCAGCTATTGCAAGGAATTTAGGGATTTCACCATCTACGGTCCGTAATATCATCAAAGGGTTCAGAGAATCTGGAGAAATCACTGCACGTAAGCAGCTAAGCCCGTGACCTTCGATCCCTCAGGCTGTACTGCATCAACAAGCGACATCGGTGTGTAAAGGATATCACCACAAGGGCTCAGGCACACTTCAGAAACCCACTGTCAGTAACTACAGTTGGTCGCTACATCTGTAAGTGCAAGTTAAAACTCTCCTATGCAAGGCGAAAACCGTTTATCAACAACACCCAGAAATGCCGTCTGCTTCGCTGGGCCTGAGCTCATCTAAGATGGACTGATACAAAGTGGAAAAGTGTTCTGTGGTCTGACGAGTTCACATTTCAAATTGTTTTTGGAAACTGTGGACGTCGTGTCCTCCGGACCAAAGAGGAAAAGAACCATCCGGATTGTTATAGGCGCAAAGTGGAAAAGCCAGCATGTGTGATGGTATGGGGGTGTATTAGTGCCCAAGACATGGGTAACTTACACATCTGTGAAGGCACCATTAATGCTGAAAGGTACATACAGGTTTTGGAGCAACATATGTTGCCATCCAAGCAACGTTGCCATGGACGCCCCTGCTTATTTCAGCAAGACAATGCCAAGCCACGTGTTACATCAACGTGGCTTCATAGTAAAAAAAAGTGCGGGTACTAGACTGGCCTGCCTGTAGTCCAGACCTGTCTCCCGTTGAAAATGTGTGGCGCATTATGAAGCCTAAAATAGCACAACGGAGACCCCCGGACTGTTGAACAACTTAAGCTGTACATCAAGCAAGAATGGGGAAGAATTCCACCTGAGAAGCTTAAAAAATGTGTCTCCTCAGTTCCCAAACGTTTACTGAGTGTTGTTAAAAGGAAAGGCCATGTAACACAGTGGTGAACATGCCCTTTCCCAACTACTTTGGGAAAGTTTATGAGTTTGAACATCAAATATGTTGTCTTTGTAGTGTATTCAATTGAATGTGGGTTGAAAATGATTAGCAAATCATTGTATTCCGTTTATATTTACATCTAACACAATTTCCCAACTCATATGGAAACGGGGTTTGTATGTTGTTAGCATTTTTTCCCCAAAATAATGTCAAAATGGCCCCTTCTTGCTTTGACTTTTCAGTCCGAAGCCCTTTGTGGATCAAGTTTGGACACCACTTGTTTCATCTTCTCTATGCAGTTGTCCTTTGTTTCTTCCATCATTCCATCCCCCGTACATCCAACTTGTATGTTGTCTTCCATGCACCCCCCCCCCCTCCATCCTCACCCTCCTTCCATCCATCCAGCCTCCACCCTCCCTCCAGCCTTTCGTTATCAGGCCTGCCACTTTAGATTTACGGCTGTTGTGGGTGGGGTGCACATCTGGAACTTATTTTAGTGGGGGGGAACCTATCCTGCTTTTCTCTGCTGCACTGGCATGCTTTAGAAAGAGACATTTACCATCTGCTTCTAGCCACTGACGACAGTATAAACATGTTAAAGGTTGCAGAGGAACTTGACATTGCAATGTGAAGATTGATGCAGAACAATAAAATGCCGAGTGACTCTAATCTGGCCATGGAACATGTGGTCTGGTTTTAGACGAGTGGCGCTTCGTTACTGCTGTTGAAAAACATTTCAATGTTTATTAATAAGTGGAACAGCGTTTGTGGATAAGGAAGAATAAATAGGGCTTTTTTTTCTGATGTTTATACACAAATTCCAAGCAACCCCTCCCAAAGAAATGCTTTATCTATCATAACTTCGGGGAAAAAGGGAATTGAAATAGTTTGCCCATGCAGTAGTCTTACCACGGTCCTTACCCTAAGCTTCAACACACCACCCTGGAAAAAAAAACATACGCACAATCAAGCTGTTGATTGTAAGAATGAAAACAATGATCATAAATTGATTGATTGATTGATTGATTGAAACTTGTATTAGTCGATTACACAGTTCAGTACATATTCCGTACAATTGACCACTAAATGGTAACACCCCAATAAGTTGTTCAACTTGTTTAAGTCGGGGTCCACGTAAATCAATTCATGGTACCGTATTTTTCCGAGTATAAGTCGCTCCGGAATATAAGTCGCACCGGCCGAAAATGCATAATAAGGAAGGAAAAAAAACATATATAAGTCGCACTGGAGTATAAGTCGCATTTTTGGGGGAAATGTATTTGATAAAAGCCAACACCAAGAATAGACATTTGAAAGGCAATTTAAAATTAAAGCTGCAAGCAGCGTTGGTCGGGCCCGCGTATTTGGCAGGTGCTAGTCCTAAGTGTCCCAATGCTTTTGTCCAGTTTTCGTCCCAAGTGTCCCAATACATTTGTCCAGTTTTAGTCCTAAGTGTCCCAATACTTTTGTCCAGTGGTAGTCCTAAGTGTCCCAATACTTTTTTACAGTTTTAGTCCTAAGTGTCCCAATACATTTGTCTAGTGGTATTACGAAGTGTCCCAATACTTTTGTCAAGTTGTAGTCCTTAGTGTCCCAATACTTCGGTCCAGTGTAGGTGTCCCAATACTTTTGTCCAGTAGTCGTCCTAAGTGTCCCAATACTTTTGTCCAGTTTTAGTTATAATTGTCCCAATGCGTGTGTCAAGTTTTAGTCCTAAGTGTCCCAATACTTTTGTCCAGTGTAGGTGTCCCAATACTTTAGTCCAGTGGTAGTCCTAAGTGTCCCAATACTTTTTTACAGTTTTAGTCCTAAGTGTCCCAATACATTTGTCTAGTGGTATTACGAAGTGTCCCAATACTTTTGTCAAGTTGTAGTCCTTAGTGTCCCAATACTTCGGTCCAGTGTAGGTGTCCCAATACTTTTGTCCAGTAGTCGTCCTAAGTGTCCCAATACTTTTGTCCAGTTTTAGTTATAATTGTCCCAATGCGTGTGTCAAGTTTTAGTCCTAAGTGTCCCAATACTTTTGTCCAGTGTAGGTGTCCCAATACTTTAGTCCAGTGGTAGTCCTAAGTGTCCCAATACTTTTTTACAGTTTTAGTCCTAAGTGTCCCAATACATTTGTCTAGTGGTATTACGAAGTGTCCCAATACTTTTGTCAAGTTGTAGTCCTTAGTGTCCCAATACTTCGGTCCAGTGTAGGTGTCCCAATACTTTTGTCCAGTAGTCGTCCTAAGTGTCCCAATACTTTTGTCCAGTTTTAGTTATAATTGTCCCAATGCGTGTGTCAAGTTTTAGTCCTAAGTGTCCCAATACTTTTGTCCAGTGTAGGTGTCCCAATACTTTAGTCCAGTGGTAGTCCTAAGTGTCCCAATACTTTTTTACAGTTTTAGTCCTAAGTGTCCCAATACATTTGTCTAGTGGTATTACGAAGTGTCCCAATACTTTTGTCAAGTTGTAGTCCTTAGTGTCCCAATACTTCGGTCCAGTGTAGGTGTCCCAATACTTTTGTCCAGTAGTCGTCCTAAGTGTCCCAATACTTTTGTCCAGTTTTAGTTATAATTGTCCCAATGCGTGTGTCAAGTTTTAGTCCTAAGTGTCCCAATACTTTTGTCCAGTGTAGGTGTCCCAATACTTTAGTCCAGTGGTAGTCCTAAGTGTCCCAATACTTTTTTACAGTTTTAGTCCTAAGTGTCCCAATACATTTGTCTAGTGGTATTACGAAGTGTCCCAATACTTTTGTCAAGTTGTAGTCCTTAGTGTCCCAATACTTCGGTCCAGTGTAGGTGTCCCAATACTTTTGTCCAGTAGTCGTCCTAAGTGTCCCAATACTTGTGTCCAGTTTTAGTTATAATCGTCCCAATGCGTGTGTCAAGTTTTAGTCCTAAGTGTCCCAATACTTTTGTCCAGTGTAGGTGTCCCAATACTTTAGTCCAGTGGTAGTCCTAAGTGTCCCAATACTTTTTTACAGTTTTAGTCCTAAGTGTCCCAATACATTTGTCTAGTGGTATTACGAAGTGTCCCAATACTTTTGTCAAGTTGTAGTCCTTAGTGTCCCAATACTTCGGTCCAGTGTAGGTGTCCCAATACTTTTGTCCAGTAGTCGTGCTAAGTGTCCCAATACTTTTGTCTAGTTTTAGTTATAATTGTCCCAATGCGTGTGTCAAGTTTTAGTCCCAAGTGTCCCAATAGTGTTGTCCAGTTTTCATCCAAGGTGTCCCAATACTTTTGTCCAGTTCTATTCCTAAGTGTCCCAATACTTGTGTCAAGTTTTCGCCCTAAGTGTCCCAATACTTTTGTCAAATTTTTTTCCTAGGGGGCGCTAGAGCGCAATTTTGAGTTTTGGGGTTGGTTTTTTTAATTAAAAGACAATTTTCGCAGGTCCTGATGTGTGGGTCAAATATGGTGAGTTTTGAAGCATGCTAGGTGGGTCAAATTAGTGCTCAAAGAGGCGGCCGGTATAATAATAATAATAAAACCTTAGAAATTCAATAGGTCCTTATGTCCCATTGCATAAGGGAGTCCTTATACAATGGGCCATGCGGGCCCTAATTAAAGCTGCAAGCAGCGATGGACGGGACCGACTTTGAGGGCTCATAAAATCCAAACCGGAGCAGTAATTAAAACTCTTTCATCAACTTTTAATCAGAAGGGTTCAATCTCTCTCCTGTGCTAGTTTGAAGCAGACACGACAAACTCGCTCAGAGGAGACAACGTTTGAAAAAAGTGACTGTTTTTACACAACTTTTGTTTTGAAGGGGGAATTGCAAACTTCTTGTTGATTTTTGCTGGGGGTTGTCAGTGTATGAAATCTAGGTCTAAGTGAGACCTACGTAGAGGTTTTTGTTTCATGTCTTTACGACATTCTTACTGGGAGTTAGAGGCAGTTTTGTCTGTTTTCTTCCTAGGGGGCGCTAGAGCGCAATTTTGAGTTTTGGGGTTTGGTTTTTTTGAATAGATCGCAATTTTCGCCAGTCCTGATGTGTGTGTCCAATTTGGTGAGTTTTGAAGCATGTTAAGGGGGTCAATTTACAGCTTAAAGAGGCGGCGGTATAATAATAAAACACTAGAAATTCAATAGGGTCCTCTGTCCCAAAGGGACTCGGTCCCTAATAAATAAAGAATAGTGAACAACAGGCTGAATAAGTGTACGTTATATGAGGCATAAATAACCAACTGGTATGTTAACGTAACATATTATGGTAAGAGTCATTCAAATAACTATAACATATAGAACATGCTATACGTTTACCAAACAATCTGTCACTCCTAATCGCTAAATCCCATGAAATCTTATACGTCTAGTCTCTTACGTGAATGAGATAAATAATATTGTTTTACGCTAATGTGTTAATCATTTCACACATAAGTCGCTCCTGAGTATAAGTCGCACCCCCGGCCAAACTATGAAAAAAAATGCGACTTATAGTCCGAAAAATACGGTAGGTTACACAGTTCAGTACATATTCCGTACAATTGACCACTAAATGGTAACACCCCAATAAGTTGTCCACGTAAATCAATTCTTGGTACCATATTTTTCCGAGTATAAGTCGCTCCGAATATAAGTCGCACCTGCCAAAAATGCATAATAAAGAAGGAAAAAAAACATATATAAGTCGCACTGGAGTATAAGTCGCATTTTTGGGGGAAATGTATTTGATAAAAGCCAACACCAAGAATAGACATTTGAAAGGCAATTTAAAATTAAAGCTGCAAGCAGCGATGGACGGGACCGGCTTTGAGGGCTCATAAAATCCAAACCGGAGCAGTAATTAAAACTCTTTCATCAACTTTTAATCAGAAGGGTTCAATCTCTCTCCTGTGCTAGTTTGAAGCAGACATGACAAACGCGCTCAGAGGAGAAAACGTTTGAAAAAAGTGACTGTTTTTACACAACTTTTGTTTTGAAGGGGGAATTGCAAACTTCTTGTTGATTTTTGCTGGGGGTTGTCAGTGTATGAAATCTAGGTCTAAGTGAGACCTACATAGAGGTTTTTGTTTCATGTCTCTACGACATTCCTACTGGGAGTTAGAGGCAGTTTTGTCTGTGTTTTCTTCCTAGGGGGCGCTAGAGCGCAATTTTGAGTTTTGGGGTTTGTTTTTTGGATTAGATCGCAATTTTTGCCAGTCCTGATGTGTGTGTCCAATTTATGCTATACTTTTACCAAACAATCTGTCACTCCTAATCGCTAAACCCCATGAAATCTTATACGTCTAGTCTCTTACGTGAATGAGATAAATAATATAATTGGATATTTTACGCTAATGTGTTAATAATTTCACACATAAGTCGCTCCTGAGTATAAGTCGCACCCTCGGCCAAACTATGAAAAAAAACTGCGACTTATTGTCCGAAAAATACGGTAAGTTACACAGTTCAGTACATATTCCGTACAATTGACCACTAAATGGTAACACCCCAATAAGTTGTCCACGTAAATCAATTCTTGGTACCGTATTTTTCCGAGTATAAGTCGCTCCGAATATAAGTCGCACCTGCCAAAAATGCATAATAAAGAAGGAAAAAAACATATACACGTCGTACTGGAGTATAAGTCGCATTTTTTGGGGAAATGTATTTGATAAAAGCCAACACCAAGAATAGACATTTGAAAGGCAATTTAAAATTAAAGCTGCAAGCAGCGATGGACGGGACCGACTTTGAGGGCTCATAAAATCCAAACCGGAGCAGTAATTAAAACTCTTTCATCAACTTTTAATCAGAAGGGTTCAATCTCTCTCCTGTGCTAGTTTGAAGCATACACGACAAACTCGCTCAGAGGAGAAAACGTTTGAAAAAAAGTGACTGTTTTTACACAACTTTTGTTTTGAAGGGGGAATTGCAAACTTCTTGTTGATTTTTGCTGGGGGTTGTCAGTGTATGAAATCTAGGTCTAAGTGAGACCTCTGTCTCACGTTCAGGAATATAGCTGGATGTTTCTGTGTGCAAGGGATGTAAATATAGGAATAAGCTTGTTCTACATGTTTTAAATATTTAGTGAGGTCATGTGTTAAGGATTTGGGAGGCTTTGGCTCACAAAGGGTGGAAGGAAAAAAAAGACCCTGGAGTAAGCACGGAATTACCAAACCCAAAAGCAGTGAAGTTGGCACGTTAGGTAATTCGTAAATAAAAAGAGAATACCGTATTTTTCGGACAATAAGTCGCAGTTTTTTTCATAGTTTGGCCGGGGGTGCGACTTATACTCAGGAGCGACTTATGTGTGAAATTATTAACACATTACCGTAAAATATCAATTATTTATCAATTTATTTCATGGGATTTAGCGATTAGGAGTGACAGATTGTTTGGTAAACGTATAGCATGTTCTATATGTTATAGTTATTTGAATGACTCTTACCATAATATGTTACGTTAACATACCAGTTGGTTATTTATGCCTCATATAACGTACACTTATTCAGCCTGTTGTTCACTATTCTTGATTTATTTTAAATTGCCTTTCAAATGTCTATTCTTGGTGTTGGCTTTTATCAAATACGTTTCCCCCAAAAAATGCGACTTATACTCCAGTGCGACTTATATATGTTTTTTTCCTTCTTTATTATGCATTTTCGGCCGGTACGACTTATACTCCGGAGCAACTTATACTCCGAAAAATACGGTACTAACACATTTCACAGCTGCTCATGCCTGTACCCTTAAACTTTTTTATTCCTAGTAAGCAAATATTAGCGTTTCTTCTGTCATATTATCTATTTTAACCCTTGTGTAATGTTCATATTGTTGTTACTCAGCCAGCGTTTGTGGGTCTGATGTACCCGTTGCATTTTGTGGCTTTTAATGCCTCACAATCAAACACTTTTATGTTAAAATACTGAACAGATGTTTACCTTATCCCAATAAACATATGTTCAGTATTTTAACATAAAAGTGTTTGATTGTGAGGCATTAAAAGCCACAAAATGCAACGGGTCCATCAGACCCACGAACGCTGGCTGAGTAACAACAATATGAACGTTGCACGGAAAATTTCTCTGGCAGTTTCTGCATCCCACAGGGATTCTTCTTTTGTGTTTCTGCACCGGCGGTTCCCACACAAGGTTGCAACATTGTTTGTCAACACTGTCTGCTCTCATTTTCTCGCACATTTGACCCTCTGATGTTCTGTGTACCTACACTCTGTCCTCCTCCTGTCTAGGTCTGCCGTGTGTGTGTGTGTGTGTGTGTGTGTGTGTGTGTGTGTGTGTGTGTGTGTGTGTGTGTGTGTGTGTGTGTGTGTGTGTGTGTGTGTGTGTGTGTGTGTGTGTGTTTGTGGTACACAGAACATCAATTTCCGCACTTCTATTAAATGGGAACATTATCACCAGACCTATGTAAGCGTCAATATATACCTTGATGTTGCAGAAAAAAGACCATATATTTTTTTAACCGATTTCCGAACTCTAAATGGGTGAATTTTGGCGAATTAAACTCCTTTCTAATATTCGCTCTCGGAGCGATGACGTCACAATGTGACGTTGCATCGGGAAGCAATCCGCCATTTTCTCAAACACCGAGTCAAATCAGCTCTGTTATTTTCCGTTTTTTCGACTGTTTTCCGTACCTTGGAGACATCATGCCTCGTCGGTGTGTTGTCGGAGGGTGTAACAACACCAACAGGGACGGATTCAAGTTGCACCAGTGGCCCAAAGATGCGAAAGTGGCAAGAAATTGGACGTTTGTTCCGCACACTTTACCGACGAAAGCTATGCAACGACAGAGATGGCAAGAATGTGTGGATATCCTGCGACACTCAAAGCAGATGCATTTCCAACGATAAAGTCAAAGAAATCTTCCGCCAGACCCCAATTGAATCTGCCGGAGTGTGTGAGCAATTCAGGGACAAAGGACATCGGTAGCACGGCAAGCAATGGTGGCAGTTTGTTCCCGCAGACGAGCAAGCTAAACCCCCTGGATGTCTTGGCTCACACCGTCCCGAAGATGATCAAGAGAAGAATATCGACCCTAGCTTCCCTGGCCTGCTGACATGAGGGTATGTCTACAGAATATATTAATTGATGAAAACTGGGCTGTCTGCACTCTCAAAGTGCATGTTGTTGCCAAATGTATTTCATATGCTGTAAACCTAGTTCATAGTTGTTAGTTTCCTTTAATGCCAAACAAACACATACCAATCGTTGGTTAGAAGGCGATCGCCGAATTCGTCCTCGCGTTCTCCCGTGTCGCTGGCTGTCGTGTCGTTTTCGTCGGTTTCGCTTGCATACGGTTCAAACCGATATGGCTCAATAGCTTCAGTTTCTTCTTCAATTTCGTTTTCGCTACCTGCCTCCACACTACAACCATCCGTTTCAATACATTCGTAATCCGTTGAATCGCTTAAGCCGCTGAAATCCGAGTCTGAATACGAGCTAATGTCGCTATAGCTTGCTGTTCTTTCCGCCACGTTTGTTTGTGTTGGCTTCACTAT
Organism: Nerophis lumbriciformis; assembly: GCF_033978685.3. Taxonomy (NCBI): domain Eukaryota; kingdom Metazoa; phylum Chordata; class Actinopteri; order Syngnathiformes; family Syngnathidae; genus Nerophis; species Nerophis lumbriciformis. The sequence continues at coordinate 47,073,253 of NC_084557.2, forward strand.
GAAAAAAACTTTGAAAAATATAATAAGCCACTGGGAACTGATTTTTAATGGTTTTAACAATTCTGAAATTGTGATAATGTTCCCTTTTAACCCCGGGTCCAGTGGACCCGGACATCTTATATGTAATAGAAATGTGTAGGGGGGGTGTATGGTGTGTGGTCATTAAATATGTATTGTGCAGAACTCTGCTGCTCGTCTGCTAACACAGACCCGCAGACGTGAGCACATCACCCCCATTTTAGCGTCCCTTCACTGGCTCCCTGTGCGTTATCGAATCAATTTTAAACTCCTTTTATTTGTTTTTAAATGTCTAAACAACCTCGCGCCAACCTATCTCTCCGACCTCCTTCAGCCTTACTGCCCCACCCGATCCTTAAGATCAGCCGATCAGCTGCTGTTGACGGTCCCTGACACAAGGCTGAAGCTTAGAGGTGACAGAGCTTTCGCCATTGCTGCTCCCAAGCTCTGGAACGACCTACCCCTGAGTGTTAGACAAGCCTCCTCTCTTCCTGTTTTTCCATCCATCCATCCATCTTCTTCCGCTTATCCGAGGTCGGGTCGCGGGGGCAGCAGCCTAAGCAGGGAAGCCCAGACTTTCCTCTCCCCAGCCACTTCGTCCAGCTCCTCCCGGGGGATCCCGAGGCGTTCCCAGGCCAGCCGGGAGACATAGTCTTCCCAACGTGTCCTGGGTCTTCCCCGTGGCCTCCTACCGGTCGGACGTGCCCGAAACACCTCCCGAGGGAGGCGTTCGGGTGGCATCCTGACCAGATGCCCGAACCACCTCATCTGGCTCCTCTCGATATGGAGGAGCAGCGGCTTTACTTTGAGCTCCCCCCGGATGACAGAGCTTCTCACCCTATCTCTAAGGGAGAGCCCCGCCACCCGGCGGAGGAAACTCATTTTGGCCACTTGTACCCGTGATCTTGTCCTTTCGGTCATGACCCAAAGCTCATGACCATAGGTGAGGATGGGAACGTAGATCGACCGGTAAATCGAGAGCTTTGCCTTCTGGCTCAGCTCCTTCTTCACCACAACGGATCGATACAGCGTCCGCATTACTGAAGATGCCGCACCGATCCGCCTGTCGATCTCACGATCCACTCTTCCCTCACTCGTGAACAAGACTCCGAGGTACTTGAACTCCTCCACTTGGGGCAAGATCTCCTCCCCAACCCGGAGATGGCACTCCACCCTTTTCCGGGCGAGAACCATGGACTCGGATTTGGAGGTGCTGATTCCCATCCCAGTCGCTTCACACTCGGCTGCGAACCGATCCAGTGAGAGCTGAAGATCTTGGCCAGATGAAGCCATCAGGACCACATCATCTGCAAAAAGCAGAGACCTAATCCTGCAGCCACCAAACCAGATACCCTCAACGCCCTGACTGCGCCTAGAAATTCTGTCCATAAAGGTTATGAACAGAATCGGTGACAAAGGGCAGCCCTGGCGGAGTCCAACCCTCACTGGAAACGTGTCCGACTTACTGCCGGCAATGCGGACCAAGCTCTGACACTGATCATACAGGGAGCGAACCGCCACAATCAGACAGTCCGATACCCCATACTCTCTGAGCACTCCCCACAGGACTTCCCGAGGGACACGGTCGAATGCCTTCTCCAAGTCCACAAAGCACATGTAGACTGGTTGGGCAAACTCCCATGCACCCTCAAGGACCCTGCCGAGAGTATAGAGCTGGTCCACAGTTCCACGACCAGGACGAAAACCACACTGTTCCTCCTGAATCCGAGGTTCGACTATCCGGCGTAGCCTCCTCTCCAGTACACCTGAATAGACCTTACCGGGAAGGCTGAGGAGCGTGATCCCACGATAGTTAGAACACACCCTCCGGTTCCCCTTCTTAAAGAGAGGAACCACCACCCCGGTCTGCCAATCTTCCTGTTTTTAAATCTCTCTTAAAAACATACTTTTATTCCATGGCTTTTAACACTGAGTGATATCCATCCTGCAATGGCGCCCCATAATACACCTGCTGTGAACCTGTTTTTATGTTTTTATTTATTCTATTTTTATTTTTTTATTTTTTTATCGTGTTCTGTTTGTGTTGTGTTGTTTGCTCGGTACCCGTTTTATCTTTTAACCTGCCCATTGTACAGCACTTTGGCTACCCCTGTGGTAAATTTTAAATGTGCTTTATAAATAAAGTTGATTTGATTTTGATTTGATTTGATTTGATATTCTGATATATATTCTTCACAGAAAATGAGCCAAAGTCAGTGAGACTCAGTTTGAAAAATTAATTAATTGTATCATTCTTCTTTTAATAAAAAAAATGAAAACGGGTCCCACAGACCCGAACACCACACAAGGGTTAAAACAGGTAGAAGACACAATGTAATCAAGTCATTTGTGATCTGTGGGAAAATGAACTGCCGGGTTCATTAGGCCGTAAGATTGTGTCTAAACTGGAGCAAAGTGTGTGGACATTCTTGTAAATAATTCCCAGATGCTCTCTGTCTCCCCCTGTCTTGCCCCCTCCCCCTTAATCCCAGGCCATGATATTACCAGTTCTCTGGAACCAGCCAACATCGACACCAGTATCCTGGAAGAGTACATCAGCAAGGAGGACGATAGCACTGACATGTCAGTAGAGACTACACACCGCCGATGCAGATCATGTTGTTACAAAGGAATTTGTTTTTTCTGATAACGCTAATCCCCCCGCCCACCTTTTTTACCCCCCCTCTCTCCGATCTTCCAGCTGCTTCTCAGAGGTCCACAGCACCCCGGGACCAAATTACTCATCTCCCCAAGCAGGAGTGTCTTCCTCAGGGGGGTTGGTGTGTGGCGTGAGCCCTCCTATTCCCCTTCGCCAGGGAGCCCCTCCGCCCGGGCCTCTTAACTGTCCAAACGCGTACCCTCCAGGTCCGTCCCTGGGCCTCCGACACAGCTACCCCTGCCTGGGTCAGCAGCAGCAGCACCAGCAGCACCAGCAGCACCAGCAGCCGACTCACATAAAGCCTGAGCACAGAGGCCACTACGCCCCTGGGTGAGCACACTTTAAAACAGGGGTGTCAAAGTCAAGGCCCGCGAACCGTCCCACGGGTCGTTTTGCACGCACCAATACTCCATCAGTGTTGGCGCTAGGAATTTTCAAAATGGGACTCCCAGGGACCCCATCAAGTCATAAAAATGGGGTCCCACTTTTTTGTAACCGTTTTGAAAACAAATGATAAACGTGTGCATTATTCTGTTATACCTCACATTTTATATTGTGTTTTGGAAAAAAAGGTTGTCATAAACGTTACTTAATTCATTAAAAAAAATAATAATACAAAAGAAAACACATTTTTATGCATATGTACATTTTTATTTAGTCATAATCATTCATTCACTTTTTTCTTTCCTTCATGATCTAAACTTTACCACTGCTGGTAGTTTTTCAGGTATTTTTATTGTATTATTTTCGGAATGTGTTTGTTCTATTTTTGGCATAAGTAAGACAAAGAAAACTACGGAGCCCCTAAAGGGACATGGGGGGAAATTTTTTTTGAATAATTATTTTTATTTTATTTTATTTTTTTGGACATGTATCTCTTGCGCACGAGATACATGTCTAAAAAAAACGTTCTCGTGCGCACGAGAAACTTTTTATAAAGTTATAAAAAAAAAATCAAAAAAATGTATTTATTTATTTTTAATTTTTTTTTAGACATGTCTAAAAAAAATTTTTATAAAGTTATAAAAAAATATATATATATTATATAAATATTATTTAATATATAAAAATAACAATCATTTTATATATATTTTTTAGACATGTATCTCGTGCACACATAATTATAAAATTATTGTATATTTTTTTATAACTTTATAAAAACTTTTTTTTTTTTTAGACATGTATCTTTTGCGCACAAGATAGTTTCTCGTGCGCACGACAAACTTTTTATAAAGTTATAAAAAAAATGTTTAATTTATAATTTTTTATTTTATTTTTTTGGACATGTATCTCTTGCGCACGTGATAGTTTCTCATGCGCACGGGATACATGTCTAAAAAAAACGTTCTCGTGCGCACGAGAAACGTTTTATAAAGTTATAAAAAAAAATTTAAAAAATGTATTTATTTATTTTTTATTTTTTTTAGACATGTATCTCGTGTGCACGAGATATGTCTAAAAAAATTTTTATAAAGTTATAAAAAAATATATATATTATATAAATATTATATAATATATACAAATAATAATCATTTTCTATATATTTTTTAGACATGTATCTCGTGCACACATAATTATAAAATGATTATATATTTTTTTATAACTTTATAAAAACTTTTTTTGTTTTTTAGACATGTATCTCTTGCGCACGAGATAGTTTCTCGTGCGCATGACAAACTTTTTATAAAGTTATAAAAAAAAAATGTTTAATTTATAATTTTTTAATTTATTTTATTTTTTTGGACATGTATCTCTTGCGCACGAGATAGTTTCTCATGCGCACAGGATACATGTCTAAAAAAAACGTTCTCGTGCGCACAAGAAACTTTTTATAAAGTTATAAAAAAAAATTCAAAAAAATGTATTTTTTTTTTTTTTTAGACATGTATCTCGTGTGCACGAGATATGTCCAAAAAATTTTTTTATAAAGTTATTAAAAAAATAATTATATATTATATAAATATTATATAATATATAAAAATAATAATAATTTTCTATATATTTTTTAGACATGTATCTCGTGCACACATAATTATAAAATTATTATATATTTTTTTATAAAAAACTTTTTTTTTTTAGACATGTATCTCTTGCGCACGAGATAGTTTCTCGTGCGCACGACAAACTTTTTATAAAGTTATAAAAAAAAAAAATTTAATTTATAATTTTTTATTTTATTTTATTTTTTTGGACATGTATCTCTTGCGCACGAGATAGTTTCTCATGCGCACGGGATACATGTCTAAAAAAAATGTTCTCGTGCGCACGAGAAACTTTTTATAAAGTTATAAAAAAAAATTCAAAAAAATGTATTTATTTATTTTTTATTTTTTTTAGACATGTTTCTCGTGCTCACGAGATATGTCTAAAAAAATGTATAAAGTTATAAAAAAAAAAAATAATAATCATTTTATATCTTTTTAGACATGTATCTCATGCACACATAATTATAAAATTATTATAATTTTTTTTATAACTTTATAAAAACTTTTTTTTTTTAGACATGTATCTCGTGCACACAATTATAAAATTATTATAATTTTTTTTATAACTTTATAAAAAGTATTTTTTTTTTTTAGACATGTATCACGAGAAACTTTCTCGTGCCCATGAGATACATGTCTAAAAAGAAGGAGAAAAAAAATTCCCCCATGTTTTAGGGGCTCCGTAGAAAACAATCTGAAGTTGTCTTTTTTTAATTTTTTTTTTTTTTTTTCAATGCCATGATTTTAATAGTCCGGCCCGCGTGTGCACAGATTTTTCCTCCATGCGGCCCCTGAGCTAAAATGAGTTTGACACCCCTGCTTTACAAGAATGAGTTCAAAAGAAGACATGTGTGACAAAAATGACCTTACTACATCTGGCTATAGTCATTCATATACAATCTTGGTTCGTACAACCCCTTGCAAAAAGTATAAAATCAGCAGACTTGGAGGATGTTTATTCAGTAGTTTTAAATTTATAGAAAAAAAAGCAGATAATATACATATATATATATATATATATATATATATATATATATATATATATATATATATATATATATATATATATATATATATATATATATATATATATATTAGTGTTGTCCCGATACCAATATTTTGGTACTGGTCCCGGTACCAAAATGATTTCGATACTTTTTGATACTTTTCTAAATAAAGGGGACCACAAAAAAATCTTAGGGTACATTAAACATGTTTATTATTGCAAGTTTGTCCTTAAATAAAATAGTGAACATACAAGACAACTTGTCTTTTAGTAGTAAGTAAACAATCAAATGCTCCTAATTTAGTCTGCTGACATATGCAGTAACATATTGTGTCATTTTCCATTCTATTATTTTGTCAACATTATTAAGGACAAGTGGTAGAAAATGAATTATTAATCTACTTGTTCATTTACTGTTAATATCTCCTTACTTTCTCTTTTGACATGTTCTATCTACACTTCTGTTAAAATGTAATTATTCTGATGTTTGGATGCTTTACATTAGTTTTGGATGATACCACAAATTTGGGTATCAATCCGATACCAAGTCGTTACAGGATCATACATTGGTCATATTCAAAGTCCTCATGTGTCCAGGGACATATTTCCTGAGTTTATAAACATAATGTACACTTAAAAAAAAACAAAAGAAGATATTGTGATGCCAAAAGATATCGACCTAATCATAGCTCCTGTACTTGGTATCATTACAGTGGATGTCAGGTGTAGATCCACCAAGGGCGTTTGTTTACATTGTGACGCCGTTGAGCTTTGGTGTGTAGACCTCGGAAAACATCAAAAAGACAAAATAGAAAACAGTATGTCTTGAAAACAGAGAATGCAAAACGAAACAGATGAAAAAGAAATGGGCGGAACGTGGATACACCAAACTGTAAGAAATCGCCTAAAGGAAATGGGATTTAAATCCAGAAACGCTGAACTAAAGCTGTTATTAACAAGGTTACGATGGGCCGAGAAAGAGCAACCGTGGACTGTGGATGAAAGTGAAAGTCATATTCAGTGATGAATCGCAAATCTGCATTGGGCAAGGAGATGTTGCTGGAAATTTAGTTTGATTCCGTTCCACTGGGATTTACGAAGACGACTGCCTGAAGAAAACGTGCATTTCCACAGTCATTGATGATATTTCAAGTACTGACACTAGGAAGTTGGCTGTCAATGGATGCACTTTAAAGGATACATACTTTCCTTGAAGAAAAATACAAAAAGAACAATGTCCTAGCCTGCAAATAGTCCGGATCTCAATCAACTTGAAAATCTGTTTTGATAATTGAAGACAATGAATGGTCCATCACAAGAAACTATGCTGGGTTATTTTGATAACCCAATTTATGAGTTGCTAGTGTTGGGTTACATTTTGGAGTTATTATGATGAAGAGAAAGAGCAAGGGTATAATTTCAACTCAATTTCTGGGTTTTCAAAATTACGAATCTTTTTTGGGTAAAAGGCTTTTTTTATTATTAAAAGTTACTTTTTATTATGGATTAATCTCATTAACATTGTTGTCAATCACCCAACATTGAGTTATCACATCTCAACTTTTGGGTTAAATAATTTAACCCAATAGTTTGGTTGGGAACAACCCAACATTAAGTTATCATAACTCAACTTGTTGGTTAAATAATTAAAGGAAAAAGTTGAGTTGAAAAAATAACCCAAAACGTTGAGTTAAATAACTAAAATAAGGGGTTCGTCCCTTTCTGAACCAGCAGTTGGGTTAAAATTGGGTTATTTTTTAACCCAACATTTTTTAGTGTGTATCAGAGAAATCTTGAAGGCAAGATTGATGAAGAGTACTGTTTGATTACATTGACACTACATTGCCCAAAAAAAATCAGATTAAAAAAAAAAAAAATTCAGCTGACTGTTTACTAGGGATGATGTTCGAAATCGATTCTCCCGGTTGTTCGATAAGAAAAGAACCGATTCCATGGACTCGAATCCCTTTTTGAGAACCGGTTCCCGTTATTGAGGCCACTATAGTAAAGAAAAAGAGTTGGTTCTTTATTCGAATCCCTGGGAACGAATCCCTTCTCACGTACAGGAAATGCCCTGTGGGACGCAATGTTATGCCCATTTGATTGTAGACTCTTACTGACACCTTGTGGCGATATGAAAATACTACGCGTCATTAGTTTGGGCACTTCCGGGTTGAGACAATTGAGAAGTAGACAAGTTGTGTTAGCTCTTACAAGCCTTGGAAAAGATAAGTCTGTAAGTAAACTGTTTAACTTGTTTATGTAACTCAATATTAAGGTGGAAAGTGGTTAAGTTTGATACTAAGATGTTTATTGAAAAACGATTTTTGTGCACTGTTTCAATGGATGTTTTGAGGACTTAAAATGGCTGCCAGTCGTGTATTTCCACCCTCGAAATAGTTTCAACACTCAGAAGTATTTGTTTGATGATAGTACTGAATATTTGTGTGAAGCTAATATTTACATATGGTGTATTACATTTCAGTATGTTAATTGAATCACATAGCTTATACATTTGTCATTGTGTGTATTTCAGTTTAAAAAAATAAAAATAACAGTCCAGTGCAAGACAAAAGTAAAGATAGGAAAAGACAAAGCAAGATCAACAACAATAAAGAGCCTAAATGGATTAATCTGCTTTGGATTGTTTGTTAGCTGTCTGCCAAGATGTATAACCTCAACACGTATAGTGAGGGCAGAACAGGCGATATGCAATTATTGCCAGGCTTCGCTCTCATGTAAGAATTGTTGATTGATGACTGTGGTGTTCTTAGTGTCATAGTGTGTGTAGTTAGTATGTTCCAATAGCAGCAGAAGTGCACTTTTTAGAGAGCTGTATTATTTTCAATTTTGTGCCAAAGGGACTGATTTTATTTAAGACTATATTATTATTTAAACACCTATAGTGATCACAGAGACAGGTTGTTTTTGTGTTACTGTATATATTTGTTTTTCTGAAAAATCCCACTTAATATACTTTGGGTAACAACAGTCAATATTATTTTTTTTATTTTTTTTTAGGGGGGTAGCAGTCAATATTGATTTATTTATTAATTTATTTAATTTTTCTTATAAAATAAAAGTGAGCTTTTGTTAAACCAAATATTGTATTTTTTCCCATATACAACAACCTATCTGGATTCGATAAGAGAATCGATGAGGAATCGTTTCGATAAGAGGATTCAATAATGGGCTCGAACTCTATAATTTCTTATCAAACATCATCCCTACTGTTTACGCTGCGAGTAATATATATTTTTTTTATCAGACTCCAGTGTAAACGCGCACAGGCCCCAATGTGGCCTCGACATCACTTGCATGCGCTGTGCGATAAAGTGAAAACAAAGGAAGTTGACCCGGAAGGAAGTCGCTACTACTACAAAATAAAATATAAGTCGCCACACATTAAAATGAGCGTTTTTCTCACGTGAAAATAAATTAAAGTAATATATGAATGTATGAATGGATGCATGTAGTGTAATATATTTGGGAAGGGTTCAATTCTTTTTATGGCTCTTAAGTAGAGAAGAAACGGACATCAGCGTGGATCTGTGTGAGCTTTATTTTTCAATTTATTTTATTTTTTTTAAACTTTTATTTATAAATTTCAACATTTGCAAACAGACGAGAAACAATAATCAAAATAAGTACAAAAATAGTACAAAACAGCGCCAGGGGGTTATAAATTCAAAGTAACTAAAATAGAATGCTATATATATGTATAAAATAAACAAAGTGCAAAGCCATAGGCTCACTCAATTTCAGTAAATAACTTAAATTTGGAACACAGCATCATCGTTTCACAGCTTTTTGGTTAGGTAGAGAGTGTTTTAATGTAGAGTTCTAAATCTTTTTTAAAGGCACAAAAGACAGGTCGGGTATTGAGAAACTTACATTTATGATTATAAAACTTAGCCGATAGTATAATGAGGTTGTTATTTTTCAACTTACATGTAAGCAAATGCGCCACAGCGTCAATTCCGGTCCTTCAACAATCGCTATTTCTTCTAAATCAAAATACATATTCATATATTACATATAACCTATTATTTGGTGACTATGACTATTGATAAGTGATGCACTGAAAATTCGGTCGTCTTAAATAGACTTTGCTCACCGAAACCGGATGTTGTGAGGAAATATCCACTTCTGCTGGACTACATGGTGATGTGGCCTGCATCTGATGCGAAAAGATCAGATTTGAAGCACTTCGGAGCGTTTAGACTGGCAAAAAAAATCAGATCTGTGTCATTTGAGGGCAAAAAAATGTGATTTAGCGTGCAGTGTAAACGGGGTCTGTGGAGGGGGGCGTGGTCTGCGGGCCTGCTGCGGAGCGGGGTGTAGAAGGACCGGCCTCGAAGCACAGCTGGCAGGTGATTGATTGATTGATTGATTGATTGATTGATTGATTGATTGATTGAAACTTGTATTAGTATATTGCACAGTACAGTACATATTCCGTACAATTGACCACAAAATGGTAACGCCCGAATAAGTTTTTCAGCTTGTTTAAGTCGGAGTCCACGTAAATCAATTCATGATTGGATTACCCAGCTGGGGATGATCATCCAATCACCTGCCATACTTATTAGCAGCAGCCGGGCCGAGACACGAGTGTTGGAGTTGGAGTTATTGAGCAGTCACAGAGCGGAATGGAAAAGTTGGGTGTGTTTTCCTAGCGTGTGTGCGCTGCCAAATAAAAAGACATTTCTAACACCAGACATGCGGGCTATCGTGGAGGTTTGTCGGCATCAGGTGGACCCACGGGAGGAGGACTTCCACAGGGTCTTTGTCACCTGTTAAGTCAGAGACTGCAAGCTGTTATAAAAGCCAAAGGTGGTGCAACAATGTACCAGTTAAAAGTTAAACTACCAATGATTGTCACACACACACACTAGGTGTGGTGAAATTAACCTCTGCATTTGACCCATCCTCTTGTTCACCCCCTGGGAGGTGAGGGGAGCAGTGAGCAGCAGCGGTGGCCACGCCCGGGAATCATTTTTGGTGATTTAACCCCCAATTCCAACCCTTGATGCTGAGTGCCAAGCAGGGAGGTAATGGCTCCCATTTTTATAGTCTTTGGTGTGACTCGGCCGGGGTTTGAACTCACGACCTACCGATCTCAGGGCGGACACTCTTAACCACAAGGCCACTGAGAGAGTTAGTGGTGCTGTTGTAGTGTTTTTGTTTGTTTTTCATGATTCCATATTTAATTCTTCAAAATAGAATGATTGATCTTGATCTAATAATGAAATTGTTACTGACTACCATATTTGTTTTGCTTAATTTATTTTAGTGTTTCTTAAAGCCAGAAAGTTGCCATTTGAAATAATAAATAAGAATAATAAATGTTATTTATTATTTATTATGCCTATCTGGGCATTCAAGGACACCGTACAAAATCAAAACAATAAAATCAAATTGGATAAACAACAACAACAACAACAAAGATAGACAAGAAAAGATGATTACAATGAATAAGCAGTCAGGAATAGGTGTGTTTTGAGTCTTGATTTGAAGAGGGATATTGAAATGACTATAGTTTTGTGTCATGTCTATTATCTACTTTTTTTTCAAAAAATACAACAACTGAATGAACATCCTGCAAGTCTGGTGATGCATCTATTTTTCCAGGTGTTGAACAAAAAGGGCTTTGCAGAAAGAAAGAAAAGACAAAACTGTCATGTCTGTGTAATCATGTTTTGTTTAGTTATAGGACTCTTTAGTTTCTGTCTTTTCACTCCCTTGTCTTGTTTCCATGATTACCCCATTAGTTTCACCTGTTCGACATTTGGACTCATTGTGCACTCTTGATTGTCACCATAGCAACCCATTAGTTTTCACCTGTCATGTCACGCACCTGTTTCACGCCTTGAGTCACGCACCTGTTTTCGTTAATCATGTCTGTAGTATTTAAGTTAATTGTTTTCAGTTTGTCTTTCTGACGACCTCACCACACTTATGCTCTGTCCATTCTTTCCATGTCCATTCTTCATGCAACTATTTTTGTCCAAGCCAAGTAAGTTTTTGTTCCATGTTTATAGTCTTTTTGTTTTTTATAGTTTGTTCTCCGCCACTGTGCGTGCTTTTCATTTGTACTTTTTTGCTATAGTCTTTTGGTTTCATAGTTTATTCTCCGCCACTGTGCGCGCTTTTCGTTTGTACTTTTTTTGATTATAATAAATAAATCATGTACCTTAATTCCCGTCTCACCCGTGCCAACTTTCCGTTGCATCCCGGAAAAGCACACACCCAAGACCAAGTCATGACAAAAACATCCACTTCAGAAAATGAACTTGTACTTTTTACCCAACTTAAAATATTTCTCCTTGCATTGTCTGTTTTGTTTTTTTCTTTAGGACTCTACCTGAGTCTCCCCCAGACTCAAGCTCAGAGCCGTACTCTCCTCAGCAGGTGAATGGTGAGTCGTCACAACCGAAACATTAACGATTAGGATAGACACAATTAGCAGTAAGTACAGAAAAAGATATCATGCATGCATATGGTCAGCATCAGGGAGGTATGCTTGTTTTAATGAATTATACAAATATTAATGAGCCACATCTGCATGTGTGTTGGGTTAGTTACTGAAAACCAGTAACTAGTTACAGTTACTAGTTACTTTATTTCAAAAGTAACTCAGTTACTAACTCAGTTACTTACACCAAAAAGTAATGCGTTACTGTGAAAAGGAACTATTTAGTTACTTTAAAAAAAATATATATATATATTTTTTTTTTAAATATATATATATATATATATTTTTATTTTTATTTTTTATTTTTATTTTTTTAAAGTAACTAAATAGTTCCTTTTCACAGTAACACAATACTTTTTGGTGTAAGTAACTGTGTTACTTTTGAAAATGAACTATTTAGTTACTTTAAAAAAAAAATACATATATTTATTTAATTTATATATTTTTATTTTTATTTTTTTTTTAAGTAACTAAATAGTTCCTTTTCACAGTAACGCATAATATATATATATATATATATATATATATATATATATATATATATATATATATATATATATATATATATATATATATTTCTTTTTTATTTTTTTTATTTTTTTTTAATATATATATATATATATATATATATATTTTTTTTTTTTTTTTTTTTTTTTAAAGTAACTAAATAGTTCCTTTTCACAGCAACGCATTACTTTTTGGTGTAAGTAACTGAGTTACTTTTGAAAATGAACTATTTAGTTACTTTAAATATATATATATATATATATTTTTTTTTTTTTTTTTTTTTTTTTTTTTAAGTAACTTAAAAAAAAATTATATGTATATATATATATATATTTTTTTTTTTTTAAATATATATATATATATATATATATATTTTATTTATTTTTTATTTTTTTAAGTAACTAAATAGTTCCTTTTCACAGTAACGCATTACTTTTTGGTGTAAGTAACTGAGTTACTTTTGAAAAGGAACTATTTAGTTACTTAAAAAAAATATATATATATATTTTTTTTTTTAAGTAACTAAATAGTTCCTTTTCACAGTAACGCATAATATATATATATATATATATATATATATATTTTTTTTTTTTTTTTTTTTTTTTTTAAAGTAACTAAATAGTTCCTTTTCAAAAGTTACTTACACCAAAAAGTAATGCGTTACTGTGAAAAGGAACTATTTAGTTACTTTAAAAAAAATAAAAATAAAAAAATAAAAAAAAAATATATATATATATATATATATATATATATATATTAAAAAAAAATAAAAAATATAAAAAATATATATATATATATACATATATATATATATATATATATATATATATATATATATATTATATTTCATTTCAGTACTGTTATTGCACTGGAAAATAATACAATCTGTTGATCAACTTGACATGCATTTGCATCGCTGAACTCCGCTAAGCAATGTGGTCTACATACAACACACAAAGACAAAGATATGTTTCAAAGGGCCAATTTGTTTTTGTCGGGCCAGAACAAATTGACAAAACTATTTTAAATAGCTGCAACATGTCACGTTGGGGGGGGTCGCAGCTTGCTGCGGGGTCGTTCTCCCAGGAATGCAGACGAACCACTCCGGACATGGCGTGTAGGTAAAAACTTGATTTATGTCTCAAACTACCAAAGTAGTACCAACAAAATGGAACACAAGGCGAAGGCACAACGTGTTGATCGCACTTGGAGCTAATGCTACTTCTTAGCACGGACTAGGGACAAACAATACTCAGGGAACTGTGGCATGAAACAAACAAGACTTACATAGCATGGCATGAATCAAACACTTAGCATAAACTAGATACAAGGCAAAACTCACGTAGACAGGTTGCATGTAGCAAACAATGACGCCAGGCCGACTGACTGTCAAAGGCAAACTTAAATAATGCCTCTGATTAGTGCTCGGGTAGCAGGTGAGCGGCCGAACACTAATCAGAGACAGGTGAACATAATTAGCAACAGGTGCATGAGTCCAAGACGTAAAACAGGTGACACTAACGGTTGTCAAGGTAACAAACAAACAAGGAAGTGCAACCAGGAACTATGGAGTCTTTAAACAGAAAATAACATAAAACATGATCCAAACCACAGATTATGACACAACATAACATACATAAGTAACAAACAGCATAATAACAACATAGCTGTAAAGCAAGGAAGGCACACACTACATACACAAAGCCTAACCAGGCGTTTTTTTCTCTCAAGGAATTGTGAAATAAAATCATGTCTGAAGCCCAGAACACTCTACACATTTCCCCAGTTTTAGTTTAGAGATAAGGAAAGATTGGCCTGGCCCACTAGCATCCCTCTTTATGTTTGTGAACTTTATAGTCTATACATTTAGAGTGATGTGATAATCAAACACTCTAGAAGTCTAGCATGAAAGAGCAACAGTATATGAGAGAATTGACAGAGTTTTGATTGATTGATTGATTGATTGAGACTTTTATTAGTAGATTGCACAGTACAGTACATATTCCGTACAATTGACCACTAAATGGTAACACCCGAATAAGTTTTTCAACTTGTTTAAGTCGGGGTCCACTTAAATTGATTCATGTTACAAATATATACTATCATCATAATACAGTCATCACACAAGATAAACACCAAAGTATATACATTGAATTATTTACATTATTTACAATCCGGGGGGTGGAGGGGGGTTAGGTTTGGTTGATATCAACACTTCAGTCATCAGCAATTGCATCATCAGAGAAATGGACATTGGAACAGTGTAGGACCGACTTGGTATAGAGATCAGAGAGCATAAGAATAAGTATCTACATTTGATTATTTACATTTGATTATTTACTATCCGGAGAGGTGGGATATGAAATAAAGTTTGTTAGTTTACGGTTGAAGTTGCCTGGAGGTGTTCTTTTAGTGCGGTTTTGAAGGAGGATAGAGATGCCCTTTCTTTTACACCTGTTGGTAGCGCATTCCATATTGATGTGGCATAGAAGGAGAATGAGTTAAGACCTTTGTTAGATCGGAATCTGGGTTTAACGTGGTTAGTGGAGCTCCCCCTGGTGTTGTTGTGGTGTACCTTCAGTGCGCAGTGCCTCGTTAAAATCCAGCCGCTGTTGCTTAGGAGGTGAAGTGTGTCTCTCTTTACTAGCTTCGTCGAAGCATGTTGCTTTTGTAGCTGTTTCAGCAGATTTGAATTGCTAGGATAGGATCTTTAATCCAAGACACAACTTACATTTAACTAAAATGTTATTTTCTTTGAGGTCGACAAAAGAAAAGTAGTGAGAATATCTCCATGTTAAGAAACTCGGCTTCGGGCTTCGCCATTGTCTTGTTAGTAAACACAGACACGCCCCCTCCCACACACACATACATACACACTTCCTTGTCGCTTCTTCCGCAGCGCTCCAATAAAACACACTCAGATCTTCTCAGTTTCTAGCCGATACTACATAAAAAATAACGTAAAATAACGCAGTAACGCATCATGTAGTAACGGTAACTGAGTTACTGAATATGAAAAATAACGCGTTAGATTACTATTTACCGCCGAAAGTAACGCCGTTACAGTTAGTCCCAACACTGGTGGTGTGTAACACAATATATGCAGCAGACTATAAATTACAGTTCCCCTTGAAGGATTACAGTCAGTATGATCAAATTAAATGACAATGAAAGAATAACCGTGAATAAAATGAACATTGCAGTGCAGGACTTTTTGGCAGCAATAAAAGCAACAATTGAGAAGGCATGCCAAGAATGCATATGGTAATCATAAATGTAGACGTTTTTCACACTTGACAAAACTAAGGTTTACACTCAAATCAATATATAGGTTACTCATCACCTAAGTCTATTCAACAGATCTTAAAGACAAGCCCAAAAATCCAGTTCACGTGCAACCAGATCGATATTAAAGATACCACACAGATTCTATCTGTCATTGATTAACAAAACATCTTTATTTTAAATGCTTCCTCACTGAATGATTATATCCATCCATCCATTTTCTACCGCTTGTCCCTTTTGGGATCGCGGGGGGTGCTGGAGCCTATCCCAGCTGCATTCGGGCGGAAGGCGGGGTACACCCTGGACAAGTCGCCACCTCATCACAGGGCCAACACAGATAGACAGACGACATTCACACTCACATTCACACACTAGGGACTATTTAGTGTTGCCAATCAACCTATCCCCAGGTGCATGTCTTTGGAGGTGGGAGGAGCCTATCCCCAGGTGCATATCTTTAGAGGTGGGAGGAAGCCGGAGTACCCGGAGGGAACCCACGCAGTCACGGGGAGAACATGTAAACTCCACACAGAAAGATCCAGAGCCCAGGATTGAACTCAGGACTAGTCAGGACCTTCGTATTGTGAGGCACGTGCACTGCAAAAAGTCAGTGTTCAAAAACAAGAAAGAAAAAAAATACAAAAATGAGGGGTATTTTACTTGAACTAAGCAAAATTATCTGCCAATAGAACAAGAAAATTTGGCTTGTCAAGACTTTCCAAAACAAGTAAAATTAGCTAACTTCAATGAACACCAAAATAGCTTAAAATAAGTATATTCTCACTAATAAAAAGTGCACTTTTCTTGGTAGAAAAAAAAGAGAACTTTTTGCTCAATATGTTGAAATATATTCTTAAATGAAGTAAATGCTAGTGCCATTATCTTGACATAATGATACGCGCTCGGCATTACATTTCTTGAAACCAGCAAACTTATACTAAAAACTAATTTATTGTTCTTAATAGAAAGGCAACAAGGCAAGCGCTTGTTACTCTCGGGGTCTCCAAGCCGCTCAGGCAAATCATATTGTCGAAAAATGCATTTTTCCATCGATAACATGACATTATCGCGCCAAGTGCGTACTCTTTCAGTCAATTAGTGTGCAAGGAATATATATATATATATATATATATATATATATATTTATAAATTTGTGCATGAACTATTTCTGTTCAAAATAGTTAGAAATGTCACATGTTAAATGTTTAAATATTAACTGTCAGTTTACTGTACTGTGCCAACTGTACTACTATATGAGTACGTGTTTTCTATTGTTTCATTGAAAATAAAACAGCAAAGTCCATTTGGCTGTCATCTGTTTTGATTATGAGACACAATTGTGTCAAAGTCATGAATTATTTTTTTTCATGCTTTAAATAAGAAATTTAGTAGAAAGTAGTTTTATACTTGTGAGTGTTGATGACACAGCTTTGCAACACTTGATATTCTAGTTTCAACTCAATATAGGTCATCAAATCTCAGCAACAAGCTGTAATATCTTACTGAGATCATTTAGGACCAAAACCCTTAAAACAAGTAAAACACTCTAACATAAAATCTGCTTAGTGGGAAGAATTATCTTATCAGACAGAAAATAAGCAAATATCACCCTTATTTCCATCCATCTTCAACCGCTTATCCGGAATCGGGTCACGGGGACAGCAGCTCCAGCAGAGACCACCAGACTTCCCTCTGCAAAGCAACATTAGCAACTTCCTCCTGGGGTATCCCGAAGCGTTCCCAGACCAGAGAGGAGATGTAATCCCCCCATCTGGTCCTTGGCCTGCCGCGGGGTCTCCTCCCAGTGGGACGTGCAACGAGGACATCCCTAGGGAGAAACCTCGTGAGGCATCCGCACGAGATGCCCGAACCACCTAAGCTGGCTCCTTTCCAAGCGAAGGAGCAGCGGCTCTACTCCGAGTCTCTTTCGGGTGACTGAACTTTTCACCCTATCTCTAAGGGAGATGCCAGCCACCCTTCTGAGGAAACTAATTTCGGCCGCTTGTATCCGCAATCTTATTCTTTCGGGCATGACCCACACTTCATGACCATAGGTGAGAGTAGGAATGTAGATAGCTCGGTAGACCGAGAGCTTTCCCTTCTGGCTCAGCTCTCGTTTCGTCACAACAGTGCGGCAGAGAGACTGCAATACTGCCCGAGCTGCTCCGATTCTCCAGCTGATTTCCTTCTCCATCTTTCCCTCACTCGTGAACAATACCCCGAGATACTTAAACTCCTCCACCTGGGACAGAGTCTCGTCCTCTACCTGGACTGTACAAACCATCGGTTTCCTGCTGAGAACCATGCCCTCAGATTTGGAGATGCTGATCCTCATTCCAGCCGCTGAACACTCAGCTGCGAACCGATCCAGTGAGAGCTGAAGGTCACGAACCGAAGGTGCAATCAGGACCACATCATGTACAAACAGCAGTGACGCAACCTTTAGCCCCCCAAGACGTATACCCTCTCCGCCATGGCCACGACTCTGCCTAGAAATCCTGTCCATGAAAATCACAAACAGGATAGGTGACAGAGCGCAGCCCTGGAAACGGATCCGACTTACATCCAAGCACCCGGACACAACTCTCGCTTTGGTTGTACAGAGATTGTATGGCCCTCAGCAGGGTTCCCCTCACTCCGTATTCCCTCAGCACCTCCCACAAGATCTCCCGGGGGACCCGGTCATACGCCTTCTCCAAATCCAGAAAGCACATGTAGACTGGATAGGCATACTCCCAGGCCTTCTCCAGGATTCCCGCAAGAGTAAAGAGCTGGTCAGTCGTTCCACGACCAGGACGGAATCCACATTACTCCTCTTGAATCTGAGGTTCGACTATCGGCCGGACCCTCCTTTCCAGTACCTTGGCGTAAACTTTCCCAGGGAGGCTGAGTAGTGTGATACCCCTGTAATTAGCACACACCCACTGGTCCCCTTTTTTGAAAAGGGGAACCACCCTGCCACTCCCTCGGCACTGTCCCAGACTTCCACGCAATGTTGAAAAGGCGTATCAACCAAGACAGCCCATCAACACCCAGAGCCTTCAGCATTTCTGGACGGATCTCGTCAACCCCCGGAGCTTTGCCACTGTGGAGTTGTCTAAGTACCTCAGTGACTTCACTCCGAGAGATCAACGTCGATCCCCCATCATCCTCAGGCTATGCGCCGATCAGGGAGGGTGTGTCTGATGTATTTGGGTTCAGGAGTTCCTCAAAGTGCTCTCTCCAACGCCCTACGACTTCCTCACTTGAAGTCAGCAAAGTCCCATCCTTGCCGTACACAGCTTGGATGGTTCCCTGCTTCCCCCTCCTGAGGTGCCGTATGGTCTTCCAGAACAGCTTTGGTTCCGCCCGATAGTCCTTCTCCATGGATTCCCCGAACTGCTCCCACACCCTCTGCTTAGGCTCGTCCACAGCCACGGCCGCTGCCCTTCGGGCCTGTCGGTACCTTGCAACTGCCTCCGGAGTCCCCTGGGATAACATACCCTGGTAGAACTTCTTCTTCAGTCGGACGGCTTCCCTGACCACCACTGTCCACCAGGGTGTTCGAGGGTTACCGCCCCTTGAGGCACCTAAGACCTTCTGGCTACAGCTCGCAGCTGCAGCTTTAGCAATAGAGGCTTTGAACATTGTCCATTCCTGTTCAATGTCCCCAACCGCCACAGGGATGGCAGAGAAGTCCCGCCGGAGGTGGGAGTTGAAGTCCTTCCGGACAGAGGACTCCTTCAAACGTTCCCAGTTCACCCGCACTAAACGCTTGGGTTTGCCAGGTCTGTCCAGAGGTTTCCCCCGCCATCTGACACAACTCACCACCAGATGGTGATCATTTGACAGTTCAGCCCCTCTCTTCACCCGAGTGTCCAAAACATACGGCCTCAGATCAGCTGATACGATTACAAAATCGATCATTGACCTTTGGCCTAACCCTTATTTGAGATATTTAATTTACTTAGATTTCAGTTTTTGCAGTGTGCTTTAGTAAAGTTTGACACATCCCTAATAAATACAGTGTAAAAATTTGACAATTTGTACAGTATTTACAAGAATTTGATTTGACTTTACATAGTTACTCTAGAACAGGGGTCGGCAACCTTTACCACTCAAAGAGCCATTTTGACCAGTTTCACAAATTAAAGAAAACAATGGGAGCCACAAAAATCTTTTGAAATTTAAAATGAAATAACACTGCATACAAAGTTTTTTTTTTGCTTTGTGCTATGTATAAACCAAGGGTCTCAGACACGCGGCCCACACCTTAATATGAACATTGAATGTTAGTGCGGCCTGTGAGTTTTATATGAATGGTGCTTGACAGCGTCATACTTATCAACCCTCCCGATTTTTCCAGCAGACTACGAATTTCGGGGCAACTATTATCTCGAACGTGCCGTGATGGTACAGCATTTAGCGCCCACTACAAGCACCGTGCCGACCCAGCCACACGTTGTATGGGGCTTCTGCTTGCTCACGTAAGTGACAGCAAGGCATACTTGGTCAACAACCGCACAGGTTACACTGACGGTGGCAGTATAAACAACTTTAACACTCTTACTAATAATGCGCCACACTGTGAACCCACACCAAACAAGAATGACAAACACATTTCGGGAGAACATCTGCACCGTAACACAACATAAACACAACAGAACAAATACCCAGAATCCCATGCAGCCCTAACTCTTTCGGGCTACATTATACACCCCCCCCGCTACCAAACCCCGCCCACCTCAACCGACGCACGGGGGGCGGGGTTTGGTGGTAGCAGGGGTGTATAATGTAGCCCGGAAGATTCAGGGCTGCATGGGATTCTGGGTATTTGTTCTGTTGTGTTTATGTTGTGTTAAGGTGCAGATGTTCTCCCGAAATGTGTTTGTCATTCTTGTTTGGTTTTGGTTCAAAGTGTGGCGCATTATTAGTAAGAGTCTTATAGTTGTTTTATATGGCCACCGTCAGTTTAACCTGTGTGGCTGTTGACCAAGTATGCCTTGCTGTCACTTGCGTGTACAAGTGGAAGATGCATACAACAAAAGGCTGAGCTGGCACGCTGTTGGTACAGATTGTAGAGGGCGCTAAATGCAGTACCATCATGGCATGCCCTTATTATTATTGTTAGGGTGAAAATCGGAGAATATCAATCCCGGGAGTTTTCTGCGAGAGGCACCGAAATCCGGGAGATCTCCCGGGAAAATCGGGAGGGTCGGAAAGTATGCAGCTGAGCCGCATCAGAGTGATCAAAGAGCCGCATGCGGCTCCGGAGCCGCGGGTTGCCGACCCCTGGTCTAGAACGATGTGATTGGATTCAAGGGCTTTAATTTGATACAGTTTTGTCGGCAAAAAGTGAATCTGTGTGATAGTGTAAAATAAATAACTCAACACTGGAAACAGCAACATATTGTTTTTTAATAACACTATTATTATCACTTGATGAATACAAACAACTTGATTTACAACTTGTTGAGGTTCTATTAATGTAGATCAGGGGGTCGGTAACCCAAAACGTTGAAAGAGCCATATTGGACCAAAAATACAAAAAAACAAATCTGTCTGGAGCAGCAAAAAATTAAAAGTCTTATATAAGTGTTGTAAGGAAGGCAACACATGACGTAAGTGTCTATATTAGCTATATTAGCCTACTATCAAAATGACACATTTTCAGTGACGTGCAGTCATGGAAAGAAAAAAAATGTAAAAAGAAAAAAATATATATTAAATTGTTAAATGTATCCAGTGATTATACAATAAAGTTATTTTCCATTTAACTTCACCAGTTTTAGATTATTTTTATTCAAAATCGCTGAATTTTCACATTTGCCGTTCAAATACTGAGAAGAGACGGTGAGGTGAACAGCAGCCAGTCGAGGCACGTCACTCAGTGCCTCAACATGGATTGCGGACTCGGCTAACTACTGGCCTGCTGTGCAGTGAGACCGTATTGCTATATGAATTATATTATACATTTCCATAGTTTAGTTAGCTGAGGTATATAATGTACAGTGTATTTTGTCAACAACTGTATGTGTGTAACGTATTTCTTGTGCTGAGCGATCATAAAACGGCTGCAAAAGACGCACTGGCTGAGGCTCGCCTCCTGCACCCCCACCGTAGAATTGTTATATCAACTAAAGCCCACACTTAAACTTTCCACGCGCAAGATTGAATCTATTTAAAAAAGTTATTTCATAAGAAGCCAAAAAGTGCAAAAACAATAATGTTCGTGTTGAAGGAGTTGTGAATGACTGCAGGGCCACAACATTAGGTACACCTGCAGACTGCAGGTGTACCTAATTCACAACTCCTCCAACACGAACATTATTGTTTTTGCACTTTTTGGCTTCTTATTAAATAACTTTTGTAACCTATTTTTATGGGCTTTCCTCTTTGTGATGTTAAGTTCCTGTTATGCGCTGTTATACAGTATATGCCTTGAGCTCTTATTTTGAAGGCGCTAAGAGCGGAAGTGATGTCACGATGCGGAGGTTTTTGAAAGAAGGTAAATAAAGTGGTCCTCGTGTAAACTGGAGCCTCCGTGTTTGTTATTTTGTAGTTTCATACAGTATAGGCGACATTTATAAACCCTCGGTTACACTTTTTTAAATAGATTCAATCTTGCACGTGGAAAGTTGAAGTGAGGGCTTTAGTTGATATAACACTCCCGTCAGGGGGTTCATTAATCCAGCACAACAGTGGCGCATTTATAAGTAAAGATAAGACCATAATAACGTTTTTTTATTAAATGTGCTTTTTTGTGTGCTACAGTTTGTATGTGTAAAGTTAAAGTTAAGTTAAAGTACCAATGATTGTCACACACACACTAGGTGTAATGAAATTTGTCCTCTGCATTTGACCCATCCCTTTCTCACCCCCTGGGAGGTGAGGGGAGCAGTGGGCAGCAGCGGTGCTTCGCCCGGGAATAATTTTTGGTGATTTAACCCCCAATTCCAACCCTTGATGCTGAGTGCCAAGCAGGGAAGAATGCTGGTATGAGCTTTTAAACATAATCCGTTAACTGCTGCCAATCAAATGGTGAATAAGATACTCTTTAGGGTTCATATGTTTGTAAATCTGACTGTGATGAAGTCAGTGCCTCACCAGCCATCAACCTCACCGCACGTCACTACCACATTTTTGATTGTGTAAACATGCGACTGTGTCTTTTAGATCCCAACATGATAAGGACCATGACACCGGAAAACATGTGTCACATGACCCCGACGCCACCCCTTCCACCGCACGGGCACTATCCCAGCATGCACCGGGACATGTACCTGAAGCCCGAGCCAATAATATCGCAGTATCCCATCGGCCCGGTCACGAGTGCGGGCGGAGACCTGCAGCAGACACAGATGCTCCACCAGCTGCTGCAGCACCCGCAGGGCCAAGAGTGAGTGACCGTTGGAAAGAAGACGTTCTCGTTCCCTCGCCGTATAATTAGAAATGTGTTTTTTTGTTTGCTGCAAAAGCGGAATTCCTGTCCACCAGGCCAAAAAGAGGAAGCACTGTGAATCACCCAACAGCACCCTCAATTCCCAAATCCTCACAGGTATCATCAAACAAGAACCAGGTAGGTAGGCAGACATCTTTCTGTCTTCCTCACCTTTACATCACCCAGTCTTAACTATTAAGTCTGCACAAAATGGTAGTTTTGGGCATCATTACTTAAATCCTCACATTTTACATTTCTTTATTACAGGTTTGATGCAGGATGCGGACAACAGCTACTTGGATCCCAACTATCAGTGCATCAAGTGGCAACCTCACCAGCAGAACAAGTGGACGCCACTTTACGACGCTAACTGCAAAGAGCTGTGGGTTGGATGCATTTCGATAAATCTTTATTTTAAGGCTAAAAAAAGGCAGTCCCCCCGCCCCGAGAGCCAAAAATGAAAGGAGTGATAATTGTTTGAAAAGATAATTCAACCGCAGAACTGGCATGGCAAGGTTGCAGAGGTCTATAAATTCCTCAGAGGTGAGCTGTGCGGGGGAGTGATTAAGTGCAAGGTTTCGGCTAAGAGAGTCTACATGAGGATGGGGAGGGAGAAGAGAGAAACTACACAGAAACAGAGAGTCATGAGTAAAGATAATCTCACCAGACCTTTCAATAGTAAACATCACACGAGGGAAAATATGTCCAACGTGGTTTGGAGATTACAGTGAACTCCTCTCGGGTGATGTATTTTGTTAACATTCACAAACTACTTTCTCCTAAGAAATTAAGGAAAAAAACATTTTAAAAAAATCCTATAATCAAGACGGTGATTCAGTTCACCCCCAAAATCTATTCACTTGTTTCGTATCCCATTCGCAGAGGTGGGTAGAGTAGCCAGAAATTGTACTCAAGTAAGAGTACTGTTACTTTAGAGATGTAAAAGTAAGGAGTACCGTATTTTTCGGAGTATAAGCCGCACCGGAGTATAAGTCGCACCTGCCGAAAATGCATAATAAAGAAGGAAAAAAAACATATATAAGCCGCACCGGAGTATAAGTCGCACCTGCCGAAAATGCATAATAAAGAAGGAAAAAAAACATATATAAGTCGCACTGGAGTATAAGTCGCATTTTTGGGGGAAATGTATTTGATAAAAGCCAACAGCAAGAATAGACATTTGAAAGGCAATTTAAAATAAATAAAGAATAGTGAACAACTGGCTGAATAAGTGTACGTTATATGAGGCATAAATAACCAACTGGTATGTTAACGTAACATATTATGGTAAGAGTCATTCAAATAACTATAACATAACATCAGTGACGTGCAGGGGCCTCACCTGCCATCATGGAAAGAAAAAAAATGTAAAAAGAAAGAAAAAAAAATTAAATTGTTATATGTATCCAGTGATTATACTATAAAGTTATTTTCCATTTAACTTCACCAGTTTTAGATTATTGTTATTCAAAATCGCTGAATTTTCACATTTGCCGTTCAAATACTGAGAAGAGACGGTGCGGTGAACAGCAGCCAGTTGAGGCACGTCACTCAGTGCCTCAACATGGATTGCGCAATGACTCGGCTAACTGCTGGCCTGCTGTGCAGTGAGACTGTATTGCTATATGAATTATATTATACATTTCCATAGTTTAGTTAGCTGAGGTATATAATGTACAGTGTATTTTGTCAACAACTGTATGTGTGTAAAGTATTTCTTGTGCTGAGCGATCATAAAACGGCTGCAAAAGACGCACTGGCTGAGGCTCGCCTCCTGCACCCCCGCCGTAGAATTATTATATCAACTAAAGCCCACACTTAAACTTTCCACGTGCAAGATTGAATCTATTTAAAAAAATTATTTCATAAGAAGCCAAAAAGTGCAAAAACAATAATGTTGGTGTTGGAGGAGTTGTGAATGACTGCAGGGACACAACATTAGATACACCTGCAGACTGCAGGTGTACCTAATTCACAACTCCTCCAACACGAACATTATTGTTTTTGCACTTTTTGGCTTCTTATTAAATAACTTTTGTAACCTATTTTCATGGGCTTTCCTCTTTGTGATGTTAAGTTCCTGTTATGCGCTGTTATACAGTATATGCCTTGAGCTCTTATTTTGAAGGCGCTAAGAGCGGAAGTGATGTCACGTTGCGGAGGTTTTTGAAAGAAGGTAAATAAAGTGGTCCTTGTGTAAACTGGAGCCTCCGTGTTTGTTATTTTGTAGTTTCATACAGTATAGGCGACATTTATAAACCCTCGGTTACACTTTTTTAAATAGATTCAATCTTGCACGTGGAAAGTTGAAGTGAGGGCTTTAGTTGTGGCGCATGGACTTAATTTCTAAGTAAAGGTAAGACCATAATAACGTTTTTTTTATTAAATGTGCTTTTTTGTGTGCTACAGTTTCTATGTGTAAAGTTAAAGTTAATTTAAAGTACCAATGATTGTCACACACACACTAGGTGTAATGAAATTTGTCCTCTGCATTTGACCCATCCCCTTGATCACCCCCTGGGAGGTGAGGGGAGCAGTGGGCAGCAGCGGCGCCGCGCCTGGGAATCATTTTTGGTGATTTAACCCCCAATTCCAAGCCTTGATGCTGAGTGCCAAGCAGGGAAGAATGCTGGTATGAGCTTTTAAACATAACCCGTTAACTGCTGCCAATCAAATGGTGAATAAGATACTCTTTAGGGTTCATATGTTTGTAAATCTGACTGTGATGAAGTCAGTGCCTCACCAGTCATCAACCTCACCGCACGTCACTGCATAACATATAGAACATGCTATACGTTTACCAAACAATCTGTCACTCCTAATCGCTAAATCCCATGAAATCTTATACGTCTAGTCTCTTACGTGAATGAGATAAATAATATTATTTGATATTTTACGCTAATGTGTTAATCATTTCACACATAAGTCGCTCCTGAGTATAAGTCGCACCCCCGGCCAAACTATGAAAAAAACTGCGACTTATATTCTGAAAAATACGGTATATGCATTTAATTATTTACATTTGATTATTTACAATCCAGGGAGGTGGGATGTGGAAGGGGGAGGGTGTTAGTCAAGGGTTGAGGTTGCCTGGAGGTGTTCTTTTAGTGCAGTTTTGAAGGAGGATAGAGATGCCCTTTCTTTTACACATGTTGGGAGTGCATTCCATATTGATGTGGCATAGAAAGAGAATAAGTTAAGACCTTTGTCGGAATCTGGGTTAAACGTGGTTAGTGGAGCTCCCCCTGGTGTTGTGGTTATGTCGGTCATTTACGTTCTGGAAGTACTTTGACATGTACTTCGGTATCAGGGAGGTGTAGCGGATTTTATAGACCAGGCTCAGTGCAAGTTGTTTTACTCTGTCCTCCACCCTTAGCCAGCCCACTTTGGAGAAGTGGGTAGGAGTGAGATGTAATCTGGGGTGGAGGTCTAAAAGTAACCTGACTAGCTTGTTCTGGGATGTTTGGAGTCTAGATTTGAGGGTTTTGGAGGTGCTGGGGTACCAGGAGGACCCATCACCCTTGATCACCCCCTGGAAGGTGAGGGGAGCAGTGGGCAGCAGCGTTGGCCGCGCTCGGGAATAATTTTAACGTGCAAGTAAAAAGGTATCTAATGCTTAAATCAAAAATAAACAAAAGGTAAGGCCTCCGAAGAAAAGACATTGAAGCTTAGGGAAGGCTATGCAGAACGAAACTAAAACTGAACGGCTACAAAGTAAACAAAAACAGAATGCTGGACGACAGCAAAGACTTACTGTGGAGCAAAGATGTCGTCCACAAAGTACATCCAAACATGACATGACAATAGACAATGTCCCCACAAAGAAGGATAAAGACAACTGATTGCTAAAACAAAGTAGATGCGGGAAATATCGCTCAAAGGAAGACATGAAACTGCTTCAGTAAAATACCAAAACAAGAGAAAAAGCCACCATAATAGGAACGCAAGACAAGAACTAAAACACTACACAGGAAAACAGCAAAAAATTCCAAATAAGTCAGGGTGTGATGTGACAGGTGGTGACAGTACACCTACTTTAAGACAAGAGCTATACTGATGCATGCTTGGTTATGGTCTAAAGCAGGGGTACTCTCACTTTTTCTGCAGGCGAGCTACTTTTCAATTGATCAAGTCGTGGGGATCTACCTCATTCATTTATATAATTTATATTTACTTATTTATGAAATATATGTTTTTGTTAACAAGTTAAAGGTGTTTAATGATAATGCAAGTATGTTTAACACATATAGTTAATATTGTTAAAAAAATTAAAGGTGTTTAATGATAATACAAGCATGTTTAATACATATAGTTAATATTGTTAACAAGTTAAAGGTGTTTAATGATAATACAAGCATGTTTAACACATATAGTTAATATTGTTAAAAAATTAAAGGTGTTTAATGATAATACAAGGATGTTTAATACATATAGTTAATATTGTTAACAAGTTAAAGGTGTTTAATGATAATGCAAGCATGTTTAACACATATAGTTAATATTGTTAAAAAATTAAAGGTGTTTAATGATAATACAAGTATGTTTAATACATATAGTTAATATTGTTAACAAGTAAAAGGTGTTTAAAGATAATGCAAGCATGTTTAACACATATAGTTAATATTGTTAAAAAATTAAAGGTGTTTAATGATAATACAAGCATGTTTAATACATATAGTTAATATTGTTAACAAGTTAAAGGTGTTTAATGATAATACAAGCATGTTTATCACATAGTTAATATTGTTAAAAAATTAAAGGTGTTTAATGATAATACAAGAATGTTTAATACATATAGTTAATATTGTTAATAAGTTAAAGGTGTTTAAAGATAATACAAGCATGTTTAATACATATAGATTCCTTTCTTTCATGAAGACAAGAATATAAGTTGGTGTATTACCTGATTCTGATGACTTGCATTGATTGGAATCAGACAGTGGTGATGATAATGTCCACATTTTCGAATGGAGGAGAAAAAAAGTCCTCCTTTCTGTCCAATACCACATGAAAGTGGTTGGTTTTTGGCATCTTATTTTACCAGCTTCCGTACTCCTTTGTATACACTTTACAAGAAATACATTGTCGGCAAACTCCGTAGCTTGCTAGCTTGTGCACGCCAGCTTTCTGAGACTCTTGTTTTGTTAGCGCAACTGTGCAGTCGGTTTTTGGAGTTTTGACGACAGGTACGGCGCCAGAGTCTGTTGAAATAAAGTGTTTCTCGCCTTCCAGTTGATAATTTTAATGAGCTGGCAGCAGCCAGCGTCATCTCAGAAGACCCTCGGGTGCCGTGAATGTCAATCAAGTGACGAAAGTGACGTCATAGTGAAGATTTATGATCGCTCATTTTTAGGACTATTTTTTTAATGTCTGGCTGGTGATCGACTGACACACCCTCCGAGATCGACCGGTAGCTCGCGATCGACGTAATGAGCACCCCTGGTCTAAAGTCATATCCAACAATTGCGACAACGACTTTTTACTGTCAACTGAGTTTCGTTTTTTAATGATTTCTGCTGGTGGTGTGCCTCCGCATTTTTTCAACGCAAAAAATGTGCCTTGGCTCAAAAAAGGTTGAAAAACACTGCTCTACACTGCAAAAACTGAAATCTAAGTAAGATGAAATATCTCAAATAAGGGTGATATTTGCTTATTTTCTGTCTGATAAGATCATTCTTCTCACTAAGCAGATTTTATGTTCGAGTGTTTTACTTGTTTTAAGTGTTTTGGTCCTAAATGATCTCAGTAAGATATTACAGCTTGTTGCTGAGATTTGATGACCTATATTGAGTAAAACTTGCTTGAAACTAGAATATCAACTGTTGCAAAGCTGTGTCATCAACACTCACAAGTAGGGCTGCAACAACTAATCGATTAAATCGATTAAAATCGATTATAAAAATAGTTGGATATATGCTATGTGCATGCGCAGAGGCTACATTTTTTTAAATGTATTTATTTATTTATTTTATAAACCTTTATAAACTGCAACATTTACAAACAGCTGATAAACAATAATCAAAATAAGTTTGGTGCCAGTATGCTGGGGTTTTTTTTCAATAAAATACTGGAAAGGATAGAAATGTAGTTTGTCTCTTTTATCCGATTATTAATCGATTAATCGAAGTAATAATCGACAGATTAATCGATTACCAAAGTAGTTGTTAGTTGCAGCCCTACTCACAAGTATAAAACTGTCATGTCTGTGTGATCATGTTTTGTTTTGGTTATGTTCGGTTTGGTTTTTGGACTCTTTGTGCACTCTTGTCTGTTTTGTTTCCATGACAACCCATTAGTTTTCACCTGTCCTCATGTCACGCACCTGATTCATTTGGACTCACACACCTGTCATTAATCATGTTCAAGACTATTTAAGCTGATAGTTGCCAGGAAGTCAGCCTGGCGACATTAATTCTGTTTGACTTCTGCTACCATATAGTTCCATGTCAAGTGAGTTTTGTCTATATTCTTGTCACAGTAAGTGTTTAGTTGTTTCATGTTCATAGTTTTTTGCCTTTATTTCATTAGTCAAGTTTGTTCTCCGCCTTTGTGCGCGCCTTTTGTTTGTACTTTGTAGTTTATAGTAATAATTAAACCATGTTTTAACCTGCATGCCACGTCCGCTCCAATTCTTGCATCTCGGGAAAACAAACACCCCATAGTCCACGTCGTTATGACAAAAACTACTTTTTTTAAAAGTAATAATTTCTTATTTCAAGCATGTAAAAAAAAAAAAAAAAATCATGATGCCGAGCGCATATCATTATGTCAAGATAATGGCACTAGCATTTACTTCATTTAAGAATATTTTTCAACTTATTGAGCAAAAAGGTCTCATTTTTTTTTTCTACCAAGAAAAGTGCACTTGTTATTAGTGAGAATATACTTATTTTAAGGTATTTTGGGGTTCACTGAGGTTAGCTAATTTTACTTGTTTTGGAAAGTCTTGAAAGCCGAATTTTTTTGTTTTATTGGCAGATAATTTTGCTTAGTTCAAGTAAAATACCCCTCATTTTTGTATTTTTTTTTTCTTGTTTTTGAACACTGACTTTTTGCAGTGTAAGTGCTCCTAAGAAAAGGCATTGAAGCTTAGGGAAGGCTATGCAGAACAAAACTAAAACTGAACTGGCTACAAAGTAAACAAAAACAGAATGCTGGACGACAGCAAAGACTTACTGTGGCGCAAAGACGGCGTCCACAAAGTACATCCGAACATGACATGACAATCAACAATGTCCCCACAAAGAAGGATAAAAACAACTGAAATGTCCTTGATTGCTAAAACAAAGTAGATGCGGGAAATATCGCTCAAAGGAAGACATGAAACTGCTACGGTAAAATACCAAACAAAGAGAAAAAGCCACTAAAATAGGAGCGCAAGACAAGAACTAAAACACTACACTCAGGAAAACAGCAAAAAACTCCAAATAAGTCAGGGGGTGATGTGACAGGTGTTGACAGTACATCTATTTTGAGACAAGAGCTATACTGATGCATGATTGGTTATGGTTTAAAGTCATATCCAACAATTGCGACAACGACTTTTTACTTTCAACTGAGTTTAATTTTTTAATGATTTCTGCCGGTGGTGTGCCTCCGGATTTTTTCAATGCAACACATCTGAGATCGGTAGGTTGTGAGTTCAAACCCTGGCCGAGTCATACCAAAGACTATAAAAATGGGACCCATTACCTCCCTGCTTGGCACTCAGCATTAAAGGTTGGAATTGGGGGTTAAATCACCAAAAATGATTCCCGGGCGCGGCACCGCTGCTGCCCACTGCTCCCCTCACCTCCCAGGGGGTGAACAAGGGTGATGGGTCAAATGCAGAGGACAAATTTCACCACACCTAGTGTGTGTGTGACAATCATTGGTACTTTAACTTTAACTTTAAATGTGCTTTGGCTCAAAAAAGGGTTGAAAAAAAACTGCTCGAAGTGAAGTGAATTATATTTATATAGCGCTTTTCTCTAGTGACTCAAAGCGCTTTTACATAGTGAAAGCCAATATCTAAGTTACATTTAAACCAGTGTGGGTGGCACTGGGAGCAGGTGGGTAAAGTGTCTCGCCCATAGGACACAACGGCAGTGACTACGATGACGGAAGCGGGGATCGAACCTGGAACCCTCAACTTGCTGGCACAGCCACTCTACCAACCGAGCTATACCTCCCCACAAGTAGTATTGTATGTCTGGGTGGGGGGGTCCTGCTTTGGAAATAATTTGCACCCATTTCCGATATCGCATTTAGTTCCCACTAAAACATTCACATGTTGCACAATGAGATGTAAACATGGGACCGTGTGTACATTCCTGTAACTTTCTGTTGGTAAAATATATCTTTATTAGTATTTCGTAATATAATAACATAATTTCATGATTAATATTTATAAATTAAGATTAAATTAAGAACAAATATATATATTTTTCACTAAAGAAGGGTTCGGTGAATGCGCATATGAAACTGCTTGCACAGAAACTTGCTGCTTGCACAGAAACTTGCTGGCACAGCCACTCTACCAACCGAGCTATACCGCCCTACAAGTAGTATTGTATGTCTGGGTGAAGGGTCCTGCTTTGGAAATAATTTGCACCCCTTTCCGATATCGCATTTAGTTCCCACTAAAACATTCACATGTTGCACAATGAGATGTAAACATGGGACCGTGTGTACATTCCTGTAACTTTCTGTTGGTAAAATATATCTTTATTAGTATTTCGTAATCCATCCATCCATCCATTTTCTACCGCTTATTCCCTTTGGGGTCGCGGGGGGCGCTGGAGCCTATCTCAGCTACAATCGGGCGGAAGGCGGTGTACACCCTGGACAAGTCGCCACCTCATCGCAGTATTTCGTAATATAATAACATCATTTCATGATTAATATTTATAAATTAAGATTAAATTAAGAACAAATATATATATTTTTCACTAAAGAAGGGTTCGGTGAATGCGCATATGAAACTGCTTGCACAGAAACTTGCTGCTTGCTGCTTGCACAGAAACTTGCTGGCACAGCCACTCTACCAACCGAGCTATACCGCCCCACAAGTAGTATTGTATGTCTGGGTGGGGGGGTCCTGCTTTGGAAATAATTTGCACCCCTTTCCGATATCGCATTTAGTTCCCACTAAAACATTCACATGTTGCACAATGAGATGTAAACATGGGACCGTGTGTACATTCCTGTAACTTTCTGTTGGTAAAATATATTTTTATTAGTATTTCGTAATATAATAACATAATTTCATGATTAATATTTATAAATTAAGATTAAATTAAGAACAAATATATATATTTTTCACTAAAGAAGGGTTCGGTGAATGCGCATATGAAACTGCTTGCACAGAAACTTGCTGCTTGCTGCTTGCTGCTTGCACAGAAACTTGCTGGCACAGCCACTCTACCAACCGAGCTATACCGCCCCACAAGTAGTATTGTATGTCTGGGTGGGGGGTCGTGCTTTGGAAATAATTTGCACCCCTTTCCAATATCGCATTTAGTTCCCACTAAAACATTCACATGTTGCACAATGAGATGTAAACATGGGACCGTGTGTACTTTCCTGTAACTTTCTGTTGGTAAAATATATCTTTATTAGTATTTCGTAATATAATAACATAATTTCATGATAAATATTTATAAATTAAGATTAAATTAAGAACAAATATATATATTTTTCACTAAAGAAGGGTTCGGTGAATGCGCATATGAAACTGCTTGCACAGAAACTTGCTGCTTGCTGCTTGCACAGAAACTTGCTGGCACAGCCACTCTACCAACCGAGCTATACCGCCCTACAAGTAGTATTGTATGTCTGGGTGAAGGGTCCTGCTTTGGAAATAATTTGCACCCCTTTCCGATATCGCATTTAGTTCCCACTAAAACATTCACATGTTGCACAATGAGATGTAAACATGGGACCGTGTGTACATTCCTGTAACTTTCTGTTGGTAAAATATATCTTTATTAGTATTTCGTAATCCATCCATCCATCCATTTTCTACCGCTTATTCCCTTTGGGGTCGCGGGGGGCGCTGGAGCCTATCTCAGCTACAATCGGGCGGAAGGCGGTGTACACCCTGGACAAGTCGCCACCTCATCGCAGTATTTCGTAATATAATAACATCATTTCATGATTAATATTTATAAATTAAGATTAAATTAAGAACAAATATATATATTTTTCACTAAAGAAGGGTTCGGTGAATGCGCATATGAAACTGCTTGCACAGAAACTTGCTGCTTGCTGCTTGCACAGAAACTTGCTGGCACAGCCACTCTACCAACCGAGCTATACCGCCCCACAAGTAGTATTGTATGTCTGGGTGGGGGGGTCCTGCTTTGGAAATAATTTGCACCCCTTTCCGATATCGCATTTAGTTCCCACTAAAACATTCACATGTTGCACAATGAGATGTAAACATGGGACCGTGTGTACATTCCTGTAACTTTCTGTTGGTAAAATATATTTTTATTAGTATTTCGTAATATAATAACATAATTTCATGATTAATATTTATAAATTAAGATTAAATTAAGAACAAATATATATATTTTTCACTAAAGAAGGGTTCGGTGAATGCGCATATGAAACTGCTTGCACAGAAACTTGCTGCTTGCACAGAAACTTGCTGGCACAGCCACTCTACCAACCGAGCTATACCGCCCCACAAGTAGTATTGTATGTCTGGGTGAAGGGTCCTGCTTTGGAAATAATTTGCACCCCTTTCCGATATCGCATTTAGTTCCCACTAAAACATTCACATGTTGCACAATGAGATGTAAACATGTAACTGTAACTTTCTGTTGGTAAAATATATCTTTATTAGTATTTCGTAATATAATAACATAATTTCATGATTAATCTTTATAAATTAAGATTAAATTAAGAACAAATATATATATTTTTCACTAAAGAAGGGTTCGGTGAATGCGCATATGAAACTGGTGGGGTTCGGTACCTCCAACAAGGTTAAGAACCACCCAAGCATGTGTATAAAAGGAATTACGAAAACATGATCCATAATACAGTATGTCGCCATCTCTTGTCTCCAGTCCCATGCCAACCTACCGCGTCGACGCTGACAAAGGCTTCAACTTCTCCCTGGCCGACGATGCGTTCGTGTGCCAGAAGAAGAACCACTTCCAGGTGACGGTGTACGTGGGGATGCTGGGGGATCCCAAGTATGTCAAGACCAGCGAAGGCCTGCAGCCCATCGATTGTTTCTATCTCAAACTCAACGGAGTAAAAGTGAGGGACCGTGGTGACTGACGCCGTCCTGCCACGTGGAACGCCGCTGTGTGTTTATTTAGTGTGGCCTTGTCTTTTTCTGGATTGCAAGGTGGAGGCCATGAACCAGTCCATCAGTGTGGAGCAGTCGCAGTCGGACCGCAGCAAGAGGCCTTTCAAGCCTGTTTTGTGAGTCTGGAACTTGGATTGACTCTAAAAGAACGAGAACAGTTAAATACAAAACCACCAGTGAAGTTGGCGCGTTGTGAAATTCGTAAATAAAAACAGAATACAATGATTTGCAAATCCTTTTCAACTTATATTCAAGTGAATGGACTGCAAAGACAAGATATTTCATGTTCAAACTGAGAAACTTTTTTTTTTTTTTTCAAATAATCATTAACTTAGAATTTAATGGCAGCAAAAAAGTTGGCACAGGGGCATTTTTACCACTGTGTTACATGGCCTTTCCTTTTAACAACACTCAGTAAACGTTTGGGAACTGAGGAGACACATTTTTTAAGCTTCTCAGTCTTGTTTGATGTACAGCTTAAGTTGTTCAACAGTCCGGGGTTCTCCGTTATTGTATTTTATGCGTCATAATGTGCCACACATTTTCAATGGGAGACAGGTCTGGACTACAGGCAGGCCAGTCTAGTACCCGCACTCTTTTACTATGAAGCCACGTTGATGTAACACGTGGCTTGGAATTGTCTTACTGAAATAAGCAGGGGCGTCCATGGTAACGTTGCTTGGATGGCAACATATGTTGCTCCAAAACCTGTATGTACCTTTCAGCATTAATGGTGCCTTCACAGATGTGTAAGTTACCCATGTCTTGGGCACTAATACACCCCCATACCATCACACATGCTGCCTTTTGAACTTTGCGCCTAAAACAATCCGGATGGTTTTTTTTCTCTTTGGTCCGGAGGACACGACGTCCACAGTTTTCCAAAAACAATTTGAAATGTGGACTCGTCAGACCACAGAACACTTTTCCACTTTGCATCAGTCCATCTTAGATGAGCTCGGGCCCAGCGGAGCCGGCGGCGTTACTGGGTGTTGTTGATAAATGGCTTTGGCTTTGCATAGTAGAGTTTTAACTTGCACTTACAGATGTAGCGACCAACTGTAGTTACTGAAAGTGGTTTTCTGAAGTGTTCCTGAGCCCATGTGGTGATATCCCTTACCCACTGATGTCGCTTTTCGGTGCAGTACCGCCTGAGGGATCGACAATCCGTAATATCATTGTTTATTTGCAGTGATTTCTCCAGATTCTCTGAACCTTTTGATGATATTATGGAGCGTAGATGGTGAAATCCCTAAATTCCTTGCAATAGCTGGTTGAGAAATGTTGTTCTTAAACTGTTCAACAATTTGCTCACGCATTTGTTGACAAAGTGGTGACCCTCGCCCCATCCTCGTTTGGGAATGACTGAGCATTTCATGGAATCTACTTTTATACCCAACCATGGCACCCACCTGTTCCCAATTAGCCTGCTCACCTGTGGGATGTTCCAAATAAGTGTTTGATGAGCAATTTGAAATGTGGACTCGTCAGACCACAGAACACTTTTCCACTTTGCATCAGTCCATCTTAGATGAGCTCGGGCCCAGCGGAGCCGGTGGCGTTTCTGGGTGTTGTTGATAAATGGCTTTGGCTTTGCATAGTAGAGTTTTAACTTGCACTTACAGATGTAGCAACCAACTGTAGTTACTGAAAGTGGTTTTCTGAAGTGTTCCTGAGCCCATGTGGTGATATCCTTTACCCACTGATGTCGCTTTTCGGTGCAGTACCGCCTGAGAGATCGAAGGTCCGTGATATCATCGTTTACGTGCAGTGATTTCTCCAGATTCTCTGAACCTTTTGATGATATTATGGAGCGTAGATGGTGAAATCCCTAAATTCCTTGCAATAGCTGGTTGAGAAATGTTGTTCTTAAACTGTTCAACAATTTGCTCATGCATTTGTTGACAAAGTGGTGACCCTCGCCCCATCCTTGTTTGGAAATGACTGAGCATTTCATGGAATCTACTTTTATACCCAACCATGGCACCCACCTGTTCCCAATTAGCCTGCTCACCTGTGGGATGTTCCAAATAAGTGTTTGATGAGCAATTTGAAAGGTGGACTCGTCAGACCACAGAACACGTTTCCACTTTGCATCAGTCCATCTTAGATGAGCTCGGATCCAGCGAAGCCGGCGGCGTTTCTGGGTGTTGTTGATAAATGGCTTTGGCTTTGCATAGTAGAGTTTTAACTTGCACTTACAGATGTAGCAAACAACTGTAGTTACTGACAGTGAGCTTCTGAAGTGTTCCTGAGCCCATGTGGTGATATCCCTTACCCACTGATGTCGCTTTTCGGTGCAGTACCGCCTGAGGGATCGAAGGTCCGTGATATCATCGTTTACGTGCAGTGATTTCTCCAGATTCTCTGAACTTTTTGATGATATTACGGACCTTAGATGGTGAAATTCCTTGCAATAGCTGGTTGAGAAATGTTGTTCTTAAACTGTTCAACAATTTGCTCACGCATTTGTTGACAAAGTGGTGACCCTCGCCCCATCCTTGTTTGTGAATGACTGAGCATTTCATGGAATCTACTTTTATACCCAACCATGGCACCCACCTGTTCCCAATTAGCCTGTTAACCTGTGGGATGTTCCAAATAAGTGTTTGATGAGCAATTTGAAAGGTGAACTCGTCAGACCACAGAACACGTTTCCACTTTGCATCAGTCCATCTTAGATGAGCTCGGGCCCAGCGGAGCCGGCGGCGTTTCTGGGTGTTGTTGATAAATGGCTTTGGCTTTGCATAGTATAGTTTTAACTTGCACTTACAGATGTAGCAACCAACTGTAGTTACTGACAGTGGGCTTCTGAAGTGTTCCTGAGCCCATGTGGTGATATCCTTTACCCACTGATGTCGCTTTTCGGTGCAGTACCGCCTGAGGGATCGAAGGTCCGTGATATCATCGTTTACGTGCAGTGATTTCTCCAGATTCTCTGAACCCTTTGATGATATTACGGACCTTAGATGGTGAAATTCCTTGCAATAGCTGGTTGAGAAATGTTGTCCTTAAACTGTTCAACAATTTGCTCACGCATTTGTTGACAAAGCGGTGACCCTCGCCCCATCCTCGTTTGGGAATGACTGAGCATTTCATGGAATCTACTTTTATACCCAACCATGGCACCCACCTGTTCCCAATTAGCCTGCTCACCTGTGGGATGTTCCAAATAAGTGTTTGATGAGCAATTTGAAAGGTGGACTCGTCAGACCACAGAACACTTTTCCACTTCGCATCAGTCCATCTTAGATGAGCTCGGGCCCAGCGGAGCCGGCGGCGTTTCTGGGTGTTGTTGATAAATGGCTTTGGCTTTGCATCGTAGAGTTTTAACTTGCACTTACAGATGTAGGAACCAACTGTAGTTACTGACAGTGGGCTTCTGAAGTGTTCCTGAGCCCATGTGGTGATATCCTTTACAAACTGATGTCGCTTTCTGATGCAGTTCCGCCTGAGGGATCGACAATCCGTA
This sequence comes from Nerophis lumbriciformis, assembly GCF_033978685.3. Classification (NCBI taxonomy): domain Eukaryota; kingdom Metazoa; phylum Chordata; class Actinopteri; order Syngnathiformes; family Syngnathidae; genus Nerophis; species Nerophis lumbriciformis. The sequence continues at coordinate 47,111,388 of NC_084557.2, forward strand.
ATATCATTGTTTATTTGCAGTGATTTCTCCAGATTCTCTGAACCTTTTGATGATATTATGGAGCGTAGATGGTGAAATCCCTAAATTCCTTGCAATAGCTGGTTGAGAAATGTTGTTCTTAAACTGTTCAACAATTTGCTCACGCATTTGTTGACAAAGCGGTGACCCTCGCCCCATCCTTGTTTGGGAATGACTGAGCATTTCATGGAATCTACTTTTATACCCAACCATGGCACCCACCTGTTCCCAATTAGCCTGCTCACCTGTGGGATGTTCCAAATAAGTGTTTGATGAGCAATTTGAAAGGTGGACTCGTCAGACCACAGAACACTTTTCCACTTTGCATCAGTCCATCTTAGATGAGCTCGGGCCCAGCGGAGCCGGCGGCGTTTCTGGGTGTTGTTGATAAATGGCTTTGGCTTTGCATAGTAGAGTTTTAACTTGCACTTACAGATGTAGCAACCAACTGTAGTTACTGACAGTGGGCTTCTGAAGTGTTCCTGAGCCCATGTGGTGATATCCTTTACCCACTGATGTCGCTTTTCGGTGCAGTACCGCCTGAGGAATCCGTAATTTCATCGCTTACGTGCAGTGATTTCTCCAGATTCTCTGAACCCTTTGATGATATTACGGAGCGTAGATGGTGAAATCCCTAAATTCCTTGCAAAAGCTGGTTGAGAAAGGTTTTTCTTAAACTGTTCAACAATTTGCTCACGCATTTGTTGACAAAGTGGTGACCCTCGCCCCATCCTTGTTTGTGAATGACTGAGCATTTCATGGAATCTACTTTTATACCCAACCATGGCACCCACCTGTTCCCAATTAGCCTGCTCACCTGTGGGATGTTCCAAATAAGTGTTTGATGAGCAATTTGAAATGTGGACTCGTCAGACCAAAGAACCCGTTTCCACTTTGCATCAGTCCATCTTAGATGAGCTCGGGCCCAGCGGAGCCGGCGGCGTTTCTGGGTGTTGTTGATAAATGGCTTTGGCTTTGCATAGTAGAGTTTTAACTTGCACTTACAGATGTAGCAACCAACTGTAGTTACTGACAGTGGGTTTCTGAAGTGTTCCTGAGCCCATGTGGTGATATCCTTTACCCACTGATGTCGCTTTTCGGTGCAGTACCGCCTGAGGGATCGAAGGTCCGTAATTTCATCGCTTACGTGCAGTGATTTCTCCAGATTCTCTGAACCTTTTGATGATATTATGGAGCGTAGATGGTGAAATCCCTAAATTCCTTGCAATAGCTGGTTGAGAAATGTTGTTCTTAAACTGTTCAACAATTTGCTCACGCATTTGTTGACAAAGTGGTGACCCTCGCCCCATCCTCGTTTGTGAATGACTGAGCATTTCATGGAATCTACTTTTATACCTAATCATGGCACCCACATGTTCCCAATTAGCCTGCTCACCTGTGGGATGTTCCAAATAAGTGTTTGATGAGCAATTTGAAAGGTGGACTCGTCAGACCACAGAACACTTTTCCACTTTGCATCAGTCCATCTTAGATGAGCTCGGGCCCAGCGGAGCCGGCGGCGTTTCTGGGTGTTGTTGATAAATGGCTTTGGCTTTGCATAGTAGAGTTTTAACTTGCACTTACAGATGTAGCAACCAACTGTAGTTACTGACAGTGGGCTTCTGAAGTGTTCCTGAGCCCATGTGGTGATATCCTTTACCCACTGATGTCGCTTTTCGGTGCAGTACCGCCTGAGGGATCGAAGGTCCGTAATTTCATCGCTTACGTGCAGTGATTTCTCCAGATTCTCTGAACCTTTTGATGATATTATGGAGCGTAGATAGTGAAATCCCTAAATTCCTTGCAATAGCTGGTTGAGAAATGTTGTTCTTAAACTGTTCAACAATTTGCTCACGCATTTGTTGACAAAGTGGTGACCCTCGCCCCATCCTTGTTTGGGAATGACTGAGCATTTCATGGAATCTACTTTTATACCCAACCATGGCACCCACCTGTTCCCAATTAGCCTGTTAACCTGTTTGATGAGCATTCCTCAACTTTCTCAGTCTTTTTTGCCACTTGTGAAACATGTCGCAGGCATCAAATTCCAGCTAATATTTGCAAAAAATAACAAAGTTTACCAGTTCGAACGTTAAATATCTTGTCTTTGCAGTCTATTCAATTGAATATAATTTTTTATTTACCATTTACACAACGTGCCAACTTCACTGGTTTTGGGTTTTGTATATAATGAATAACACTGACAGAGTTATTAATAAAGGTGCAGGAATATCCTCTTCTTGAATTCCCTCTCTCTTTCCAGGGTCACGTTGCCCCCAGAGCAGGTCACAAAGGTCACGGTGGGGCGGCTCCACTTCAGTGAAACCACAGCAAACAACATGAGAAAGAAGGGCAAACCAAACCCTGACCAGAGGTGAAAGACGTGCAAACACATCACAGCCTTGGTTCTAAGTTTAGTGCCAAACCGCTTTTGTTGCACCGGCAGGTATTTCATGCTGGTGGTGGCGCTGCACGCTCAGTCCCACAGTCAGACCTACACTGTGGCTGCTCAGGTGTCTGAGAGGATCATCGTCAGGGTAACGTCCAGCCATGTCTGTCTGCCTCCTACAGCCATCTTATCAGTTGTGAATGTGACATTGTTCTCTTTTGCTTTCCGTGCATGACAGTTTCTCTCTTACTCACGTCAATGAGAAATGTCAAATGTCAATGCATTGTACAGTATAGCAAAATCAATTTGTGTTCATGGACAAAAGTATTGGGACACTTGCTATCGCACCTGTAAGAAAATATGATGTGGAACTCAAATTTGCATGAAGGTGTTGAGGTCAGGGTTCCTACAGAAAGTGTGCTTCCTCAAACTGTCCCCACACAGGGGTGTCAAACTCATTTTAGCTCAGGGGCCACATAGAGGAAAAATCTACTCCCAAGTGGGCCGGACTGGTAAAATCACGTCACGATAACTTAAAAATAAAGACAACTTCAGATTGTTTTCTTTGTCTCTAAATAGACAGGGTCCTTGAGGGTGCATGGGAGTTTGCCCAACCAGTCTACATGTGCTTTGTGGACTTGGAGAAGGCATTCGACCGTGTCCCTCGGGAGCATACTTGCCAACCTTGAGACCTCCGATTTCGGGAGGTGGGGGGTGGAGGGTGGGGGCGTGGTCAGGGGTGGGGCGCGGCGTGGTTAAGAAGTGAGGAGTATATTGACAGCTAGAATTCACCAAGTCAAGTATTTAATACACACATATATATATATATATATATATATATATATATATATATATATATATATATATATATATATATATATATATATATATATTTATTTATTCATGCAAGTTTGAAGTATCAATTATCTAAACACAGCTTTGTTTGCATATTTTCAGGATGTATGTATATATATATATATACACACATATATATATATATATATATATATATATATATATATATATATATATATATATGTGTATATATATATATATATATATACATACATCCTGAAAATATGCAAACAAAGCATATTTGTTTGCATATATATATATATATATATATATATATATATATATATATATATATATATATATGTGTATATATATATATATATACATACATCCTGAAAATATGCAAACAAAGCTGTGTTTAGATAATTGATACTTCAAACTTATATATATATATATATATATATATATATATATATATATATATATATATATATATATATGTGTATATATATATACATACATCCTGAAAATATGCAAACAAAGCTGTGTTTAGATAATTGATACTTCAAACTTATATATATATATATATATATATATATATATATATATATATATATATGTGTATATATATATATATATATATACATACATCCTGAAAATATGCAAACAAAGCTGTGTTTAGATAATTGATACTTCAAACTTGCATGAATAAATATTAAGGAATATAACAGGATGCCACCCGAACGCCTCCCTAGGGAGGTGTTTAGGGCACGTCCGACCGGTAGAAGGACGCGGGGAAGACCCAGGACACGTTGGGAAGACTATGTCTCCCGGCTGGCCTGGGAACGCCTCGGGGTCCCACAGGAAGAGCTGGACGAAGTGGCTGTGGAGAGGGAAGTCTGGGCTTCCCTGCTTAGGCTGCTGCCCCCGCGACCCGACCTCGGATAAGCGGAAGAAGATGGATGGATGGATGGATGGATAAATAGAACAAGCACAATCTGAAAACATACAAATCATAATGTGTGTTTTTTTGTTTTTTTACACTTACATGTTCATAGTAGTCAATCTTCATTTCTCGTGATTTATTTATTTAAAAAAACTGCGACTTATAGTCCGAAAAATACGGTACTCGAATATCACGAAATAGTCATTTTCTCGATCGCACAGAGACAAACCCGCATTGTCTCTCGCTCAAGCCCCCCTAAAATATTCTTAAGACCCCCTAAATAATTTGGTGTTTTTTGGGGGTTTTTTTACAAATACATGCCAACATATTCATTATAAAGTGGCCCAAATATGAGTTTAAATAAATAATCATATAACCTCTTATTATTCACTCAGTTTCCCCTCACTTCGTAGCATAAGGTAGTGAGCCCCTTTAGTGCGTCGGTATCCAATCCATTCCACTTGTTCATATAGAAAATGCCCACATCACTCAAATTCCAGTCCGCATTTTCTCTGCGACCTTGCTTGCGGTCCTGCAGGTGTACGAAGCACATTATCTTCCTTTACAATGAGTGAAGCTGCACAAAACCTTGTGCGTGCAATTGTAAATCATTTAGTTTTTAAGTTTTGTGTTTCTTGTAGAATCTATATAAAGTAATGTACATTAGCCTATTGTTAAAATAATGAAAAAAAACATCATTAAATATGTTTTTTTTATTGTATTGTTACATTAATAGCTGTTGTATTATTATAGGATGGCTTGTTAAACATTTCATAGGATTTTCAGAGGGAGGAAAAACCAAGACATTTAATATAAAATGTAAAATGAATAAATACATAAAAAGAAAAAAAATGGTTAAAAGCCATCGTCCCGGGGAGCATTTCATTTCGTCCCGTGCATTTAAAAAAAAAAAAAAATAATAATAACAATGAATAATTTTTAAGTCTTTGTTAGCCGTTTGTGAAGTTTTGTGCTCGTGCGTAACGTTTGCTCGCATCCTGTGCATCTCCTGGGGGCAAAGCCCCCCCTGTCCTTAAAAGCGAGTGACGCCCCTGCTCTCGATATATCGATATACTCGCTATATCGCCCAGCACTATCTCCAATTAAAAACACATTCACTGGCTGTCATGCACATTTTGTCCAGGCCAAAAAAAAAAAAAAAGCAACCACAGTCACATGACATCTCTGTATCTTTCAAATCTGCGCACACTTGCATAGAGTCCAGGTGACAACATGAATGTTTTTTACTTGTGTTGTCATACAACACATGCACGCGTGTGAATGGGGGGGTTAGTGGGGCGTTCAATTAATCCTGTTCGGCCCTCAATCTAAATCAGTGGTTCTTAAAGGGGAACATTATCACCAGACCTATGTAAGCGTCAATATATACCTTGATGTTGCAGAAAAAAGACCATATATTTTTTTAACCGATTTCCGAACTCTAAATGGGTGAATTTTGGCGAATTAAACGCCTTTCTATTATTCGCTCTCGGAGCGATGTTGTGACGTCACATCGGGAAGCAATCCGCCATTTTCTCAAACACCGAGTCAAATCGGCTCTGTTATTTTCCGTTTTTTCGACTGTTTTCCGTACCTTGGAGACATCATGCCTCGTCGGTGTGTTGTCGAAGGGTGTAACAACACGAACAGGGACGGATTCAAGTTGCACCAGTGGCCCAAAGATGCGAAAGTGGCAAGAAATTGGACGTTTGTTCTGCACACTTTACCGACGAAAGCTGAGACAGAGATGGCAAGAATGTGTGGATATCCTGCGACACTCAAAGCAGATGCATTTCCAACGATAAAGTCAAAGAAATCTGCCGCCAGACCCCCATTGAATCTGCCGGAGTGTGTGAGCAATTCAGGGACAAAGGACATCGGTAGCACGGCAAGCAATGGCGGCAGTTTGTTCCCGCAGACGAGCGAGCTAAACCCCCTGGATGTCTTGGCTCACACCGTCCCTTATGCTACCGAAGATGATCAAGAGAAGAATATCGACCCTAGCTTCCCTGGCCTGCTGACATTAACTCCAAAACTGGACAGATCAGCTTTCAGGAAAAGAGCGCGGATGAGGGTATGTCTACAGAATATATTAATTAATGAAAATTGGGCTGTCTGCACTCTCAAAGTGCATGTTGTTGCCAAATGTATTTCATATGCTGTAAACCTAGTTCATAGTTGTTAGTTTCCTTTAATGCCAAACAAACACATACCAATCGTTGGTTAGAAGGCGATCGCCGAATTCGTCCTCGCTTTCTCCCGTGTCGCTGGCTGTCGTGTCGTTTTCGTCGGTTTCGCTTGCATACGGTTCAAACCGATATGGCTCAATAGCTTCAGTTTCTTCTTCAATTTCGTTTTCGCTACCTGCCTCCACACTACAACCATCCGTTTCAATACATGCGTAATCTGTTGAATCGCTTAAGCCGCTGAAATCCGAGTCTGAATCCGAGCTAATGTCGCTATAGCTTGCTGTTCTATGCGCCATGTTTGTTTGTGTTGGCTTCACTATGTGACGTCACAGGAAAATGGACGGGTGTTTATAACGATGGTTAAAATCAGGCACTTCGAAGCTTTTTTTTAAAGATATTGCGTGATGGGTAAAATTTTGAAAAAAAACTTCAAAAAATAAAATAAGCCACTGGGAACTGATTTTTAATGGTTTTAACCCTTTTGAAATTGTGATAATGTTCCCCTTTAAACTGGGTTCGATCGAACCCTAGGGGTTCAGTGAGTCGGCCTCAGGGATTCGGCGGAGCCTCCGCCACGGAGGTTAAGACACAGCCGACGTATCGTGTAAATAAAAACTTCTCCCTATCGGCGTATTATGGATACCCCCAAACAATGTTCCCTCTAATTTTCCATCTGATTTGCAGGTTTTTTGATTGATTGATTGAAACTTTTACTCGTAGATTGCAAAGGAAGAGAATACATTATATGAAACAGTACAGTACATATTCCGTACAATTGACCACTAAATGGTAACACCCCAATAAGTTTTTCAACTTGTTTAAATCGGGGTCCACGTTAATCAATTCATGGTAATGTGTGTAAGGAGTGTACAAACCCCGTTTCCATTGTGTTAGATGTAAATATAAACGGAATACAATGATTTGCAAATCATTTTCAACCCATATTCAATTGAATGCACTACAAAGACAACATATTTGATGTTCAAACTCATAAACTTGATTATTTTTTTGCAAATAATAATTAACTTAGAATTTCATGGCTGCAACACGTGCCAAAGTAGTTGAGAAAGGGCATGTTCACCACTGTGTTACATCACCTTTTCTTTTAACAACACTCAATAAACGATTGGGAAGTGAGGAAACTAATTGTTGAAGCTTCGAAAGTGGAATTCTTTCCCATTCTTGTTTTATGTAGAGCTTCAGTCGTTCAACAGTCCGGGGTCTCCGCTGTCGTATTTTACGCTTCATAATGCGCCACACATTTTCGATGGGAGACAGGTCTGGACTGCAGGGGGGCCAGGAAAGTACCCGCACTCTTTTTTTTACGAAGCCACGCTGTTGTAACACGTGCTGAATGTGGCTTGGCATTGTCTTTGTTATGATCCGCTGCCCGGATCATAGTTTGTTTATGTTTTCTAGTCACTTGTGTTTTCAGCACCTCTTGATTTTGTTTGTTTTCAGTTGCCATGTCAACCGATTACATTCACCTGCCTCTGGTTAGTGTTCGGGACGCGCACCTGTTGCCCGGGCACTAATCAGAGGGCTATTTAGTCTTTGACCTGGCCTCACTCGGTCTGGCTTCCTAGTTTGTGCTTACACAACTGATGACGACGATTATTTCCTGTGCTTTAGCTGCTAGTTCTCACGCTAGGCTATTTTGGCTTGCTAGCTCCCACGCTAGCCCTTTTGTTTTTGCCTTTTGTGCTACGTGCATGTCTTTTGTTATTCACCGTATGATTTATATTTTAAATAAATCATATTCCTACCTGCAAGCTGTGTCCGAAGCCGTCTGCATCCTAGGGAGAACCACATCCGCACCACGATGCGACCACATCGTTACAGTCTTGCTGAAATAAGCAGGGGCGTCCATGAAAAAGACAGCGCTTAGATGGCAGCATATGTTCCAAAACCTGTATGTGCCTTTCAGCATTAATGGTGCCTTCACAGATGTGTAAGTTACCCATGCCTTGGGCACTAATGCACCCCCATACCATCACAGATGCTGGCTTTTGAACTTTGCGTCGATAACAGTCTGGATGGTTCTCTTCCCCTTTGGTCCGGATGACACGATGTCGAATATTTCCAAAAACAATTTAAAATGTGGACTCGTCAGACCACAGAACACTTTTCCACTTCGCATGAGTCCATCTTAGATGATCTCGGGCCCAGAGAAGCCGGTGGCGTTTCTGGGTGTTGTTGATAAACGGCTTTCGCTTTGCATAGTAGAGCTTTAACTTGCACTTACAGATGTAGCGACCAACTGTATTTAGTGACTGGTTTTCTGAAGTGTTCCTGAGCCCATGTGGTGATATCCTTTAGAGATTGATGTCGGTTTTTGATACAGTGCCGTCTGAGGGATCGAAGGTCACGGTCATTCAATGTTGGTTTAATAAAACATTTTATTTTTCACTAAAGAAGGGTTCGGTGAATGCGCATATGAAACTGGTGGAGTTCGGTACCTCCAACAAGGTTAAGAACCACTGATCTAAAGTGTGCTATGAATTTTTGCCCCCTATATTTATGTAGCGCTTTTCTCGAGAGACTCAAAGCACTTTACATAGTGAGACCCATTATCTACTGTACATCTTTAAGCTACATTTTAAACCAGTGTGGGTGGCACTGGGAGCAGGTGGGTAAAGTGTCTAGGATGGCAGAAGCGGGTATCGAACCTGGAATCCTCAAGTTGCTGACACGACCGCTCTACCAACCGAGCTGCGCCACCGCCGATTGAGTTTGACACCCCTGATCTTATTGATTGTTAAGTGTGTCCCTATAATTTTGTCCATATGTAATGTGAAATAGTGACATTTTTAGCTTGTTGTTTTAATAATTGAAGGTCAGATTCTTTGCACTTCTTCCATGTCTGGCGGTCACAGGCATCCAACCCGGGCCAGTTTGAAAGTGACAACGAGGTGCTGTGGCAGCGAGGCCAACTGCCCGACTCGGTGTACCACCACGGGAGGGTCGGCGTCAACACGGACCGGCCCGACGAGGCCCTCGTTGTCCATGGCAACGTCAAAATTATGGGCTCCCTGGTGCATCCGTCGGATATCCGAGCCAAAGAGAACGTGCAAGAGGTCAGGGTGTGTGTGTGTGTGTGTGTGTGTGTGTGTGTGTGTGTGTGTGTGTGTGTGTGTGTGTGTTCTTGAATTTCTTGAGACATTAACAAGGAAAAGTAGCTTCCATATGAGGACCAGTGAATAAGTGAGGACATAAATCATGGTCCCAATACAGAAAAGCATTGCATCTAATAGAGAATGTCTCATTAGCACCCCTGGTGGTCCCAAAAAGGAGGGATTTTTCAAATTGGTTTTAAAAGTGATTCCCCTCTGGCCAACATATGAAATAACCAGTGTGTGTAAGAAATTGAAATGTGCCCCTTTTGGCCAAAACGATCCATCCATCCATTTTCTACTGCTTGTCCCTAATTTAAGAAAAATAAATAAATATGTATATAAAGACATACTGTGATAACTCGAAGTAAATAATGAAGATTAAAAACCAATTACAAACAAAAAATTCAACAAAAAGAAATTAACTAAAAGCAGCCTTTTTCTCACAATGTGTCGACTTTTTTCTTATAAAAGTGGGAATTATTACTGTTTAATGCAAAATGGTGACATTAGTCATATAAAATTCAGACTTTTATCACAATATTGCCAATTTTTTGGGTTGTTCTTGTAAAATAGTGAAATTTTTTGAGTAAAATTATGACTTTTGTCGTAATTTTTCCAAGTAAAAATTTAGATTATTGTTATAATATGGCCAAAATTTTAAAAGTTTTCTTATAAAATTGTGACTTTTGTCGAGTAAAATGACGACTCTTTTCAAAAAATTGCTAAAATATTAAGCTTTTCTTGTAAAATTGCGACTGTTATTTTGTGTAAATTCCAACTTTCATTATAATATTGCACAAATGTTCAGTTTTTCTTGTAAAATTTTGACTTGCGTTGAGTAAAATTACGACTTTTATAATAAAGTTTTTCTTGTGAAATTCCAACAAATTTTTCACAACAAGCTTTTTTATATCTGCATAGTATGTATATATTATTAATGTTTTAAATACAAATCTTTATATATCTAGAAAGGGTGGTCCTAAAGAGGTAGGCATTTTTTGGACGTCTCAAGAAGGTCACAAATACAAGAATGTGTGTGTGTGTGTGTGTGTGTGTGTGTGTGTGTGTGTGTGTGTGTGTGTGTGTGTGTGTGTGTGTATTCTCTTGTATTTCTACCCTTCTTGAGACATCAACAAGGAAAAGTAGCTTCCATACGAAGACCAGTGAACAAGTGATGACATAAATCATGGTCCCAATACGGAAAACCATTGCATCTAATAGAAAATGTCTCATTAGCACCCCTGGTGGTGAAATCTATCAAAAGGAGGGATTTTTCAAATTGGTTTTAAAAGTGATTCCCCTCTGGCCAACATATGAAATAACCAGTGTGTGTAAGAAATTGAAATGTGCCCCTTTCGGCCAAAACGATCCATCCATCCATCCATTTTCTACTGCTTGTCCCTAATTTAAGAAAAATAAATAAATACGTATATAAAGACATACTGTGATAACTCGAAGTAAATAATGAAGATTAAAAACCAATTACAAACAAAAAATTCAACAAAAATAAATTAACTAAAAGCAGTCTTTTTCACACAATGTGTCGACTTTTTTCTTGTAAAATTGGGAACAATTTCTCATATTCTTTCTGTTTCCGTAATTTTGCAATATTTTCCCGTAAAATTATTACTTTTGTATGTAAAATTATTACTGTTTAATGCAAAATGGTGACATTGGTCATATAAAATTCCGACTTTTATCACAATATTGCCAATTTTTTGGGGTTGTTCTTGTAAAATAGTGACATTTTTTGAGTAAAATTATGACTTTTGTCGTAATTTTGCCAAGTCAAAATTCAGATTATTATAATATTGCAAAAAATTTTAAAGTTTTCTTATAAAATTACGACTCTTTTCAAAAAATTGCTAAAATGTTAAGCTTTTCTTGTAAAATTGCGACTGTTATTGTGTAAATTCCAACTTTCATTATAATATTGCACAAATGTTCAGTTTTTCTTGTAAAATTTTGACTTGCGTTGAGTAAAATTACGACTTTTATAATAAAGTTTTTCTTGTGAAACTGTGAACTTTTTCTTGTGAAATTCCAACTAATTTTTCACAACAAGCTTTTTTATATCTGCATAGTATGTATATATTATTAATGTTGTAAATACAAATCTTTATATATCTAGAAAGGGTGGTCCTAAAGAGGTAGGCATTTTTTGGACGTCTCAAGAAGGTCACAAATACAAGAATGTGTGTGTGTGTGTGTGTGTGTGTGTGTGTGTGTGTGTGTGTGTGTGTGTGTGTGTGTGTGTGTGTGTGTGTGTGTGTGTGTGTGTGTGTGTGTGTGTGTGTGTGTGTGTGTGTGTGTTCTCTTGTATTTCTACCCTTCTTGAGACATCAACAAGGAAAAGTACCTTCCATATGAGGACCAGTAAACAAGTGATGACATAAATCATGGTCCCAATAAGGAAAACCATTGCATCTAATAGAAAATGTCTCATTAGCACCCCTGGTGGTGAAATCTATCAAAAGAAGGGATTTTTCAAATTGGTTTTAAAAGTGCTTCCCCTCAGGCCAACATATGAAATAACCAGTGTGTGTAAGAAATTGAAATGTGCCCCTTTCGGCCAAAATGATCCATCCATCCATCCATTTTCTACTGCTTGACCCTAATTTAAGAAAAAAAAAATGTATATAAAGGCATACTGTGATAACTCGAAGTAAATAATGAAGATTAAAAACCAAATACAAACAAAAAATTCAACAAAAATAAATGAACTAAAAGCAGTCTTTTTCTCACAATGTGTTGCCTTTTTTCATAAAATTGAGAACAATTTCTCATATTCTGTCTGTTTCCGTAATATTGCAATATTTTCCCGTAAAATTATTACTTTTGTATGTAAAATTATTACTAATTAATGCAAAATGGTGACATTTGTCAAATAAAATTCCGACTTTTATCACAATATTGCCAATTTTTTTTGGGTTGTTCTTGTAAAATACTGAAATTTTTTGAGCAAAATTATTTCGTCATAATTTTGCCAAGTCAAAATTCAGATTATTATAATTTTGCCAAAATTTTAAAAGTTTTCTTATAAAATTACGACTCTTTTCAAAAAATTGCTAAAATGTTAAGCTTTTCTTGTAAAATTGCGACTGTTATTTTGTAAATTCCAACTTTCATTATAATATTGCACAAATGTTCAGTTTTTCTTGTAAAATTGTGACTTGCGTTGAGTAAAATTACGACTTTTGTTATAAAGTTTTTCTTGTGAAACTGTGACCTTTTCCTTGTGAAATTCCAACTCATTTTTCACAAAAAGCTTTTTTATATCTGCATAGTATGTATATATTATTAATGTTGTAAATACAAATCTTTATATATCTAGAAAGGGTGGTCCTAAAGAGGTAGACATTTTTTGGAGGTCTCAAGAAGGTCACAAATACAAGTATGTGTGTGTGTGTGTGTGTGTGTGTGTGTGTGTGTGTGTGTGTGTGTGTGTGTGTGTGTGTGTGTGTGTGTGTGTGTGTGTGTGTGTGTGTGTGTGTGTGTGTGTGTGTATTCTCTTGTATTTCTACCCTTCTTGAGACATCAACAAGGAAAAGTAGCTTCCATATGAAGACCAGTGAACAAGTGATGACATAAATCATGGTCCCAATACGGAAAACCATTGCATCTAATAGAAAATGTCTCATTAGCACCCCTGGTGGTGAAATCTATCAAAAGGAGGGATTTTTCAAATTGGTTTTAAAAGTGATTCCCCTCTGGCCAACATATGAAATAACCAGTGTGTGTAAGAAATTGAAATGTGCCCCTTTCGGCCAAAACGATCCATCCATCCATCCATTTTCTACTGCTTGTCCCTAATTTAAGAAAAATAAACAAATATGTATATAAAGACATACTGTGATAACTCGAAGTAAATAATGAAGATTAAAAACCAATTACAAACGAAAAATTCAACAAAAATAAATGAACTAAAAGCAGTCTTTTTCTCACAATGTGTCGACTTTTTTCTCATAAAATTGGGAACAATTTCTCATATTCTTTCTGTTTCCGTAATTTTGCAATATTTTCCCGTAAAATTATTACTTTTGTATGTAAAATTATTACTGATTAATGCAAAATGGTGACATTTGTCATATAAAATTCCGACTTTTATCACAATATTGCCAATTTTTTTGGGTTGTTCTTGTAAAATACTGACATTTTTTTGAGTAAAAGTATGACTTTTGTCATAATTTTGCCATGTCAAAATTCAGATTATTATAATATTGCCAAAATTTTAAAAGTTTTCTTATTAAATTACGACTCTTTTAAAAAAAATGCTAAAATGTTAAGCTTTTCTTGTAAAATTGCGACTGTTATTGTGTAAATTCCAACTTTCATTATAATATTGCACAAATGTTCAGTTTTTCTTGTAAAATTTTGACTTGCGTTGAGTAAAATTACGACTTTTATAATAAAGTTTTTCTTGTGAAACTGTGACCTTTCCCTTGTGAAATTCCAACTAATTTTTCACAACAAGCTTTTTTATATCTGCATAGTATGTATATATTATCAATGTTCTAAATACAAATCTTTATATATGTAGAAAGGGTGGTCCTAAAGAGGTAGGCATTTTTAGGAGGTCTCAAGAAGGTCACAAATACAAGAACGTGTGTGTGTGTGTGTGTGTGTGTGTGTGTGTGTGTGTGTGTGTGTGTTCTTGTATTGTACCCTTCTTGAGACATCAACAAGGAAAAGTACCGTCCATATGAGGAGGTGTGAACAAGTTAGGACCAAAATCATGGTCCCAATACGGAAAACCATTGCATCTAATAGAGAGCCAAATACTAGAGTCTGTGAACATTGCTCCAAAGTCAGGATTTTTTGTTGATTTAATGTGCATACAAAAGTAAACATTGACAGGTGCCAAGGCAGCAATATATGATAAAACAAGACGGCAGCTAAAGAAGGACTTCCCTATTCATCCCCGAAAAAACCCGCCAGGTGAACAGCTGATTTTACGACTTCCGGTGCTGACGTAAGACAACCCGCGTTCCATATGTGACCATAGGATGAACAAATACACTACGCTACTAAGACTATAGTGGCCATTAACAATTAGCTTCTACAGCTGGGTTGCCCAAAGTGCGGCACAGGGGCCATCTGTGGTCCCTGACTCCTTTGTCATCGGCCTTAAGTACACTACAAAAAAACGAAAAATAGAGATCTCATTTGCACCCCTGGTGGTGAAATCTATCAAAATTAGGGTGGTCCCAAAAAGGAGGAATTTTTCAAATTGACTGTGTGTCGGTTTTAAAAGTGCTCCCACTCTGGTCAACATATGAAACAACAAGTGTGTGTGTAAAAAAAAAAATTGAAGTGCTGGCCAACATATGTAATAACAAGTAAGTGTAAGAAATTGAAATGAGCCCCCTTTGGCCAAAATGAATAAAACTAATAAAATAAATATGTATATAAAGACATATTGTAATAACTTGAAGTAAATAATGAAGATTAAAAACCAATTACAAACAAAAAATAAATGAACAAAATCAATCAATCAATCAATTCCTTCATTGTCATTGTCATAATGACACTTAAGTCATACATTTCAACAAGATTTTGTTGACAAAAGCAGTCTTTTTCTCACAGTGTCGACTTTTTTCTTATAAAGTTGGGAACAAATGTTCATATTGTTTCTGTTTCTGTAATATTGCAATATATTCTCTTAAAATGATTACTTTTTCATGTAAAATTATTACTTTTCAATGCAAAACGGTGACATTTGTCATACAAAATTCTGGCTTTTATCACAATATTGCCAATTTTTTTTGTGGTTCTTGTAAAATAGTGGACATTTTTTGAGTAAAATTATGACTTTTGTCATCATTTTGCCAAGTGAAATTCCGATTATTATTATTATTATTATTATATTGCCAACCTTTTACAGTTTTCTTAAAATTTTGTGACTTTTGTCGAGTAAAATTACGACTCTTTTCATAAAAAATTGCCAAAATGTTAAGCTTTTCTTGTACAATTGGTACTGTTATTGAGTAAAATTCCAACTTTTATCATAATATTGCGCAAATTTCCAGTTTTTCTTGTAACATTTTCACTTGCGTTGAGTAAAATTACAACTTTTATTATAATACTGCCCAAATTCTAAGTTTTTCTTGTGAAATTCCAACTCATTTTTCACAACAAGCTATTTTTATATTTGCATAGTATGTATATATTATTAATGTTGTAAATACAAATCTTTACATATCTAGAAAGGGTGGTCCTAAAGAGTTAGGCATTTTTTGGAGGTCTCAAGAAGGTCACAAATACAAGAGTGTGTGTGTGTGTGTGTGTGTGTGTGTGTGTGTGTGTGTGTGTGTGTGTGTGTGTGTGTGTGTGTGTGTGTGTGTGTGTGTGTGTGTGTGTGTGTGTGTGTGTGTGTGTGTGTGTATTCTCTTGTAATTCTACCCTTCTTGAGACATCAACAAGGGAAAGTAGCTTCCATATGAAGACCAGTGAACAAGTGATGACATAAATCATGGTCCCAATACGGAAAACCATTGCATCTAATAGAAAATGTCTCATTAGCACCCCTGGTGGTGAAATCTATCAAAAGAAGGGATTTTTCGAATTGGTTTTAAAAGTGCTTCCCCTCTGGCCAACATATGAAATAACCAGTGTGTGTAAGAAATTGAAATGTGCCCCTTTCGGCCAAAATGATCCATCCATCCATCCATTTTCTACTGCTTGTCCCTAATTTAAGAAAAATAAACAAATATGTATATAAAGACGTACTGTGATAACTCGAAGTAAATAATTAAGATTAAAAACCAATTACAAACAAAAAATCCAACAAAAATAAATGAACTAAAAGCAGTCTTTTCCTCACAATTAGTCGACTTTTTTCTCATAAAATTGGGAACAATTTCTCATATTCTTTCTGTTTCCGTAATTTTGCAATATTTTCCCGTAAAATTATTACTTTTGTATGTAAAATTATTACTGTTTAATGCAAAATGGTAACATTTGTCATATAAAATTCCGACTTTTATCACAACATTGCCAATTTTTTTGGGTTGTTCTTGTAAAATACTGAAATTTTTTGAGTAAAATTATGACTTTTGTCATAATTTTGCCAAGTCAAAATTCAGATTATTATAATATTGCCAAAATGTTAAAAGTTTTCTTATAAAATTACGACTCTTTTCAAAAAATTGCTAAAATGTTAAGCTTATTTTTGTAAAATTGCGACTGCTATTGTGTAATTTCCAACTTTCATTATAATATTGCACAAATGTTCAGTTTTTCTTGTAAAATTTTGACTTGCGTTGAGTAAAATTACGACTTTTATTATAAAGTTTTTCTTGTGAAACTGTGACCTTTCCCTTGTGAAATTCCAACAAATTTTTCACAACAAGCTTTTTTATATCTGCATAGTATGTATATATTATTAATGTTGTAAATACAAATCTTTATATATCTAGAAAGGGTGGTCCTAAAGAGGTAGGCATTTTTTGGACGTCTCAAGAAGGTCACAAATACAAGAATGTGTGTGTGTGTGTGTGTGTGTGTGTGTGTGTGTGTGTGTGTGTGTGTGTGTGTGTGTGTGTGTGTGTGTGTGTGTGTGTGTGTGTGTGTATTCTCTTGTATTTCTACCCTTCTTGAGACATCAACAAGGAAAAGTAGCTTCCATATGAGGACCAGTGAACAAGTGAGGACATAAATCATGGTCCCAATCCAGAAAACCATTGCATCTAATAGAAAATGTCTCATTAGCACCCCTGGTGGTGAAATCTATCAAAAGGAGGGATTTTTCAAATTGGTTTTAAAAGTGCTTCCCCTCTGGCCAACATATGAAATAACCAGTGTGTGTAAGAAATTGAAATGTGCCCCTTTCGGCCAAAACGATCCATCCATCCATCCATTTTCTACTACTTGTCCCTAATTTAAGAAAAAAAAATGTATATAAAGGCATACTGTAATAACTTGAAGTAAATAATGAAGATTAAAAACCAATTACAAACGAAAAATTCAACAAAAATAAATGAACTAAAAGCAGTCTTTTTCTCACAATGTGTCGACTTTTTTCTTATAAAATTGGGAACAATTTCTCATATTCTTTTTGTTTCCGTAATTTTGCAATATTTTCCCGTAAAATTATTACTTTTGTATGTAAAATTATTACTGTTTTAATGCAAAATGGTGACATTTGTCATATAAAATTCCGACTTTTATCACAATATTGCCAATTTTTTGGGTTGTTCTTGTAAAATAGTGACATTTTTTGAGTAAAATTATGACTTTTGTCGTAATTTTGCCAAGTCAAAATTCAGATTATTATAATATTGCCAAAATTTTAAAAGTTTTCTTATAAAATTACAACTCTTTTCAAAAAAAATGCTAAAATGTTAAGCTTTTCTTGTAAAATTGCGACTGTTATTTTGTGTAAATTCCAACTTTCATTATAATATTGCACAAATGTTCAGTTTTTCTTGTAAAATTTTGACTTGCGTTGTGTAAAATTACGACTTTTATTATAAAGTTTTTCTTGTGAAACTGTGACCTTTTCCTTGTGAAATTCCAACTCATTTTTCACAACAAGCTATTTTTATATCTGCATAGTATGTATATATTATCAATGTTCTAAATACAAATCTTTATATATCTAGAAAGGGTGGTCCTAAAGAGGTAGGCATTTTTTGGACGTCTCAAGAAGGTCACAAATACAAGAACGTATTTGTGTGTGTGTGTGTGTGTGTGTGTGTGTGTGTGTGTGTGTGTGTGTGTGTGTGTGTGTGTGTGTGTGTGTGTGTGTGTGTGTGTGTATTCTCTTGTATTTCTACCCTTCTTGAGACATCAACAAGGAAAAGTAGCTTCCATATGAAGACCAGTGAACAAGTGATGACATAAATCATGGTCCCAATACGGAAAACCATTGCATCTAATAGAAAATGTCTCATTAGCACCCCTGGTGGTGAAATATATCAAAAGGAGGGATTTTTCAAATTGGTTTTAAAGGTGCTTCCCCTCTGGCCAACATATGAAATAACCAGTGTGTGTAAGAAATTGAAATGTGCCCCTTTCGGCCAAAACGATCCATGCATCCATCCATTTTCTACTGCTTGTCCCTAATTTAAGAAAAATAAATAAATACGTATATAAAGACATACTGTGATAACTCGAAGTAAATAATGAAGATTAAAAACCAATTACAAACGAAAAATTCAACAAAAATAAATTAACTAAAAGCAGTCTTTTTCTCACAATGTGTCAACTTTTTTCTTATAAAATTGGGAACAATTTGTCATGTTCTTTCTGTTTCCGTAATTTTGCAATATTTTCCCGTAAAATTATTACTTTTGTATGTAAAATTATTACTGTTTAATGCAAAATGGTGACATTTGTCATATAAAATTCCGACTTTATTCACAATATTGCCAATTTTTTTGGGTTGTTCTCGTAAAATACTGACATTTTTTGAGTAAAATTATGACTTTTGTCATAATTTTGCCAAGTCAAAATTCAGATTATAATAATATTGCCAAAATTTTTAAAGTTTTCTTATAAAATTACGACTCTTTTCAAAAAATTGCTAAAATGTTAAGCTTTTCTCGTAAAATTGCGACTGTTATTGTGTAAATTCCAACTTTCATTATAATATTGCACAAATGTTCAGTTTTTCTTGTAAAATTTTGACTTGCGTTGAGTAATATTACGACTTTTATTATAAAGATTTTCTTGTGAAACTGTGACCTTTTCCTTGTGAAATTCCAACTAATTTTTCACAACAAGCTTTTTTATATCTACATAGTATGTATATATTATTAATGTTGTAAATACAAATCTTTATATATCTAGAAAGGGTGGTCCTAAAGAGGTAGGCATTTTTTGGAGGTCTCAAGAAGGTCACGAATACAAGAATGTGTCTGTGTGTGTGTGTGTGTGTGTGTGTGTGTGTGTGTGTGTGTGTGTGTGTGTGTGTGTGTGTGTGTGTGTGTGTGTGTGTGTGTGTGTGTGTGTGTGTGTGTGTGTGTGTGTGTGTGTATTCTCTTGTATTTCTACCCTTCTTGAGACATCAACAAGGAAAAGTAGCTTCCATATGAAGACCAGTGAACAAGTGATGACATAAATCATGGTCCCAATACGGAAAACCATTGCATCTAATAGAAAATGTCTCATTAGCACCCCTGGTGGTGAAATCTATCAAAAGGAGGGATTTTTCAAATTGGTTTTAAAAGTGCTTCCCCTCTGGCCAACATATGAAATAACCAGTGTGTGTAAGAAATTGAAATGTGCCCCTTTCGGCCAAAACGATCCATCCATTTTCTACTGCTTGTCCCTAATTTAAGAAAAATAAATAAATACGTATATAAAGACATACTGTAATAACTTGAAGTAAATAATGAAGATTAAAAACCAATTACAAACGAAAAATTCAACAAAAATAAATGAACTAAAAGCAGTCTTTTTCTCACAATGTGTCGACTTTTTTCTTATAAAATTGGGAACAATTTCTCATATTCTTTCTGTTTCCGTAATTTTGCAATATTTTCCCGTAAAATTATTACTTTTGTATCTAAAATTATTACTGTTTAATGCAAAATGGTGACATTTGTCATGTAAAATTCCGACTTTTATCACAATATTGCCAATTTTTTTGGGTTGTTCTTGTAAAATGGTGACATTTTTTGAGTAAAATTATGACTTTTGTCATAATTTTGCCAAGTCAAAATTCAGATTATTATAATATTGCCAACATTTTAAAAGTTTTCTTATAAAATTACGACTCTTTTCAAAAAATTGCTAAAATGTTAAGCTTTTCTTGTAAAATTGCGACTGTCATTGTGTAAATTCCAACTTTCATTATAATATTGCTCAAATTTTCAGTTTTTCTTGTAAAATTTTGACTTGCGTTGAGTAAAATTACGACTTTTATAATAAAGTTTTTCTTGTGAAACTGTGACCTTTTCCTTGTGAAATTCCAACTAATTTTTCACAACAAGCTTTTTTATATTTGCATAGTATGTATATATTATTAATGTTGTAAATACAAATGTTTATATATCTAGAAAGGGTGGTCCTAAAGAGGTAGGCATTTTTTGGAGGTCTCAAGAAGGTCACAAATACAAGAACGTGTGTGTTTGTGTTCTTGTATTGTACCCTTCTTGAGACATCAACAAGGAAAAGTACCGTCCATATGAGGAGGTGTGAACAAGTTAGGACCAAAATCATGGTCCCAATACGGAAAACCATTGCATTTAATAGAGAGCCAAATACTAGAGTCCGTGAACATTGCTCCAAAGTCAGGATTTTATGTTGATTTAATGTGCATACAAAAGTGAACACTGACAGGTGCAAAGGGAGCAATATATGATAAAACAAGACGGCAGCTAAAGAAGGACTTCTCTATTCATCCCCGAAAAAACCCGGCAGGTGAACAGCTGATTTTACGACTTCCGGTGCTGACGTAAGACAACCCGCGTCCCATATGTGACCATAGGATGAACAAATACACTACGCTACTAAGACTATAGTGGCCATTAACAGTTAGCTTCTACAGCTGGGTTGCCCAAAGTGCGGCACAGGGCCCATCTGTGGTCCGTGACTCCTTTGTCATCGGCCTTAAGCACATTACAAAAAACGAAAAATAGAGATCTCATTTGGTGGTGAAATCTATCAAAATTAGGGTGGTCCCAAAAAGGAGGAATTTTTCAAATTGACTGTGTGTCGGTTTTAAAAGTGCTCCCACTCTGGTCAACATATGAAACAACAAGTGTGTGTAAGAAATTGAAGTGCTCCCCCTCTGGCCAACATATGTAATAACAAGTAAGTGTAAGAAATTGAAATGCGCCCCCTTTGGCCAAAATGAATAAAACTAATAAAATAAATATGTATATAAAGACATTGTAATAACTTGAAGTAAATAATGAAGATTAAAAACCAATTACAAACAAAAAATAAATTAACTAAAAATCAATCAATCAATCAATCAATTCCTTCATTGTCATTGTCATAATAACACTTAAGTCATACATTTCAACAAGATTTTGTTGACAAAAGCAGTCTATTTCTCACAGTGTCGACTTTTTTCTTATAAAATTGGGAACACATTTTCATGTTGTTTCTGTTTCTGTAATATTGCAATATATTCTCTTAAAATGATTAATTTTTCATGTAAAATTATTACTTTTCAATGCAAAACGGTGACATTTGTCATACAAAATTCTGGCTTTTATCACAATATTGCCAATTTTTTTGTGGTTCTTGTAAAATAGTAGACATTTTTTGAGTAAAATGATGACTTTGTCATCATTTTGCCAAGTGAAATTCAGATTATTATTATTATTATTATTATATTGCCAACATTTTACAGTTTTCTTAAAATATTGTGACTTTTGTCGAATAAAATTACGACTCTTTTCATAAAAAATTGCCAAAATGTTAAGCTTTTCTTGTACAATTGGTACTGTTATTGAGTAAAATTCCAACTTTTATCATAATATTGCGCACATTTCCAGTTCTTCTTGTAACATTTTCACTTGGGTTGAGTCAAATTACAACTTTTATTATAATACTGTTTTTCTTGTGAAATTCCAACTCATTTTTCACAACAAGATATTTTTATATTTGCATAGTATGGTCAACATATGAAATAACAAGTGTGTGTAAAAAAAAATAATTGAAGTGCTCCCCCTCTGGCCAACATATGTAATAACAAGTAAGTGTAAGAAATTGAAATGCGCCCTCTTTGGCCAAAATGTATTTTAAAAAAATTAATAAATATGTATATAGCTATGTATATAGTAATAACTTGAAGTAAATAATGAAGATTAAAAAACAATTACAAACGAAAAAATCAACAACTAAAAAATGGACTAAAAGCTTGCCGTTTTTTATATTTGCATAGGTTGTATATATTATTAATGTTGTAAATACAAATCTTTATATATCAAGAAAGGGTGGTCCTAAAGAGGTAGGCATTTTTCGGAGGTCTCAAGAAGGTTTAAATACAAGTGTGGTTGTGTGTGTGTGTGTGTGTGTGTGTGTGTGTGTGTGTGTGTGTGTGTGTGTGTGTGTGTGTGTGTGTGTGTACACTTGTCTCACCATCCTTGTGTGGACATACACTTGACAAACCACCCTTTCATTGAGGACCTTTTGACTTGTGAAGACATTTGCCTGGTCCTCACAACTACAGAATTAAAAAAAAGATGTTACTTTGTGTGTTTTGCATTCTGAAGTGAGGTTGCAACTCTACTCCCATCTAGTGCTAGATATATATTTTTTCATCATTCTAGCTATAGTGGAAAGGGGGGCCCTCACAACCTACTAACCCAGGGGTCGGCAACCCGCGGCTCTAGAGCCGCATGCGGCTCTTTAGCGCCGCCCTAGTGGCTCTATGGAGCTTTTTCAAAAATGTATGAAAAATAGAAAAAGATGAGGGGGAAAAAAAATATTTTTTGTGTTATATGGTTTCTGTAGGAGGACAAACATGACACAAACCTCCCTAATTGTTATAAAGCACACTGTTTATATTAAACATGCTTCACTGATTCAAGTATTTGGCGAGCGCCGTTTTGTCCTACTAATTTTGGCGGTCCTTGAACTCACCGTAGTTTGTTTACATGTATAACTTTCTCCGACTCTCTAGGACGTGTTTTATGCCACTTCTTTTTCTGTCTCATGTTGTCTACCAAACTTTTAAGGTTGTGCGTGAATGCACAAAGGTGAGTTTTGTTGATGTTATTGACTTGTGTGGAGTGCTATCGGGCATATTTGGTCATTGCATGACTGCAAGCTAATCGATGCTAACATGCTATTTAGGCTAGCTATATGTACATATTGCATCATTATGCCTCATTTGTAGCTATATTTGAGCTCATTTAGTTTCCTTTAAGTCCTCTTAATTCAATTTATATCTCATGACACACTATCTGTATGTAATATGGCTTTTAATTTTTTGAGGCTCCAGACAGATTTGTTTTTTGTATTTTCGGTCCAATATGGCTCTTTCAACATTTTGGGTTGCCGACCCCTGTACTAACCAAACGTGGGTCCACACAAAGTAGGCAAGACATGTGTGTGTGTGTGTGTGTGTGTGTGTGTGTGTGTGGGTGGTGTAGTGCTTAATAATCCATCCATCCATTTTCTACCGCTTATTCCCTTCGGGGTCGCGGGGGCGCTGGAGCCTATCTCAGCTACAATCGGGCAGAAGGCGGGGTACACCCTGGACAAGTCGCCACCTCATCGCATAAATCACTTAATTCAAATGTTTTGGTCACATTGTCATCTGCATCTCATGCACTCAGGTGGACACCACAGACAATTTGAAGCGCATTTCCCAGATGAGGCTGGTCCATTATCAATACAAGCCCGAGTTTGCTGCCACCGTCGGTATAGAAACCACAGCAGAGACCGGTAACTCATTTCATTTTGTCACTTTCTTTCTATCATTTTTCCTATCTTAATATCTCTTTTGTGTGTTTGACTTTCTTATGTCACCCTGTTCTCTCCTGCAGGTGTGATCGCTCAGGAGGTCCAGCAAATCTTACCAGAAGCGGTCAAGGAGGGCGGAGATGTGGTGTGCGCCAACGGCGAAACCATTCCCAACCTCTTAGTTGTCAACAAGGTAATCAACGCGAATATTTTTTTAAAGATGTCCCAATAATGGGATCGGATCCGAGGCCGATGTTTGCCTTTTTTAACTGAGCTGATGAGCAGCCGAGCAGATCTTTAAGGCAGCTGTGTCCCGGTGTTTACATGGCAAAAGAACGTATTCCCGTAAAAAAATATTTCAAAATGGATGCACGTTTAAAAA
Organism: Nerophis lumbriciformis; assembly: GCF_033978685.3. Classification (NCBI taxonomy): domain Eukaryota; kingdom Metazoa; phylum Chordata; class Actinopteri; order Syngnathiformes; family Syngnathidae; genus Nerophis; species Nerophis lumbriciformis. The sequence goes on from NC_084557.2 coordinate 47,135,590, forward strand.
GACACAATTACGTTTCCTGATTCCTTGTTACACACATGCAGGAGTTGCATGAATTCCAGGATCACCAGCTCAAATGTGAGAGCAAGCTGCAACAAATGTGTCGTATATCCAAAGCGCAAGATAGTAATCCTCCACATTGTGGCGGAAAATACAAACCCCGTTTCCATATGAGTTGGGAAATTGTGTTAGATGTAAATATAAACGGAATACAATGATTTGTAAATCCTTTTCAACCCATATTCAATTGAATGCACTACAAAGACAACATATTTGATGTTCAAACTCATAAACTTTTTTTTTTTTTTGCAAATAATAATTAACTTAGAATTTCATGGCTGCAACACGTGCCAAAGTAGTTGGGAAAGGGCATGTTCACCACTGTGTTACATCGCCTTTTCTTTTAACAACACTCAATAAACGATTGGGAACTGAGGAAACTAATTGTTGAAGCTTTGAAAGTGGAATTCTTTCCCATTCTTGTTTTATGTAGAGCTTCAGTCGTTCAACAGTCCGGGGTCTCCGCTGTCGTATTTTACGCTTCATAATGCGCCACACATTTTCCATGGGAGACAGGTCTGGACTGCAGACGGGCCAGGAAAGTACCCGCACTCTTTTTTTTTTACGAAGCCACGCTGTTGTAACACGTGCTGAATGTGGCTTGGCATTGTCTTGCTGAAATAAGCAGGGGCGTCCATGGTAACGTTGCTTGGATGGCAACATATGTTGCTCCAAAACCTGTATGTACCTTTCAGCATTAATGGTGCCTTCACAGATGTGTAAGTTACCCATGCCTTGGGCACTAATGCACCCCCATACCATCACAGATGCTGGCTTTTTGTCATGTCTGTGTAATCATGTTTTGTCTTAGTCATGTTTTGTTTAGTTATTGGACTCTTTAGTTTCTGGCTTTTCACTCCCTTGTCTTGTTTCCATGACTACCCATTAGTTTCACCTGTTCCACGTTTGGACTCATTGGGCACTCTTGTTTGTCACCATAGCAACCCATTAGTTTTCACCTGTCACGTCACGCACCTGTTTCACGTTTTGAGTCACGCGCCTGTTTTCGTTAATCATGTCTGTAGTATTTAAGTTCATTGTTTTTCAGTTTGTGTTTCTGGTGAGTTCCCCACATTTATGCTCTGCACATTTCTGACTCTTTTTCATGTCCATCGTTCACGCTGCTCCTTTTTGTCCATGCCAAGTAAGTTTTGTTTATTATTGCCACAGTTAGGGTTTTTTGTTGTTCATAGTTTTTGCCTTTGTGCAAGTGTTTGGTTTCATAGTTTGTTCTCCGCCATTGTGCGCGCCTTTTGTTTACTTCCTTGTTTTGTATTTATAGTGTTTAAATAAAAATGTACCTTCATTCCCGTCTCGCCCGAGCCAACTTTCCGTTGCCTTATAGAAAAACTAAACCCCAGGACGAAGTCATGACACTTTTGAACTTCGCGTCAATAACAGTCTGGATGGTTCGCTTCCCCTTTGGTCCGGATGACACGATGTCGAATATTTCTAAAAACAATTTGAAATGTGGACTCGTCAGACCACAGAGCACTTTTCCACTATGCATGAGTCCATCTTAGATGATCTCGGGCCCAGAGAAGCCGGCGGCGTTTCTGGGTGTTGTTGATAAATGGCTTTCGCTTTGCATAGTAGAGCTTCAACTTGCACTTACAGATGTAGCGACCAACTGTATTTAGTGACAGTGGTTTTCTGAAGTGTTCCTGAGCCCATGTGGTGATATCCTTTAGAGATTGATGTCGGTTTATGATTCAGTGCCGTCTGAGGGATCGAAGGTCACGGTCATTCAATGTTGGTTTCCGGCCATGCCGCTTACGTGGAGTGATTTCTCCAGATTCTCTGAACCTTTTGATGATATTATGGACCGTAGATGTTGAAATCCCTAAATTTCTTGCAATTGCACTTTGAGAAACGTTGTTCTTAAACTGTTTGACTATTTGCTCACGCAGTTGTGGACAAAGGGGTGTACCTCGCCCCATCCTTTCTTGTGAAAGACTGAGCATTTTTTGGGAAGCTGTTTTTATACCCAATCATGGCACCCACCTGTTCCCAATTAGCCTGCACACCTCTGGGATGTTCCAAATAAGTGTTTAATGAGCATTCCTCAACTTTATCAGTATTTATTGCCACCTTTCCCAACTTCTTTGTCACGTGTTGCTGGCATCAAATTCTAAAGTTAATGATTATTTGCAAAAAAAAAAAAATGTTTATCAGTTTGAACATCAAATATGTTGTCTTTGTAGCATATTCAACTGAATATGGGTTGAAAATATTTGCAAATCATTGTATTCCGTTTATATTTACATCTAACACAATTTCCCAACTCATATGGAAACGGGGTTTGTACATGGCAAAAGAACATAATCCTGTGAAAAATTATTTCAAATTGGATGCGCGTTTAAAAAGACACAATTACGTTTCCTGATTCCTTGTTACACACATGCAGGAGTTGCATGAATTCCAGGAACTTAAATTTGAGAGCAAGCTGCAACGAGTATGTCGTCTATCCATATTTTTCGGACTATAGGTCGCAGTTTTTTTCATAGTTTGGCCGGGGGTGCGACTTATACTCAGGAGCGACTTATGTGTGAGATGATTAACACATTAGCGTAAAATATCAAATAATATTATTGATCTCATTCACGTAAGAGACTAGACGTATAAGATTTCATGGGATTTAGCGATTAGGAGTGACAGATTGTTTGGTAAACGTATAGCATGTTCTATATGTTATAGTTATTTGAATGACTCTTACCATAATATGTTACGTTAACATACCAGTTGGTTATTTATGCCTCATATAACGTACACTTATTCAGCCTGTTGTTCACTATTCTTCATTTATTTTAAATTGCCTTTCAAATGTCTATTCTTGCTGTTGGCTTTTATCAAATACATTTCCCCCAAAAAATGCGACTTATACTCCAGTGCGACTTATATATGTTTTTTTCCTTCTTTATTATGCATTTTCGGTCGGTGCGACTTATACTCCGGAGCGACTTATACTCCGAAAAATACGGTAGGATGAAAACCTGATCTTAAAAAAGAGGGTTTGTCTTTAAGTGAAAATTGTGGTTTATTTGTGGGGTGCAGGGGAAACAATTACTACCCTGAACTTCCAGGTGCCCTTGAGCAAGGCACTGAAACATCAACTGCTCAGGGACATGAAAGCTGAAGCTGAAAAGCTTAAAAGGTTGTTAAAGATTTTGAAGAAATCTAAAACTATATTCTGCATGCCCCCCGAAGGATCGTATCTTCATGGAGAACGTGGGCGCGGTGAAGGAGCTGTGCAAGCTGACAGACAACCTGGAGACTCGGATAGACGAACTGGAGCGCTGGAGCCGCAAACTGGCCAAGCTGCGTCGCTTTGACAGCATGAAGAGCACCGTGAGTGGAGGCACTGTCAGGTGAGAGCATCATTGTTTCAAATGATTATGTATTTTTAGGAACATTTTAAAAGTCCTTTGTTGTCTTTAACTCTGCAGCCAGTCTGGAAGTTATTTTAGCAGAACAGGAAGCGGTCCACTTAAGAAGAAGACCACAGTCAAACCTGGGAGCAAGGTCTGCATTGCTCATTTATTGTGTGCCATGGGAAGAATATTTAGTATTAAGATGTTTATTTGTCTTTATGTGACATGTCTAACATGCCACAGAGCTCACTTCCAGACCAAGGCTGCATCAGTCATAGGTTCATGCAGGGCACCATCCTGGCCCTCGTCATCGTCATGGCTTTCAGGTTAGACCACTGCACTAATATTTATTTATCTAACGTGTATTTGGGAAAATATGTTTTTTCAACAACACCACCATTATTTCTTATGTCTTTTGTATGGTTTTGTATGTGTGCCGTTATGCACTTACCCAATGACGTGCGTGAGACTTTTGGGTCCCCCGGTCCTTAAAGGGGAACATTATCACAATTTCAGAAGGGTTAAAACCATTAAAAATCAGTTCCCAGTGGCTTATTTTATTTTTTGAAGTTTTTTTCAAAATTTTACCCATCACGCAATATCCCTAAAAAAAGCTTCAAAGTTATATACACCCGTCCATTTTCCTGTGACGTCACATAGTGATGCCAACACAAACAAACATGGCGCATAGAACAGCAAGCTATAGCGACACTAGCTCGGATTCAGACTCGGATTTCAGCGGCTTAAGCGATTCAACAGATTACGCATGTATTGAAACGGATGGTTGTAGTGTGGAGGCAGGTAGCGAAAACGAAATTGAAGAAGAAACTGAAGCTATCGAGCCATATCGGTTTGAACCGTATGCAAGCGAAACCGACGAAAACGACACGACAGCCAGCGACACGGGAGAAAGCGAGGACGAATTCGGCGATCGCCTTCTAACCAACGATTGGTATGTGTTTGTTTGGCATTAAAGGAAACTAACAACTATGAACTAGGTTTACAGCATATGAAATACATTTGGCAACAACATGCACTTTGAGAGTGCAGACAGCCCAGTTTTCATCAATTCATATATTCTGTAGACATACCCTCATGTCAGCAGGCCAGGGAAGCTAGGGTCAATATTCTTCTCTTGATCATCTTCGGGACGGTGTGAGCCAAGACATCCAGGGGGTTTAGCTCGCTCGTCTGCGGGAACAAACTGCCGCCATTGCTTGCCGTGCTACCGAGGTCCTTTGTCCCTGAATTGCTCACACACTCCGGCAGATTCAATGGGGGTCTGGCGGCAGATTTCTTTGACTTTATGGTTGGAAATGCATCTGCTTTGAGTGTCGCAGGATATCCACACATTCTTGCCATCTCTGTCGTAGCATAGCTTTCGTGGGTAAAGTGTGCGGAACAAACGTCCAATTTCTTGCCACTTTGGCATCTTTGGGCCACTGGTGCAACTTGAATCCGTCCCTGTTCGTGTTGTTACACCCTCCGACAACACACCGACGAGGCGTGATGTCTCCAAGGTACGGAAAACAGTCGAAAAAACGGAAAATAACAGCGCTGATTTGACTCGGTGTTTGAGAAAATGGCGGATTGCTTCCCGAGAGCGAATATTAGAAAGGCGTTTAATTCGCCAAAATTCACCCATTTAGAGTTCGGAAATCGGTTAAAAAAATATATGGTCTTTTTTCTGCAACATCAAGGTATATATTGACGCTTACATAGGTCTGGTGATAATGTTCCCCTTTAACTTTCTGGAACTGTGGCTCCCACAGCAAATTAGTCGAAAAACCTTGCTCAAGGTCTTTAGTTTTACTTTTTTCTTTTCTTTTATTGTTTTTTGTTTTGTGTTACCTTTTTTACAAAACACTAAAATGGTTTCACCGCCTTTTTTGGCTTCTGGCAACTTTGTGAATGTATTTTGAATGTATAAAGAGGGGGTCTCATATAAAAAAAAAATATTGTAATAAATATATAATGTGATGATATATTTATTTTATTGGTTTAAATCAGTGGTTCTTAACCTTGTTGGAGGTACCGAACCCCACCAGTTTCATATGCGCATTCACCGAACCCTTCTTTAGTGACAAATATTATTACAAATATTTTTTTAATTCAAGAAAAAGTTATATGTTTTTTTACTAGTGCACAAAATGAACCGTGCATGAACATCACCTTGTTCCAAGAACAAAGCCAACACAGTGCATGAACTCACAACAAATTACTGTCAGGTTCAAACACCGAACTATCTATTACACAAGACAAGAAGAAGGAATCAAGCAGAGACAGAGTTGAATTTTACTCATGAGGAGAGACGTATTGGGCTGTACACTCAGTTACAGTTTCACCCTACGCTCTAAGGTACAGTCCCACGTGCTCCTCTATTTATTCGGGAGGTCCCTAGTTTACATCACTGAGGCTGCTTCTGAAGGGAGGAGTAATGCAAGCAGCCCCAGTAGACACAATACGTGATTATTCAGAATGGAAATGTGCTGACACTCGTGATTTCGCCCTGTCTCTGATTTGTCTGTGTTGAGGTACTCGATGTCCGTCCTTGGCTGTCAACAGGCAGGGTCTGGAAACGAACTGCTGACACGAGACAACTCGCAAAGCAAGATTACAAGTTGTGCCTTTGCACAGATAGAAAAGTACAACTTCAGCGCAATTGATAATAACTATAGCAACGGCCTTTAAGCAAAAGAGTAGTGTGATAACTTATACATAATTATTCTAACATTTACACACCTGCAAATCAGATGGAAAATTAAAGGGAACATTGTTTGGGGGTATCCATAAACACGGTGATAGGGAGAAGTTTTTATTTACACGATGAGTCGGGTGTGTCTTGACCTTCGCCGAACCCCTGAGACCGACTCACCGAACCCCTAGGGTTCGATCCAACCCAGGTTAAGAACCACTGGTTTGAATGTAATACATACTTGCCAACCCTCCCGGATTTTCCGGGAGACTCCCGAAATTCAGCGCCTCTCCCGAAAACCTCCCGGGACAAATGTTCTCCCGAAAATCTCCCGAAATTCAGGCGGAGCTGGAGGCCACACCCCCTCCAGCTCCATGCGGACCTGAGTGACGTGTCGACAGCCTGTTTTCACGTCCGCTTTCCCACAATATAAACAGCATGCCTGCCCAATCACATTATAACTGTAGAATGATCGAGGGTGAGTTCTTGGTTTCTTATGTGGGTTTATTGTTAGGCAGTTTCATTAACGTCCTCCCAGCGCGGCAACAACACACAACAACAGCAGTCACGTTTTCGTCTACCGTAAAGCAGTTCGTCTGCCGTAAACAGCAATGTTGTGACACTCTTAAACAGGACAATACTGCCATCTACTGTACATGCATATGTGACAATAACATCTATGGCTTTTAGAGAGTGCAGTGCACAACTGCGCACACAACAAGGAGACTAAGCAGAATGCATCATCAGAGAGGGTGTTCAGCATGGTTAGAAAAATAGTGACAGAGAATAGAACAAGGATGGACAATTCAACCCTTAACTCAACAATGAGTAGATGAGTGTTATGTGTGTGTATATGTGTAAATAAATGAACACTGAAATTCAAGTATTTCTCTTATTTATATATATATATATATATATATATATATATATATATATATATATATATATATATATATATATATAATAAAATAAATATATATATATATATATATATAATAAAATAAATATATATATATATATATATATATATATATTAGAGATGTGCGGTTTGCGGACACAACCGCGGAGTCCGCGGGTCGGGCGGGTGAAATTAAAAAAAATTAGATTTTAAATAGATGCGGGCGGGTTGCGGTTAAACCAATTCGGAAATATATATACATAGTTAAATGTTGTTACCCACATACGAAAAACGAGCAGCACTCTTTGAAACAGTCAATTACTCATCAGGCAACAAGTGGCGTAAGTGAGCGCTCCTTCAGCGCAGCAGGGTGCATTTTAGAGGCCAGGCGCTCTTGCCTGAATCCTGGCACTGTCAGACAAGGGCGAGGCAGGCAGGGTTTGTCCAGGGGCGGAAGCGTGGTCGGGAGCAGGGGCGCCGAAAAGGGGGGGGGGGGGGGGGGTAAAGGAGACGGATTCTAGGGGCCCATGATGGAGGGGGGCCCAGAGAGGCCCCTAATGATGATGAAATTATAATACAGAAAACATAATGACACTGTGTTGGGGGCCCTGTAAAGATTCTTTTCATGGGGCCCAAAATCCCTAGCGGCGCCCCTGGTCGGGAGGCAGGAGGAGGCGGTTGTTTAAGTAGTCGTCCCTCTCATCAGTGCCGGGTGTGTTGATTGAAGATGAAACGCAGCTGCCTGCAGCAGTTTGAGTGACGCGCGCGCGACTGCACTTTGAGGTGCACTCAGCGCGGCTCCCAGATGATTGCGCACTGGTGTGCGTCTGGGCCGTGACAGCGTGGCACGCATTGAATGTCTCTGCTTCATTGGATCAGTCTCCTTTCTTTAACAGGCAAAAGCTTTATAACCTCACTAATGCCTTGCATCGTCTATATTAGATATATAACAACGGGCAGGTGCGGGCAGGTGCGGTTTTGAAAAAATGTTGGTTCGGGTGGGTGGCGGATGGTTGACGACTTTTGTGATGTGGTTGCGGATGAAATAATTGCCTATCCGCGCATCTCTCTCTATATATATATATATATATATATATATATATATATAGCTAGAATTCACTGTAAGTCAAGTATTTCTTATATATACTTGGTGAATTCTAGCTGTAAATACACTCCCCCCCCCAACCACCACCCCCCACCCCCACCCCACCCCACCCACCTCCCGAAATCGGAGGTCTCAAGGTTGGCAAGTATGATGTCATAGCAAATGTACTTATGTAATATATTTATATTTGTAAATTGTTGTTTTTTTTCTCCTTAAGTGTCATTTCCATGTCCATTCTTTATGTACTGACTCTTCATCATAGAGGAGATGTCACAGAGAAAGATGGGTATGTCTCGTTCCTTTTCCTGCGCATATCTAATTGTGTGCACCGGCTTTCTTTTTTAATTGTTTTTCTCTATATGATCTCTGCTTTTTCTGCTGTAGTGTCTCTGTTGTTTACCCATGTGGTCTCTACATGTCTTGGATGCCCTTCTTCACTGCCACTGTTACTTTCTGTCCACCTGCATGTTCATGGTACGATGTATGCCACTCTCTCCTGCTACTTGTGACCTTCCCATCTCTCTTTCCAATCAAATCTTTAAACCTTGCATGGTTCTGCACGCCATTACGTTAAACCCAAGTTTGGTGTAAAGCGCAGTATCATATGATGTCATTGGTACAGGTCCAGAGCTGCGCTAGGATCCTCACGCCAGAGTCCATTTGTTCCACAGCCCACGACTCCTGCGCCAGGTAAACGAGAAGTAAAAATAAACATAATGGAAATGTTTGTACTTACTATGTGTCGTTGCCAGCCTGCTGCCCAACCACAGCCTTGACTAACCAATCATCTACAATTGTGACATTAAATAACAACCAATCTACATCAGGTAAGCAAGCCAAATATCAAATATTTTATTATAAACCAGGGGTGTCAAACTCATTTTAGCTCAGGGGCCACGTGGAGGAAAATCTATTCCCAAGTAAAACCATGGCATGATAACTTAAAGGGGAACATTATCACAATTTCAGAATTGTTAAAACCATTAAAAATCAGTTCCCAGTGGTTTATTATATTTTTCGAAGTTTTTTTCAAAATTTTACCCATCACGCAATATTCCTAAAAAAAGCTTCAAAGTGCCTGATTTTAACCACCCGTCCATTTTCCTGTGACGTCACATAGTGAAGCCAACACAAACAAACATGGCAGAAAGAACAGCAAGCTATAGCGACATTAGCTCGGATTCAGACTCGGATTTCAGCGGCTTAAGCGATTCAACAGATTACGCATGTATTGAAACGGATGGTTGTAGTGTGGAGGCAGGTAGCGAAAACGAAATTGAAGAAGAAACTGAAGCTATTGAGCCATATCGGTTTGAACCGTATGCAAGCGGAACCGACGAAAACGACACGACAGCCAGCGACACGGGAGAAAGCGAGGACGAATTGGGCGATCGCCTTCTAACCAACGATTGGTATGTGTTTGTTTGGCATTAAAGGAAACTAACAACTATGAACTAGGTTTACAGCATATGAAATACATTTGGCAACAACATGCACTTTGAGAGTGCAGACAGCCCAATTTTCATCAATTAATATATTCTGTAGACATACCCTCATCCGCGCTCTTTTCCTGAAAGCTGATCCGTCCAGTTTTGGAGTTGATGTCAGCAGGCCAGGGAAGCTAGGGTCGATAGGGGGTTTAGCTCGCTCGTCTGCGGGAACAAACTGCCGCCATTGCTTGCCGTGCTACCGATGTTCTTTGTCCCTGAATTGCTCACACACTCCGGCAGATTCAATGGGGGTCTGGCGGCAGATTTCTTTGACTTTATCATTGGAAATGCATCTGCTTTGAGTGTCGCAGGATATCCACACATTCTTGCCATCTCTGTCGTAGCATAGCTTTCGTCGGTAAAGTGTGCGGAACAAACGTCCAATTTCTTGCCACTTTCGCATCTTTGGGCCACTGGTGCAACTTGAATTCCCGTCCCTGTTCGTGTTGTTACACCCTCCGACAACACACCGACGAGGCATGATGTCTCCAAGGTACGGAAAACAGTCGAAAAAACGGAAAATAACAGAGCTCATTTGACTCGGTGTTTGAGAAAATGGCGGATTGCTTCCCGATGTGACGTCATGTTGTGACGTCGTCGCTCCGAGAGCGAATATTAGAAAGGCGTTTAATTCGCCAAAATTCACCCATTTAGAGTTCGGAAATCGGTTAAAAAAATATATGGTCTTTTTTCTGCAACATCAAGGTATATATTGACGCTTACATAGGTCTGGTGATAATGTTCCCCTTTAAAAATAAAGACAACTTCAGGTTGTTTGCTTTGTCTTACTTTAGTCAAAAATAGAACAAGCACATTCTGAAAAGGTTTAAATCACATATGGACAAAACTTTTCAAATGTGTTGAAAACTCAAACGAAAACACAACGGACTTAGGCTTCGTCTCAGTGTATCTACAAAGTCAGGATGAAACTTTATGTCACAGTCTTTCTGGGAATGAACAAAAAACCCAACATGTAAACTCTTCTAGGTATCAAATACCTCTTTTGTCATGTCCATGTTATAATCCGCTGCCCGGATCATAGTCTGTTTGAGTTTTTCGAGTCACTTGTGTTTTCTGTTAATTTTGGAGTCCTTGAGTTCCTGTTTATGCACCTCTGAGTTTGTTACCATGGCTACTAGGGATGACGTTCGAAACCCGATTCTCCCGGTTGTTCGATTCCATGGACTCAAATCCCTTTTTGAGAACCGGTTCCCGTTATCAAGGCCACTATAGTAAAGAAAAAGAGTTGGTTCTTTATTCGAATCCCTGGGAACAAATCCCAAATGAGCAATGTTATGCCCATTTGATTGTAGACTCTTACTGACACCTTGTGGCGATATGAAAATACTACGCGTCAATAGTTTGGGCATTTCCGGGTTGACGACGTCAGTTAAGTTCATGAGACAATGAGAAGTAGACAAGTTGTGTTAGCTCTTACAAGCCTTGGAAAAGATAAGTCTGTAAGTAAACTGTTTAACTTGTTTATGTAACTCAATATTAAGGTGGAAAGTGGTTAAATTTGATAGTAAGATGTTTATTGAAAAACAATTTCCTTGCACTGTTTCAATGGATGTTTTGAGGGCTTAAAATGGCTGCCAGTCGTATATTTCCACCATCGAAATAGTTTCAACACTCAGAAGTATTTGTTTAATGATAGTACTGTACATTTGTGTGAAGCTAATATTTACATATTGTGTATCAAATTTCAGTATGTTAATTGAATCACATAGCTTATACATTTGTCATTGTGTGTATTTCAGTTTAAAAAAAAAAAAAACAGTCCAATGCAAGACAAAAGTAAAGATAGGAAAAGACAAAGCAAGATCAACAACAACATTAAAGAGCCTAAATGGATTAATCTGCTTTGGAACTTTATCAGACATCTTGGATTGTTTGTTAGCTGTCTGCCTGTGTGTGTAGTTAGTATGTTCCAATAGCAGCAGAAGTGCACTTTTTGGAGAGCTGTATTATTTTCAGTTTTGTGCGCAAGGGACTGATTTTATTTAACACTATATTATTATTTATACACCTATAGTGATCACAGAGACAGGTTGTTTTTGTGTTACTATATATATTTGTCTTTCTGAAAAATCCCACTTAATATACTTTGGGTAACAACAGTCAATATTTTTTTTTTTTAGGGGGGGTTATTTATTTATTTTATTTTATTTTTTTCTCATAAAATAAAAGTGAGCTTTTGTTAAACCAAATATTGTGTTTTTTTCCATATACAACAACCTATCTGGATTTGATAAGAGAATCGATAAGGAATTGGTTCGAAAAGAGGATTCGATAATGGGCTCGAACTCGATAATTTCTTATCAAACATCATCCCTAGTGGCTACGTATTAGTTTCACCTGCCTGTTCGGGACGCACACCTGTTTGTAATCAGAGACATTATTTAAGCCTGCCTTTGCCAGTCAGTCAGGCTGGCTTCTTTGTTTGCGTCACGCTACTGTTACGTAAGTTTTGTCTCCTAGCCCCTGCTAGTGATCTCTACTCTGTGCTCAGTAGTAGCCTTAGCTTCAGGTGCGATCGGCACCTTGTTCCGTCGGTTAGTTTTCTGTTTTGTACCTCTTTGAGTGTTAATTTACGATTAAATCATGTTCCTACCTGCAAGTCCTGTCCAGAGTCGTCCGTTTGCATCCCGGGAGAACAAACCTCGCAGTAAGCTGCAACCCCATCGTAACAGTCCACGTATCAATCGAGTTCTAACGCAACAAACCGTAAGAAACGGAGGTAAAAACTATTCAAAAGGGTTAAGTTCACTTTTCTTGTGTTTGACAGGGGGCATGGAGGGTGCCAAATGACCATGTCTTCAAAGCAGATGACATGAGACGGCAGGTTTTAAGTTTCATGTGGGTTGAAGAGGAGGAGCCACAGTCACCCTTTACTTGCTCGGCCCCGGTATAAAGCGTTTGCTTGCTTAACAGAATTGCTATTGTGACATCCAGTGGCCACATTTAGAACAGCGGTTTCTTTTGTTCCAAAAAAAAAAAAAGAAGCTAATTTTTATACTTGACAAACTTCGGGCCGTACGTTTGACACCCCTGCTATAAACTCACAGCAGTCACAACATTATTAAGAATTAATAACTGAGATTCCATAAAGAGCTGAAGGCGTCTAACATACTGATCTATCTGTGTACGTGTAGACAACCTGGTCCCCACACCAGGCACCATTAATAAGAAGGCCAAGTCCAGAATCATGGACAAGGACGGACGCAACAGAAACCGCCTCAGTCACACGTCCGCTCCACAGCACTTTGCCAAGTCCAAAAGGCCCACGTCGACAGACCAGGACGGGTCAGCAACACCCAATCGTCTCCCAGGTGGTCAGCAGCCAACACCACGCAGACAGAGGAGTCTATATTCAAATGGTAAATAAATGGGGGGGGCTAAGTGGAAATGTTGTACCCCAAGTACAGGGGCACCGGTTTTGTTATTTAAATATGTAAGTTATAAAAAAAAAGACCTCATGAATGTTAATATAAAATTAATATAGCTGTGTTTAATTATAAGGTTGATGGAATCAAATTAATAATGTTTAACTACCTACAACACCTAACAGAAATATAAAATGGTTCGTTCCTCCTGGATAGCGACAAACCCAGCTTCACTCCACACTCCACATAAGAGAAAGTTACTGTATGTACACATTTCACTTTTGAATCTCATTGCACATAACTGTGGTGCCTTCAAGGTCCCTCGATTGAAGTCAGAAACAGGGGCGTCACTAGCTTTTAAAGACCTGGGGACACATAACTCCTATCCATCCATCCATATTCTTCCGCTTTTCTGAGGTCGGGTCGCGGTGGCAGCAGCCTAAGCAGGGAAGCCCAGACTTCCCTCTCCCCAGCCACTTCGTCCAGCTCTTCCCGGGGGATCCCGAGGCGTTCCCAGGCCAGCCGGGAGACATAGTCTTCCCAACGTGTCCTGGGTCTTCCCCGTGGCCTCCTACCAGTCGGACGTGCCCGAAACACCTCCCTAGGGAGGCGTTCGGGTGGCATCCTGACCAGATGCCCGAACCACCTCATCTGGCTCCTCTCGATGTGGAGGAGCAGCGGCTTTACTTTGAGCTCCTCCCGGATGACAGAGCTTCTCATCCTATCTCTAAGGGAGAGACCCGCCACCCGGCGGAGGAAACTCATTTCGGCCGCTTGTACCCGTGATCTTGTCCTTTCGGTCATAACCCAAAGCTCATGACCATAGGTGAGGATGGGAACGTAGATCGACCTGTAAATTGAGAGCTTTGCCTTCCGGCTCAGCTCCTTCTTCACCACAACGGATCGATACAGCGTCCGCATTACTGAAGACGCCGCACCGATCCGCCTGTTGATCTCACGATCTACTCTTCCCTCACTCGTGAACAAGACTCCGAGGTACTTGAACTCCTCCACTTGGGGCAGGGTCTCCTCCGCAACCCGGAGATGGCACTCCACCCTTTTCCGGGCGAGAACCATGGACTCGGACTTGGAGGAGCTGATTCTCATCCCATTCGCTTCACACTCGGCTGCCAACCGATCCAGTGAGAGCTGAAGATCCTGGCCAGATGAAGCCATCAGGACCACGTCATCTGCAAAAAGCAGAGACCTAATCCTGCAGCCACCAAACCGGATCTCCTCAACGCCTTGACTGCGCCTAGAAATTCTGTCCATAAAAGGTATGAACAGAATGGGTGACAAAGGGTAGCCTTGGTGGAGTCGAACCCTCACTGGAAACGTGTCCGACTTACTGCCGGCAATGCGGACCAAGCTCTGACACTGATCATACAGGGAGCGGACCGCCACAATCAGACAGTCCGATACCCCGTACTCTCTGAGCACTCCCTACAGGACTTCCCGAGGGACACGGTAGAATGCCTTCTCCAAGTCCGCAAAACACATGTAGACTGGTTGGGCAAACTCCCATGAACCCTCAAGGACCCTGCCGAGAGTATAGAGCTGGTCCACAGTTCCACGACCAGGACGAAAACCACACTGTTCCTCCTGAATCCGAGGTTCGACTATCCGGCGTAGCCTCCTCTCCAGTACATCTGAATAGACCTTACCGGGAAGGCTGAGGAGTGTGATCCCACGATAGTTAGAACACACCCTCCGGTTCCCCTTTTTAAAGAGAGGAACCACCACCCCGGTCTGCCAATCCAGAGGTACCGCCCCCGATGTCCACGCGATGCTGCAGAGTCTTGTCAACCAAGACAGCCCCACAGCATCCAGAGTCTTAAGGAACTCCGGGAGATGCACTAATAATGATATAATCATAATAATGATGTATTTATAATATATAATCCTGATAATCTCTACTTTGTACTCTGAAGTTGTCAGGTTCAAACACTGATGACATCTATTAAACAAGACAAGAGGCAAATAATTAAACAAGAATTCAATTTGGACTCAACCACGCCCCCGCCCCAACCATGCCCCGCAATCCCCGACCACGCCCGCCCCTCCCCACCCCCCACCTTCCGAAATCGGAGGTCTCAAGGTTGCCAAGTATGAAGATATAACAATTAACCTTGTACAATATTACAGTATATGTGACAGCTGCAGCATAAAATAGAGAGTAATGACAGGTTCTATGATTGTTTAAATTCACTGGCACCTTTATATTGAATTTGTTGGCACTTACCGTATTTTTCGGAGTATAAGTCGCACCGGCCGAAAATGCATAATAAAGAAGGAAAAAAACATATATAAGTCGCACTGGAGTATAAGTCGCATTTTTGGGGGAAATGTATTTGATAAAAGCCAACACCAAGAATAGACATTTGAAAGGCAATTTAAAATAAATCAAGAATAGTGAACAACAGGCTGAATAAGTGTACGTTATATGAGGCATAAATAACCAACTGGTATGTTAACGTAACATATTATGGTAAGAGTCATTCAAATAACTATAACATATAGAACATGCTATACGTTTACCAAACAATCTGTCACTCCTAATCGCTAAATCCCATGAAATCTTATACGTCTAGTCTCTTACGTGAATGAGATAAATAATATTATAATGTGTTAATCATTTCACACATAAGTCGCTCCTGAGTATAAGTCAAACCATGAAACAAACTGTGACTTATAGTCCGAAAAATACGGTGTTTGTATTTTTTTTTTCCAAACTGACTTTTTTTCTGGCAAAAAAATTTAAAAATACTTTGTTATTAAAATAAAAATATATAATATAATTATTTTTAAAAAACTCTGTTTTTTTTAAACAAAACCCAATCATGTATGCCTGTTTATATAGATATGTTATAGATAGGTTAATCCCATTTTCAAAAAGTCAAAAACTTAATTGAAGAGAAACTGCACTTTTTGAATTTTTATTTTAACCTATCATTCACCATCCTTATTTTAGACAAGAACACATATGTTTCTCTCTTTTTTTATGCATTCTAATTTGTAATATACGGAACGTAGGAGGTGGCTAACAATGAAGCTGATGGGAGTCATCTTTTGTGTGTATAAAGCCTTGTAAAAAAACATCCAAAAACCGCCAACATTACTCCATTTGCATGTCGTAACCTGGGTATACCAAGTATTAGCGATATTGTTATTATAAGCGCTAACGCAGACAAACTATTTATAGCAACACCGGGATCAAAGAGAGCTTATGCAGCTATGAGTTGATGAAAGTTAATTCAAATTACAAATCATGCCTCTCACCTGGGTACACTCTTAGAAATAAGGGTTCTAAAAGGGTTCTTCTACAAGGGCTGAGGTTCTAACTGGAACCATTTGCTTCTGAAAAACCCTTTCCCGAAGAAAGGGTTTTTCAAGGGTTCTTGGTAACGCTAATGGTTCCAGTAAGAACCATTTTGATCCAGAGAACCCTTTAAAACCCCTTTTCTGAATAATTGGTTTTAAAAGGGTTCTCACTAACCCTAAGGGTTCCAGTAAGAACTATTTTGATCCAGAGAACCGTTTTTGGAAGAAAGAGTTCTTCAGGGATTGTTGAAAGCATGGGTAAGATCCTGTGTCACAAGGGACATACTTCCTGATAACATTTGCCATTAATGGTGCCATTCTTTAAATAAATGTTTTTCTCATTAAAATGTTTTGAATGTTTGTTCAATGTCAACATGATAAATGACCACAATATAATATGAACTAAACTGATCTGTAGAATACAATATGGTTCTTTATAGAACCCTCAGAAGACAAGACGGTTATCGGTGAAAACCTTTGAAAAGGGATGTTTTTAGAACCCCCTGTGTCAGGTCTAGATGAAACCCTTGAAACATGACAGAGTTCTTTGTGGAACTCCCTGTGTGGGTTCTAGATGAAACCCTTGAAACATGAAAGGGTTCTTAGTGGAACTCCCTGCATGGGTTCTAGATGAAACCCTTGACAAACGAAAGGGTTCTTAGTGGAACTCCCTGTGTGGGTTCTAGATGAAACCCTTGAAATACGAAAGGGTTCTTAGTGGAACTCCCAGCGTGGGTTCTAGATGAAAGTCTTGAAATACAAAAGGGTTCTTAGTGGAACTCCCTGTGTGGGTTCTAGATGAAACCCTTGAAATACGAAAGGGTTCTTAGTGGAACTCCCTGTGTGGGTTCTAGATGAAACCCTTGAAACATGAAAGGGTTCTTAGTGGAACTCCCTGCGTGGGTTCTTTGTAGAACCTCTCATGGGGGGTTCTGGGTGGAACCTTACACACACAGTTCTAGGTAGAACTCTCCAAAAGGGTTCCAGGTGGAACCTTTATAAAAAGGTTCTACCTGGAGCCAAAAAGGGTTCTCCTATGAGGACGAGCCGAAGAACCTTATATGGTTCTACTTAGCACTTTTATTTCTAAGAGTGTACTAGAAGGTTGTAGCCATCAAATGAGACATTGGTCAACTTTGAAATATTATTTCAGTAGACCCGGAGATCGAAAGAAAGACTCGAAAATATGCTTGTTTTTTAGGGGGGGTTTTCTGGGTGAGGATTACAATAGATTTGTCATCCAAACAGGAAGATATTGTCACGATTGGTTTAGCCAAAGAGCAGGAAAATAAAGAATAATAGCAAAAAGAGCAGTGAGGAAAAAATAACTAACAATGCACACTTATGGTTAGAGAAATGAAATTGCACACAAAAGGTGTGGAGAATAACAATTAACACTACAATCGCAATGCTGGGATTGAACCACAGGAACAAGAAGCGTGAGTGGAGCCAAAGCAGAGAAGATGTACACAACTGTAAGGGTGAAGCATCAGGAATCTGCTAGCGCCGAGGGAAGGGACTGGAGAGCTTAAGTAGACAGGAGGAAATTAGTATGTAGTGTGTACACAGGCGGCTACACTCTTAGAAATAAAAGTGCTAAGTAGAACCATATAAGGTTCTTCGGCTCGTCCTCATAGGAGAACCCTTTTTGGCTCCAGGTAGAACCTTTTTATAAAGGTTTCACCTGGAACCCTTTTGGAGGGTTCTACCTAGAACCCAACATGAAGGGTTATACCTAGAACTGTGTGTGTAAGGTTCCACCCAGAACCCCCCATGAGAGGTTCTACAAAGAACCCACGCAGGGAGTTCCACTAAGAACCCTTTCATGTTTCTAGGGTTTCATCTAGCACCCACACAGGGAGTTCCACTAAGAACCCTTTTGTATTTCAAGGGTTTCATCTAGAACCCACGCAGGGAGTTCCACTAAGAACCCTTTCGTATTTCAAGGGTTTCATCTAGAACCCACACAGGGAGTTCCACCTAGAACCCTTTCGTTTGTCAAGGGTTTCATCTAGAACCCATGCAGGGAGTTCCACTAAGAACCCTTTCATGTTTCAAGGGTTTCATCTAGAACCCACACAGGGAGTTCCACTAAGAACCCTTTCATGTTTCAAGGGTTTCATCTAGAACCCACACAGGGAGTTCCACTAAGAACCCTTTCGTTTGTCAAGGGTTTCATCTAGAACCCATGCAGGGAGTTCCACTAAGAACCCTTTCATGTTTCAAGGGTTTCATCTAGAACCCACACAGGGAGTTCCACTAAGAACCCTTTCATGTTTCAAGGGTTTCATCTAGACCTGACACAGGGGGTTCTAAAAACATCCCTTTTCAAAGGTTTTCACCGATAACCGTCTTGTCTTCTGAGGGTTCTATAAAGAACCATATTGTATTCTACAGATCAGTTTAGTTCATATTATATTGTGGTCATTTATCATGTTGACATTGAACAAACATTCAAAACATTTTAATGAGAAAAACATTTATTTAAAGATAGTCCAACAAAACAGGAGTGGCTGTGTAGGTCCCAGGGGAGAACCCTTTTGGAACCCTTATTTCTAGGAGTGTAGGCTCTGTGACCCAGAAACCAGGCAGAGCTGCCAGATCATGACAAATATGATTATCCAATCAGTTGGCATCCCAGTGAGAGCAGACATTGTACAGTGTCTGTTTTATTATGTTCGTAGTTTGTATTTCTTGTTTAGCACTTAGCAATGGTGATACTTGCTGAATCTGCTTATAATGGAGCTTCTAAAACTTGTACCTCTCCTCGGAGGAGAGATTTTTGAGCCTGAATATATGGAGGAGACTCCTCCATATATTCAGGCTCAAAAATATAAGGTTCTGGATCATCATTTGCCACAAAATAGTCGTCGTTGTCGCTCATGAAGTCTGCCATGAGTGGTAGTAGTTGTTGTTAGATTTAGACTTTCATTTTATTGTGGTTCAAATTTGAATTTTACAGTACGGATAAGAATGGAATTCCGTTGCATTAGCTCGTTGTAGTGCAGGATACAAGAGCAATAAGGTGCAGATATAAATAAATAGATTACTGTACAGATAAATATATTGCTCTTTTGCATATGCATCCACGTTTATGGATGTATGTTATATTGTCTTTATATTCCAGCCAATTAATCCGTTTTGGGGGGAATTGAGCGGATTATTATGATGTGTTCAAGAGTCTTAGGGCCTATGGGAAGAAGCTGTTACAGAGGCTGTGGAACCTCTTTCTAGAGTCCAGCAGTGAAAACAGTCCTTGGTGGGGGTGGGAGGAGTCTCAACAGAATTTCTGGGCCCTGGTCAGGCAGCTGCTTTTTGCCATCTCCTGATGCATCTGTGAAATTAATGCACCGCTGTATGCTTTAAATGACCAAAATATGTAAATATTACATGTTATTATGAATGTGCCTGTTACTATATTACATACTCTATATACTTACAGTGCATATATAAAGTGTTGATGAATGTTTTGGGAGCTTTTTAGAGCGCTTTTGTCATGTCTGTGTAATCATGTTTTGTTTTAAGTCATGTTTTGTTTAGTTTCTGGCTTTTCACTCCCTTGTCTTGTTTGCATGATTACCCATTAGTTTCACCTGTTCCACGTTTGGACTCATTGTGCACTCTTGTTTGTCACCATAGCAACCATTAGTTTTCACCTGTCACGTCACGCACCAGTTTCACGTCTTGAGTCACGCACCTGTTTTCGTTAATCATGTCTGTAGTATTTAAGTTCAGTGTTTTTCAGTTTGTCTTTCTGACGACCTCACCACATTTATGCTCTGTCCATGCCTGATACTTCCTTCCATGTCAATTCCTCAAGCAACTATTTTTGTCCAAGCCAAGTAAGTTTTTGTTCCATGTTTATAGTCTTTTTGGTTTCATAGTTTGTTCTCCGCCATTGTGCGTGTTTTTTGTTTGTACTTTTTGCTATAGTCTTTTGGTTTCATAGTTTATTCTCCGCCTCTGTGCGCGCTTTTTGTTTGATCCTTTTTTTTGTATTTATAGTCTTTAAATAAAAAATGTACTTACATTCCCGTCTCGCCCGAGCCAACTTTCCGTTGCATCCCGGAAAAGCAAACACCCAAGATCAAGTCATGACAGCTTTATTGGCGGAATATGAACCTCCATTGTTAACTGACGTTTGCTAGCATTTATTTATTAGTTAGGATGCATTAAAAAAAAGACAAAAATTGTGTGTTCTTTTCTCACTAAGGATTGTGAACGATAGGCAAAATCCCCCCCACCTGCCCCAAATAAGTGCAGTTTCCCTTAAGTTTTTGACATGTATTTGTTTTAAAATGGTTTCAACCAAATGAATGCAATTAGTTTTGCAATGCATGTAAACATAAAAAAGTGTGTGTGTCTGGAGCGGCTCCGTTGGGTTTAGAGTGGGATGAGGGGCCCTTTGGGTGTCTTGTGTATGGGGGGCCCAGAATGTGATGCTATAAGCTTAGGAAGCAAACACGTTGGTCTGCATGAAACACATTTCAATGCAGCTCGCCTCTCTTTTTGCAGGAGGAAGATCAACTCCATCCCTGGCTAGTCTTCATATTGTGGAGACGGAGCAAGAACTTTCCACACAACATTGCAAACTCTCCAGGAGCTGCAGGTGCACACATGCTCATCATTTTACAGTAAACTTCAGCATTAAGAAGTTAAAGTTGAATGTAAAAATTCACTCACACTTTTCTAGCAGATATTTTTCTCTCATTTAGCTCATTTTCATCACATTTGTGTTTAAATCAAATGTTAAATTTTAAATTAAAATCTAAATATTCAATTTAAATCCAAACCTAAATATTAAATCAAAATATAAATGTTGAATCTAAACCTAAAACTTGAATTTAAATGTTAAATCTCAACGTTAAAATATAAACCTAAATGTTCAATTTAAATCTCTATCTTAAATCTAAATGTGAGTGCAAAATTTTAAATCTAAATCTAAATGTAAAATATATATCTAAATCTTACATCTAAATCTTAAATCTAAACCTAGATCTAATTATAAATCCTAAATCTAAATGTGACCGCTAAATGTTAAATCTAAACTTAAATTTAATCTAAATCTAAATCTTGAATCTAATTCTAAATCTTACATCTAAATCTTAAATATAAATCCTAAATATAAACGTGAGCGCTAAATGTTCAATCTAAACCTAAATCTTAAATCTAAATCTTAAATTTAAATATTAAATCTAAATCTTAATCTAAATGTAAAATATATTTCTAAATTTTACATCTAAATCTTAAATCTAAACCTAGATGTTAAATCTAATTATAAATCCTAAATCTAAATGTGACCGCTAAATGTTAAATCTAAACCTAGATGTTAAATCTAATTATAAATCCTAAATCTAAATGTGACCGCTAAATGTTAAATCTAAACCTGAATTTAATCTAAATCTAAATGTTAAATCTAAACCTAAATTTAATCTAAATCTAAATCTTAAATCTAATTATAAATCCTAAATCTAAATGTGAGCGCTAAATGTTAAATCTAAACCTAAATCTTAAATCTAAATACTAAATCTCAATCTTAAATCTAAATCTAAATCTTACATCTAAATGTTAAATCTAAATCTAAATGTAAAATATATATCTAAATCTTACATCTAAATCTTGAATCTAAACCTAGATGTTAAATCTAATTATAAATCGTAAATGTAAATATGACCCCTAAATGTTATATCTAAACTTAAATTAAATCTAAATCTAAATGTTGAATCTAATCCTAAATCTTACATCTAAATCTTAAATATAAATCCTAAATCTAAATGTGACCGCTAAATGTTAAATCTAAACCTAAATCTTAAATCTAAATATTAAATCTAAATCTAAATCTTACATCTAAATCTACATCTAAATGTGAGCACCAAATGTTAAATGTAAACCTAAATCTTAAATCTAAATATTAAATCTCAATCTTAAATCTAAATCTAAATCTTACATCTAAATCTGCATCTAAATGTGAGTGCAAAATGTTGAATCTAAATCTAAATGTAAAATATTTATCTAAATCTTAAATCTAAACCTAGATGTTAAATCTTATTATAAATCCTAAATCTAAATACGACCGCTAAATGTTAAATCTAAACCTAAATTAAATCTAAATCTAAATGTTGAATCTAATCCTAAATCTTACATCTAAATCTTAAATCTAAATGTGAGCGCTAAATGTTAAATCTAAACCTAAATTTTAAATCTAAATATTAAATCTAAATATTAAATCTCAATATTAAATCTAAATCTTACATCTAAATCTACATCTAAATGTGAGCGCTAAATGTTAAATCTAAATCTAAATGTAAAATATATATCTAAATCTTACATCTAAATCTTAAATATAAACCGAGATGTTAAGTCTAATTATAATCCTAAATCTAAACCTAAATTAAATCTAAATCTAAATGTTCAATCTAAATCTTACATCTAAATCTTACATCTAAATCTTACATCTAAATCTTAGTAATAAATCTTAAATCTAAATATAAGTGCTAAATGTTAAATCTAAACCTAAATCTTAAATCTAAATACTAAATCTCAATCTTAAATCTAAATCTAAATCTAAATCTTACATCTAAATCTGCATCTAAATGTGAGCGCCAAATTTTAAATCTAAATCTAAATGTAAAATATATATCTAAATCTTACATCTAAATCTTAAATCTAAACCGAGATGTTAGATCTAATTATAAATCCTAAATCTAAATATGACCGCTAAATGTTTAATCTAAACCTAAATTAAATCTAAATCTAAATGTTGAATCTAATCCTAAATCTTACATCTAAATCTTAAATATACATCTTTAATATAAATATGAGCGCTAAATGTTAAATCTAAATCTTAAATCTAAATCTAAATCTTACATCTAAATCTACATCTAAATGTGAACGCCAAATGTTAAATCTAAATCTAAATGTAAAATATATATCTAAATCTTACATCTAAATCTTAAATCTAAACCTAGATGTTAAATCTAATAAATCCTAAATCTAAATGTGACCGCTAAATGTTAAATCTAAACCTAAATTTAATCTAAATCTAAATGTTGAATCTAATCCTAAATCTTACATCTAAATCTTAAATATAAATCTTAAATCTAAATGTGAGCACTAAATTTTAAATCTAAACCTAAATCTTAAATCTAAATATTAAATCTCAATCTTAAATCTAAATCCAAATCTTACAACTAAATCTACATCTAAATGTGAGCGCTAAATGTAAAATCTAAATGTAAAATATATATCTAAATCTTACATCTAAATCTTAAATCTAAACCTAGATTTTAAATCTAATTATAAATCCTAAATCTAAATGTGACCGCTAAATGTTAAATCTAAACTTAAATTTAATCTAAATTTAAATGTTGAATCTAACATGGCTTTTTGGCTAAGAGGCCTCAGATTGGTGGAAAATTGACACGTTTATAAATATTTATCTTTACACTTGGCAAGAGATTTAGCACTTACATTTAGATTCAGATTCAAGATTTTGATTCAACATTTAACATTCAGATTTAGATTTAAAACCTCCAAAGGCTTAGTGGCCACATGCGTGGACAGCACCTTTTAGCTCTTTTTTCCAAAATTGTGTACACTACTGAATTGGGGTCTTATGGCCACTTATGTGGACACTTATACTGCCATTTGGTGGTGTCAGAAGAGTACAACATACAATGGAATTTGGAGAAAAAAAAGTGTAAAAATAAGAATTAGCATGTCACTAAAGATAAAGTACACGTTTGTGTACTTATGGACTAAGTACATCATATCAAAAGATGATTCTTAGTTTGTATTCTAATTAGAGTGCAATAAGCTCAAATAGCAAAGAGAAATTAAAAAAAAAGCATGTCAAGAAACAGCTTGGGCCTTAAGAGGTTTTTAACTTTGAGGTTTAGATTCAACACTTCTAAAGTCTTAGTGGCCACATGCGTGGACAGCACCTTTTAGCTCTTATTTCCAAAATTGTGTACACTACTGAATTGGGGTCTTATGGCCACTTATGTGGAC
Source organism: Nerophis lumbriciformis (assembly GCF_033978685.3). Taxonomy (NCBI): domain Eukaryota; kingdom Metazoa; phylum Chordata; class Actinopteri; order Syngnathiformes; family Syngnathidae; genus Nerophis; species Nerophis lumbriciformis. Next base: position 47,159,923 of record NC_084557.2, read on the forward strand.
ACTTATACTGCCATCTGGTGGTGTCAGAAGAGTACAACATACAATGGAATTTGGAGAAAAAAAAGTGTAAAAATAAGAATTAGCATGTCACTAAACATAAAGTGCACGTTTGTGTACTTATGGACTAAGTACATCATATCAAAAGATAATTCTTAGTTTGTATTCTAATTAGAGTCCAATAAGCACAAATAGCAAAGAGAAATAAAAAAAAAAAGCATGTCAAGAAACAGCTTGGGTCTTAAGAGGTTTTTAACTTTGAGGTTTAGATTCAACACTTCTAAAGTCTTAGTGGCCACATGCGTGGACAGCACCTTTTAGCTCTTATTTCCAAAATTGTGTACACTACTGAATTGGGGTCTTATGGCCACTTATGTGGACACTTATACTGCCATCTGGTGGTGTCAGAAGAGTATAACATACAATGGAATTTGGGGGGGAAAGGTGTAAAAATAAGAATTAGCATGTCACTAAACATGAAGTACACGTTTGTGTACTTATGGACTAAGTACATCATATCAAAAGATGATTCTTAGTTTGTATTCTAATTAGAGTCCAATAAGCCCAAATAGCAAAGAGAAATAAAAAAAAGAATGTAAAGAAACAGCTTGGGCCTTAAGAGGTTTTTAACTTTGAGGTTTAGATTCAACACTTCTAAAGTCTTAGTGGCCACATGCGTGGACAGCACCTTTTAGCTCTTATTTCCAAAATTGTGTACACTACTGAATTGGGGTCTTATGGCCACTTATGTGGACACTTATACTGCCATCTGGTGGTGTCAGAAGAGTATAACATACAATGGAATTTGGGGGAAAAAGGTGTAAAAAAAAGAATTAGCATGTCACTAAACATGAAGTACACGTTTGTGTACTTTTGGACTAAGTACATCATATCAAAACATGATTTTTAGTTTTTATTCTAATTAGGGTCCAATAACCACAAATATTAAAGAGAAATTAAAAAAAAGCATGTCAAGAAACAGCTTGGGTCTTAAGAGGTTTTTAACTTTGAGGTTTAGATTCAACACTTCTAAAGTCTTAGTGGCCACATGCGTGGACAGCACCTTTTAGCTCTTATTTCCAAAATTGTGTACACTACTGAATTGGGGTCTTATGCCGACATATGGACACTTATACTGCCATCTAGTGGTGTCAGAAGAGTATAACATACAATGGAATTTGGGGGAAAAAGGTGTAAAAAAAAGAATTAGCATGTCACTAAACATGAAGTACGGTACACATTTGTGTACTTATGGACTAAGTACATCATATCAAAAGATGATTTTTAGTTTTTATTCTAATTAGGGTCCAATAAACACAAATAGCAAAGAGAGAAAAAAAAAAAAAGCATGTAAAGAAACAGCTTGGGCCTTAAGAGGTTTTAACATTGAGGTTTAGATTTAACACTTAGCGCTCAAATTTAAATTGACGATTCAAGATTTAAATTCAAATTTAAGATTTAACATTTAGATTTAGATTCAATATTTAGCTTAATATGTAACATTTAGATTTAGATACAACATTACATAATTTAAATTAATTTAAATGTAATGGAAATGAGTCAAATGTGAAATGAAAAGTGTGGTAAATGTGAGAAAAGTGAGTCAAACGTGAGAAATATATCTGCTAGAAAAGTGACTGAACTTTTACATTCGCCACCCCATAATAGTTCTGTGTTTTGAGCGTTTGAATGCAGATCTTGTGAAGTGACGCTACTTTTTTTCTGCGTCAACTCTTTCTAGCTACACAATTTCTCTCAAGGGAAAGACTAATTCCTCGCTCTCACAACTCACTTTGCACATGACGTGAGTATATCAACGTTTTTTATTCCTGCTGTCAAATTAATCATTTTTTATATCAGCTTATTCCCACTTTTGGATTTTTATTAATACTGAATAATCACAGGTTATTTCTCGCTTGCATCATTTAAATTGACGCGATATTTGCAATTGTATTGACAAAATGTCATCCAGGAACATTTTTAAATGTTATACTTGAATGCATGTCATTTATTTACTTGGGAACAGTTTTAACTAAAGTCCAGTTAGGGTGTATTTTGGAATGAAATGTGTCAGTGAGCACACCAGTTTAATAATAATAATAATTAATAATAATAATAATAATTTCATTTAACCTAACTTAACTTTATACAAAAGCAGACTGCTTTATTTTTAACACTGTCTTACACAACACTTCCTATAATACAATTCAAAAATGTCAATTTCTGCACTTGGTTAATTTCTGTCACTTTATCCTGCATCCTCTTTAAAAGTCCAACATTTTTCCCCGTCAGATTTGGACAACCATCTGTTGTCACACCTGCCAGCTTGTCCCATTTCAGTCCTGACATGTCCAAACACGTGAACAAGTCATTGCCTATGGTTGTCTCTTTAATTGACTGCATGGCTGCCAGCTCCTCCGTGATTTTAAAGTCTGCAGTTATCTCACGTAAGAAGATGAGCAGCTGGGCGGTGTCACGTACATCACAGCTCTCATCCAAAGCCAGCGAAAAACAGTGAAAGTCGGCCGTTCTGTTCTTCAGCTGAAGCTCCAAGTTTCCAGCGATGGTCTCAACCCGCCTCGTTACAGTGCGTCGGGAGAGTGACACGTTCTCAAATGCGCCCCTCTTCTCCGGGCATGTCAGCGCAACAGAGTCCAATAAGCACTCCTTAATAAACTCTCCGTCAGAAAACGCCTTACTTTTTCTGGCGATTTTGTGAGAAATGACGAAACTTGTCCTGACAGCTGCATCTCTGGGGGTGTGAAATTTGGCAAAAAGTCCTTGTTAGGTTTGCACTTTTACCATCACTTGCGCGCTCTTCATCGGACAGATTCCGGTATTTTTCCTCGTGCTTCGTCGTGTAGTGGCGATTCAAATGATATTCTTTAAAAATAGCGACCTGTGTACCACAAATTAAGCACACAGCTTTACCTTTAATTTCTGTAAATACTTGGCAGTCCATGTCTTGTTGAAAACACGCCATTCGTCATCAACTTTTCCCTTTTTAGCGTCTCGGGGATAACCGTGCATCACTTGTCGCTGTGCACCTTCACTCACAGGTTACACCCGGACATACGCCCATAAATAACACTTTTCAAAATAAAAGCGGCACAGTTGTATTGCACGCACAACATAGATTTTTTGTTTAAATTTATTTTGTAATTTGTGATTGCCGCTGTTCACATTCACTCAAAATCGCGCACGAGCATACGTCCACACGGAAGTGATACAAATAATCAGAGGTGGGTAGTAACGCGCTACATTTACTCCGTTACATCTACTTGAGTAACTTTTGGGATAAATTGTACTTCTAAGAGTAGTTTTAATGCAACATACTTTTACTTTTACTTGAGTATATTTATAGAGAAGAAACGCTACTTTTACTCCGCTACTTTTATCTACATTCAGCTCGCTACTCACTACTATTTTTTATCGATCTGTTAATGCAGGCTTTGTTTGTTTTGGTCTGTCAGACAGACCTTCATAGTGCCTGCGTTTCAACAAATACAGTCACTGGTGACGTTCACTCCGTTCCACCAATCAGATGCAGTCTTTGGTGACGTTGGACCAATCAAACAGAGCCAGGCGGTCACATGACCTGACTTAAACAAGTTGAAAAACTTATTGGGGTGTTACCATTTAGTGGTCAATTGTACGGAATATATACTGTACTGTGCAATCTACTAATAAAAGTTTCAATCAATCAATCAAAAGTGTGAAGGAAAAAAGACCCTTTTATTTCAACCGTACATCCCGTCAAAAGCCTAAAGACTGACTGCACAGTTCCTGTCTTCACAATAAAAGTGCCGCTCCATCGCGCCTGCGCTTTCAAAACAAGAGTCTCCGAAAGCCAGCACAAACAAGCTAGCAAGCTACGGAGTTTGCCGCCAATGTATTTCTTGTAAAGTGTATAAAAACGAATATGGAAGCTGGACAAATAAGATGCCAAAAACCAACCACTTTCATGTGGTATTAGACAGAAAGGAGGAACTTTTTTCTCCTCCATTTTGAAAACGTGGACGCTATCATCACTACTGTCTGATTACAATCAACGCAAGTCATCAGAATCAGGTAATACACCAACTTATATTCTTGTCTTCATGAAAGAAAGGAATCTATATGTGTTAAACATGCATGTATATTCATTAAAACACCTTTAACATGTAAACAAAAACGGCAAAATAAATAAATATAAATTATATACTGTATATATATATATATATATATAAATGTGTGTGTGTATATATATATATATATATATATATATATATATATATATATATGATATGTGTGTGTATGTTACTCATCAGTTACTCAGTACTTGAGTAGTTTTTTCACAACATACTTTTTACTTTTACTCAAGTAAATATTTGGGTGACTACTCCTTACTTTTACTTGAGTAATAAATCTCTAAAGTAACAGTACTCTTACTTGAGTACAATTTCTGGCTACTCTACCCACCTCTGCAAATAATGCTTTTCAAAACAAAAGCAGCACCGTTGTATTGCACACTCGACATAGATACTTTTTTAAATGTATTTTGTAATTTATGATTGGCCTCACGCGGGCCGGACAGGCACGCACAAAGGGCCGGATGTGGCCCGCGGGCCACAGAATGCCCAGGTCTGCCTTAGATCAAGGGTGTTCAAAATGCGACCCACAGCTTATTTTGTAATGGCCCACGAAACATTGTAAAAGCAAAATAAACACATCAGGTATTAGCATACTTGCCAACCCTCCCGGATTTTCCGGGAGACTCCCGAAATTCAGCGCCTCTCCCGAAAACCTCCCGAGACAAATTTTCTCCCGAAATTCAGGCGGAGCTGGAGGCCACGCCCCCTCCAGCTCCATGCGGACCTGAGTCCGCTTTCCCACAATATAAAGAACGTCTACAGTAAAGCAGTCCGTCTGCCGTAAACAGCAATGTTGTGACACTCTTAAACAGGACAATACTGCCATCTAGTGCATTTGATGAAAGCACTTTTGTGCGTGCCACACAGCAATGCATCATCAGAGAGGGTGTTCAGCATGGTTAGAAAGATAGTGACAGAGAATAGAAGAAGGATGGACAATTCAACCCTTAACTCAACAATGAGTAGATGAGTGTTATGTGTGTGTATATGTGTAAATAAATGAACACTGAAATTCAAGTATTTCTTTTATATATATATATATATATATATATATATATATATATATATATATATATATATATATATATATATATATATATATATATATATATAGCTAGAATTCACTGAAAGTCAATTTCTTATATATATATATATATACATCCATCCATCCATCCATCCATTTTCTACCGCTTATTCCCTTCGGGGTCGCGGGGAAATATATATATATATATATATATATATATATATATATATATGAAATACTTGACTTGGTGAATTCTAGCTGTAAATATACTCCTCCCCTCTTAACCACGCGCCCAACCACGCCCCCCGCACCCACCCCCCACCTCCCGAAATTGGAGGTCTCAAGGTTGGCAAGTATGGGTATTAGAACATTACACAACAAAACCAAAGAAAAATGCAACTGGCCCAAAACGTCCCAAAAATGCGACCTGAAAACCAAAATGGCTTGTGTCCTGTCATTATGAATGGGTGTACACATTTCTTGCAAGTTTTTAAGTGTGCTAAAGCACATACAAATTAATTAGTTGGTAGAAAAATAATATTAATAGTAAAGATTAATAATAATACATTCAATATCTCAAGAGGATTAAATAGATATTAAACTAATTTCCTTCGTTATACCTAAAACACAAAGCTAAGATTAGAATATTTTGTTCAGATAGTTTAGCACGGGGGGGTCCCCAAACTACGGCCCGTGGGTCAGATCCGGCCCGCCGGCATCCAAAATCCGGCCCACGGGAAGTCCCAAGTTAAAAACAAAAATAATAATTGTTATTATTATTATATATTTTTTTAGTTTTTTTTTTTTTAGTCCGTCTTTTCTAAACCATTTTCTTCCACTCGTTACTTTCGGTGTCTCCTAGTTGTCTAAAAATGCAGCAGCTTAAGCAGGGAAGCCCAGACTTCCCTCTCCCCAGCCACTTCGTCCAGCTCCTCCCGGGGGATCCCGAGGCGTTCCCAGGCCAGCCGGGAGAAATAGTCTTCCCAGCGTGTCCTGGGTCTTCCCCGTGGCCTCCTACCAGTCGGACGTGCCCGAAACACCTTCCTAGGGAGGCGTTCGGGTGGCATCCTGACCAGATGCCTGACCAAATGTCTCCTCTCGATGTGGAGGAGCAGCGGCTTTACTTTGAGCTCCCCCCGGATGACAGAGCTTCTCACCCTATCTCTAAGGGAGAGCCCCGCCACCCGGCGGAGGAAACTCATTTCGGCCGCTTGTACCCGTGATCTTGTCCTTTCGGTCATGACCCAAAGCTCATGACCATAGGTGAGGATGGGAACGTAGATCGACCGGTAAATTGAGAGCTTTGCCTTCCGGCTCAGCTCCTTCTTCACCACAACGGATCGATACAGCGTACGCATTACTGAAGACGCCGTACCGATCCGCCTGTCGATCTCACGATCCACTCTTCCCCCACTCGTGAACAAGACTCAGAGGTACTTGAACTCCTCCACTTGGGGCAGGGTCTCCTCCCCAACCCGGAGATGACACTCCACCCTTTTCCGGGAGAGAACCATGGACTCGGACTTGGAGGTGCTGATTCTCATCCCAGTCGCTTCACACTCGGCTGCGAACCGATCCAGTGAGAGCTGAAGATCCTGGCCAGATGAAGCCATCAGGACCACATCATCTGCAAAAAGCAGAGACCTAATCCTGCAGCCACCAAACCAGATCCCCTCAACGCCTTGACTGCGCCTAGAAATTCTGTCCATAAAAGTTATGAACAGAATGGGTGACAAAGGGCAGCCTTGGCGGAGTCCAACCCTCACTGAAAACGTGTCCGACTTACTGCCGGCAATGCGGACCAAGCTCTGACACTGATCATACAGGGAGCGGACCGCCACAATCAGACAGTCCGATACCCCATACTCTCTGAGCACTCCCCACAGGACTTCCCGGGGTACACGGTCGAATGCCTTCTCCAAGTCCACAAAGCACATGTAGACTGGTTGGGCAAACTCCCATGCACCCTCAAGGACCCTGCCGAGAGTATAGAGCTGGTCCACAGTTCCACGATCAGGACGAAAACCACACTGTTCCTCCTGAATCCGAGGTTCGACTATCCGGCGTAGCCTCCTCTCCAGTACACCTGAATAGACCTTACCGGGAAGGCTGAGGAGTGTGATCCCACGATAGTTAGAACACACCCTCCGGTTCCCCTTCTTAAAGAGAGGAACCACCACCCCGGTCTGCCAATCCAGAGGCACTGCCCCCGATGTCCACTCGATGCTGCAGAGTCTTGTCAACCAAGACAGCCCCACAACATCCAGAGCCTTAAGGAACTCCGGGCGGATCTCATCCACCCTCGGGGCCTTGCCACCGAGGAGCTTTTTAACTACCTCGGCAACCTCAGCCTCAGAAATAGGAGAGCCCACCACAGACTCCCCAGGCACTGCTTCCTCATAGGAAGGTCTTCGAAGTATTCCCTCCACCGATCCACAACATCCGCAGTCGAGGTCAGCAGAACACCACCCTCACCATACACGGTTTCAGTCAGTTAGTATATATATATATATATATATATATATATGAATAAATAAATAAATATATAAATATAAATATACAGCCCGGCCCCCGGCCACATTTTTTTAACCCAATGCGGCCCCCGAGTCAAAAAGTTTGGAGACCCCTGGTTTAGCATATACTATTCAACCAATATTTTATTGGGTTTAGTATCTTTAATGAACAAAATGTATCAAAATAGCTTTGCCTTGGTAATAACAAATAAGGGTCCATTTTAATGAAATAAACAAACACTTCATAGTTTATGCATAGCAACAAACGAGAGAAATAGAAATGCTTTATCCTAAATGGGTGGACCCCTTAAGTACAATACAGGCCAAACGTTTGGACACACCTTCTCATTTCAATGCGTTTTTGAAGTGAAAACCATTTCAGGTGACTACCTTTTGAAGCTCATCGAGAGAATGCCAAGAGTGTGCAAAGCAGTAATCAGAGCAAAAGGCGGCTATTTTGAAGGAATTAGATGATCAAACATGTCAGTTATTTCACCTTTTTATGTTAAGTACATAACTCCACACGTGTTCATTCATAGTTTTGATGCCTTCAGTGACAATCCACAACAGACCCAGGGCAAATTAAGGCTCGGGGGCCACAGGTGGCCCGTTAAGCTTTTCAATCTGGCCCGCCGGACATTCCCAAATAATTTTTTTAGATCTTTAAGATGGAAAGTGTAGCTGCCATTATGATGTGCACTCATGTTTTCTAATGACCGTAAGTCTTCAACTATACTAAGTATTTCCATGCTTGGAATCTGCGCTTATGGATGATATACTAGTTACTATGGTAATCTAATTAGTTGCTATGGTCATCTAATTAGTTGCTATGGTCATCTAATTAGTTGCTATGGTCATCTAATTAGTTACTATGGTCATCTAATTAGTTACTATGGTAATCTAATTAGTTACTGTGGTCGTCTAATTAGTTACTATGGTCATCTAATTAGTTAGTGTGGTAATCTAACTAGTTACTATGGTCATCTAATTAGTTGCTATGGTCATCTAATTAGTTACTATGGTAATCTAACTAGTTACTTTGGTCATCTAATTAGTTGCTATGGTCATCTAATTAGTTACTATGGTAATCTAACTAGTTACTATGGTCATCTAATTAGTTGCTATGGTCATCAAATTAGTTACTATGGTAATCTAACTAGTTACTATGGTCATCTAATTAGTTGCTATGGTCATCTAATTAGTTACTATGTAATCTAACTAGTTACTTTGGTCATCTAATTAGTTGCTATGGTCATCTAATTAGTTACTATGGTAATCTAACTAGTTACTATGGTCATCTAATTAGTTGCCATGGTCATCTAATTATTACTATGGTCATCTAATTAGTTACTATGGTAATCTAACAAGTTACTATGGTCATCTAATTAGTTGCTATGGTAATCTAACTAGTTACTATGGTCATCTAATTAGTTGCTATGGTAATCTAATTAGTTACTATGGTAATCTAACTAGTTACTACAGTCATCTAATTAGTTGCTATGGTCATCTAATTAGTTACTATGGTAATCTAACTAGTTACTATGGTCATCTAATTAGTTGCTATGGTCATCTAATGAGTTACTATGGTCCTCTAATTAGTTACTATGGTCATCTAATTAGTTGCTATGGTCATCTAATTAGTTGTTATGGTCATCTAATTAGTTACTATGGTAATCTAACTAGTTGCTAGGGTCATCTAATTAGTTACTATGGTCATCTAATTACTTACTATGGTCATCTAATTAGTTACTATGGTAATATAACTAGTCACTATGGTCATCTAATTAGTTGCTATGGTCATCTAATTTGTTACTATGGTCATCTAATTAGTTACTATGGTAATCTAACTAGTTACTATGGTAATCTACGTCACAGCAGCTCAGACGAGGCACCAAGCAGTGTGGGCGGGGAGCGTTTCCACAGACGCGGAAGGAGATTTTCACAATAAAATTCTAAAGCTTAGTAATATATAGAATAGAATAGAATAGAAAGTACTTTATTTATCCCTGGAGGAAATTCAGCAAATATCAGATATATCAGATTTTAGGTGGGTTTATTTTGTACCTTTCGCATTCATATTTCACTGTTTGTTGCGTTTCACTTGATTGTAAAATATGTCGATGGAAAGGGGGTGTGACGTTCATATGTTGTCAATATTCAGTGTTTTATCGTTCATAGAAAAATGTACAATTCCATTACGTTTTTTAAGGCGGTCTGTCATAACGTTTTTAGCATTCAATCAGACATTATTGTGAAGTTTTGTAGTAGTGTTCCTAAAAATAGATATACCGGCCCCCAGACACATTTTTTTCTCTAAATTTGGCCCCCGAGTCAAAATTGCTCAGGCCTGATCTACAATGTAAAATAGTCATGAAAATAAAGAAAACGCATTGAATGAGAAGGTGTGTCCAAACTTGTGTCCTGTACTGTATATTCTGCATACATGTGCTATGTTCTATAGATAGGTAAGAGAAAGGAATACAGTATTGTGTATTGTTTACAAACAATTTAATTTTAAGTCGTATGAAAGTAGAGAAGCTGCGCTGCTAAAACTGCGTCATTGGTCAGCTGCCACTAACTGAAAGGACATCTTTGTAGTGTTGCTCACAAAGAAACTGTATATCGTGTACACTTGCAAGACTTTCAACAACAATGGGGCATTCATTGTTAAAAAGGCAAGGCAACTTTATTTGTATAGCACTTTTCATACACAAGGCTTCACAGCACAACATGTGGTACAACAAAGTGAAATGAAAGAAAATAAAAGCAAAATTAAAATGCAGACAATAAAAAAAAAAAATAGTGCGGACGTTAAAAGTTAAAAGATTTAGCTGAAAGCTAAGGTGAACATAAAAGTTCTTAGTCTAGTTTTAAAAGTAGTCAGAGTTAGGGAAAGTCTGGCATCTTCAGGAAGTTTATTCCAGCTATTTGTTGCATAGTGACTGAATGATGCTCTCCCTTGATTTGACTTTACTCTGGGAACCGCTAACAGATTGCTCTCAGAAGATCTTAGTGATCTAGAAGGCTTATACAGTGGGAGTGTCATGACTTGGTCCTGGGTGTTTGCTCTTCCGGAAGGCAACGGAAAGTTGGCTCGGGCGAGACGGGAATGTGCAGTGACGTGCGGTGAGGTTGATGGCTGGTGAGGCACTGACTTCATCACAGTCAGATTTACAAACATATGAACCCTAAAGAGTATCTTATTCACCATTTGATTGGCAGCAGTTAACGGGTTATGTTTAAAAGCTCATACCAGCATTCTTCCCTGCTTGGCACTCAGCATCAAGGGTTGGAATTGGGGGTTAAATCACCAACAATTATTCCCGGGCGCGGCGCCGCTGCTGCCCACTGCTCCCCTCACATCCCAGGGGGTGATCAAGGGGATGGGTCAAATGCAGAGGACAAATTTCACCACACCTAGTGTGTGTGACAATCATTGGTACTTTAACTCATTGGCGTTGTTAGGCCTATTTTAGGGGGGCTCAAGCCCCCCTAAAATATTCTTAAGCCCCCCTAAATAATTTGGTGTTTTTTGGGGGTTTTTTTACAAATAAATGCCGACATATTCATTATAAAGTGGCCCGAATATGAGTTTAAATAAATAATCATATAACATGTCATTATTCACTCAGTTTCCCCTCACTTCGTAGCGTAAGGTAGAGAGCCCCTTTAGTGCGTCGGTATCCAATCCATTCCACTTGTTCATATAGAAAATGCCCACATCACTCAAATGCCAGCCCGCATTTTCTCTGCGACCTTGCTTGCGGTCCTGCAGGTGTACGAAGCACATTATCTTCCTTTACAATGAGTGAAGCTGCACAAAACCTTGTGTGTGCAATCCATCCATCCATCCATCCATTTTCTACCGCTTATTCCCTTTGGGGTCGCGGGGGGCGCTGGAGCCTATCTCAGCTACAATCGGGCGGAAGGCGGGGTACACCCTGGACAAGTCGCCACCTCATCGCAGGGCCAACACAGATAGACAGACAACATTCACACTCACATCCACACACTAGGGCCAATTTAGTGTTGCCAATCAACTTATCCCCAGGTGCATGTCTTTGGAAGTGGGAGGAAGCCGGAGTACCCGGAGGGAACCCACGCAGTCACGGGGAGGACATGCAAACTCCACACAGAAAGATCCCGAGCCCGGGATTGAACCCAAGACTACTCAAGACCTTCGTATTGTGAGACAGATGCACTAACCCCTCTGCCACCGTGAAGCCCTAGTTGTGTGTGCAATTGTAAATCATTTATTTTTTAAATGTTGTGTTTCTTGTAGAATGTATATAAAGTAATATACATTAGCCTATTGTTAAAATAATGAAAAAAACATCATTAAATATATTTGTTTTATTGTATTGTTACATTAATAGCTGTTTTATTATTATAGGATGGCTTGTTAAACATTTCATAGGATTTTCAGAGGGAGGAAAAACCAAGACATTTAATATAAAATGTAAAATGAATAAATACATAAAAAGAAAAAGAAAATATATGGTTAAAAGCCATCGTCCCGGGGAGCATTTCATTTCGTCCCGTGCATTTTTTTTAAATAATAATAATAACAATGAATAATTTCTAAGTCTTTGTTAGCCGTTTGTGAAGTTTTGTGCTCGTGCGTAACATTCGCTCGCATCCTGTGCATCTCCTGGGGGCAAAGCCCCCCCTGTCCTTAAAAGCTAGTGACGCCCCTGCTTTAACTTAACTTTAACTTTACACATACAAACTGTAGCACACAAAAAAGCACATTTAATAAAAATACGTTATTATGGTCTTACCTTTACTTATAAGTGCGGGAACAGTGGTGTTCGTGTTGGAGGAGTTGTGAATGAATGAAATATGAAATCCGTGCTGCAGTCTGCAGGCGTACCTAATGTTGTGTCCCCTCGTTCACGGCTCCTCCGGCGCGAGCATAGTTGTTTTTGCACTTTTTGGCTTCTAGTTAAGTGACTTTTTTTGGGTGGATTCGGTCTTGCACGTGGAGGGTTTGGGTGTGGGCTTTGGTTGGTGTGGCGCTCCCGTCGGGGGGTGCAGTCTGCGGCGAAGCTAGGTGCCTTAACCAGCACCAGGAGGCGGGGTTACGCGAGCCTCAGCCAGTGCATCTTCGCAGCAGTTTTATGATCGCTCAGCACAAGAAATACGTTACACACATACAGTTGTTGACAAAATACACTGTACATTATATACCTCAGCTAACTAAACTATGGAAATGTATAATATAATTCATATAGCAATACGGTCTCACTGCACAGCAGGCCAGCAGTTAGTCGAGTCCACAATCCATGGTGAGGCACAATTGAGTGACATACCTCAACTGGCTGCTGATCACCGCACCGTCTCTTCTCAGTATTTGAACGGCAAATGTAAAAATTCAGCGATTTTGAATAAAAATAATCTAAAACTGGTGAAGTTAAATGGAAAATAACTTTATAGTATAATCACTGAATACATATAACAATTTAATTTTTTTTTTTCTTTTTACATTTTTTTCTTTCCATGATGGCAGGTGAGGCCCCGCCTCACCTGCCTCTAGTGACCGCATGTCACTGGGAATGTGAGTACATGATTGTTTATTACTATCAAAAAAAGTATAAACGAAAAGTGCGCACAGTGGCGGAGAACAAACTATGAAACCAAAAGACTATAGCAAAAAAAAGTACAAACGAAAAGCGCGCACAGTGGCGGAGAACAAACTATGAAACCAAAAGACTATAGCATTGATAAACAAAAACTTACTAGGCTTGGACTAAAGTTGCAGCATGAAAGATGGACATGAAAAAACAAGTGTCAGGAATGTGAAGAGCATAAATGTGGGATGTCGCCAGAAAGACAAACTGAAAACAATGAACTTAAATACTACAGACATGATTAACGAAAACAGGTGCATGACTCAAAAACGTGAAACAGGTGTGTGACGTGACAGGTGAAAACTAATGGGTTGCTACGGTGACAAACAAGAGTGCACAATGAGTCCAAACGTGGAACAGGTGAAACTAATGGGTAACCATGGAAACAAGACCAGGGAGTAAAAAGCCAGAAACTAAAGAGTCCAATAACTAAACAAAACAAAACATGACTAAAACAAAACATGATTACACAGACATGACAGGGAGCATATCGGTGATATACTTCGGCCCTAGACCATGTAGTGATTTATATGTGAGCAGAAATCAATTCTCTGATGTACAGGGAGCCAATGTAAGGATTTAAGAATTGGTGTAATGTGCTCACATTTTTTGGTCTTTGTTAGAACTCTAGCAGCAGCGTTCTGAACAAGCTGTAGCTGCCGGACAGTTTTTTTGGGAAGACCTGCAAGGAGACCATTACAATAGTCTAGCCTACTGGTAATAAAGGCATGTACAAGTTTTTCTACGTCTTGAGCTGACATGAGCCCTCGAAGTCTTGTTACATTTTTGAGGTGATAGTAGGCCGATTTTGTTACTGATTTGATGTGACTGTCAATGTAAATCAGAATCTAAAATAACCCCAAGATTTCTGGCTTTATTTGAGGTTTTCAAGGACAGTGATTGAAGATGTTGGATGACTTCAAACCTTTCTTTTTTTAGCACCAAAAACAATTATCTCAGTTTTATCTTCATTTAGTTGTAGGGTGTCATCGGAATAGCAATGATGGTCAATGTTATTATTTTGCATGATTTGTCCTAGTGGGAGCATATACAAACCCCGTTTCCATATGAGTTGGGAAATTGTGTTAGATGTAAATATAAACGAAATACAATGATTTGCAAATCCTTTTTAACCCATATTCAGTTGAATATGCTACAAAGACAACATATTTGATGTTCAAACTCATAAAAAAAATTTTTTTTGCAAATAATCATTAACTTCAGAATTTGATGCCAGCAACACGTGACAAAGAAGTTGGGAAAGGTGGCAATAAATACTGATAAAGTTGAGGAATGCTCATCAAACACTTATTTGGAACATCCCACAGGTGTGCAGGCAAATTGGGAACAGGTGGGTGCCATGATTGGGTATAAAAGTAGATTCCATGAAATGCTCAGTCATTCACAAACAAGGATGGGGCGAGGGTCACCACTTTGTCAACAAATGCGTGAGCAAATTGTTGAACAGTTTAAGAAAAACCTTTCTCAACCAGTTATTGCAAGGAATTTAGGGATTTCACCATCTACGGTCCGTAATATCATCAAAGGGTTCAGAGAATCTGGAGAAATCACTGCACGTAAGCAGCTAAGGCTGTGACCTTCGATCCCTCAGGCTGTACTGCATCAACAAGCGACATCAGTGTGTAAAGGATATCACCACATGGGCTCAGGGACACTTCAGAAACCCACTGTCAGTAACTACAGTTGGTCGCTACATCTGTAAGTGCAAGTTAAAACTCTCCTATGCAAGGCGAAAACCGTTTATCAACAACACCCAGAAACGCCGTCGGCTTCGCTGGGCCTGAGCTCATCTAAGATGGACTGATGCAAAGTGGAAAAGTGTTCTGTGGTCTGACAAGTCCACATTTCAAATTGTTTTTGGAAACTGTGGACGTCGTGTCCTCCGGAACAAAGAGCAAAAGAACCATCCGGATTGTTATAGGCGCAAAGTTGAAAAGCCAGCATCTGTGATGGTATGGGGGTGTATTAGTGCCCAAGACATGGGTAACTTACACATCTGTGAAGGCACCATTAATGCTGAAAGGTACATACAGGTTTTGGAGCAACATATGTTGCCATTCAAGCAACGTTACCATGGACGCCCCTGCTTATTTCAGCAAGTCAATGTCAAGCCACGTGTTACATCAACATGGCTTCATAGTAAAAGAGTGCGGGTACTAGACCGGCCTGCCTGTAGTCCAGACCTGTCTCCCATTGAAAATGTGTGGCGCATTATGAAGCCTAAAAAACCACAACAGAGACCCCCGGACTGTTGAACAACTTAAGCTGTACATCAAGCAAGAATGGGAAAGAATTCCACCGGAGAAGCTTCAAAAATGTGTCTCCTCAGTTCCCAAACATTTACTGAGTGTTGTTAAAAGGAAAGGCCATGTAACACAGTGGTGAACATGCCCTTTCCCAACTACTTTGGCACGTGTTGTTGCCATGAAATTCTAAGTTAATTATTATTTTCCAAAAAAAAATAATATGTTGTCTTTGTAGTGCATTCAATTGAATATGGGTTGAAAATTATTTGCAAATCATTGTATTCCGTTTATATTTACATCTAACACAATTTCCCAACTCATATGGAAACGGGGTTTGTAGATGTTAAATAAAGTAGGCCCCAAGATTGAACCTTGGGGGACTCCACACGTTACGTTGGTTGGTTCTGATGCAAAGTCACCAATGGAAACAAAATAGTTCCTATCTTGAAGATATGACTTGACCCAGTTTAAAACGGTTTCTGAGATCCCCACCCAGTTTTCTAACCTGTCCAAAAAGTAATTGAGTGGTGGACGGTGTCAAATGCAGCACTGAGGTCCAATAGCATTAATACTGAAGTTTTGCCAGAGTCTGTGTTTAGACGGATGTCATTTATAACTTTAAGAAGGGCCGTCTCTGTACTATGAAGAGGTCCAAATCCTGACTGGAAGTTGTTGTGGCAGCCAGTAGAAGCCAAGAAATGATTTTGTCAGGGTATGTTGGTGACGAACCCCAAAATGCAGATATGGCAGGCTTTGTCCAGGAAAACATGATTTAATTTAACACTATAGTAAAAAAACAAAACAAAAGGGTACAAACAAAAGGCGCGCACAAGGCGGAGAACAAACTTGGCTATGAACTAAAATAGCACAAAGGCTAACTGTCGACAAGAAACAAAAACACTTACTGTCACACGAAGGAACTAAGACATGAGCAGAGTGAACAAAAGTAGACAGAGCTACAATGACAAGTATTATGACAGCATACTTGCCAACCCGCCCGGATTTTCCGGGAGACTCCCGAAATTCAGCGCCTCTCCCGAAAACCTCCCGGGACAAATTTTCTCCCGAAAATCTCCCGAAATTCAGGCGGAGCTGGAGGCCACGCCCCCTCCAGCTCCATGCGGACCTGAGTGACGTGTTGACAGCCTGTTCACACGTCCGCTTTCCCACAATATAAACAGCTAATGATCGAGGGCGAGTTCTTGGTTTCTTATGTGGGTTTATTGTTAGGCAGTTTCATTAACGTCCTCCCAGCGGGGTTTGAATTCGTTTTTGGAGCTGTCATTACACATTTATCAGTATTCACATTGGTCAGTAGGGGGCAGTAGGGCGTTTCTTCCCAATTGAATGCTATCACCTGCAGACCGGAAGTGTCTTGTCCTTCTGATGAGAGAAACCAGTCTGTGAACAATTGAAACGTCCTGTGTGCTTTTTTCCTCCTGTATAACAGGTTAGTTTTGGTGAATCAACTCACTGAATAATATCCATGTGATCTTTATAAGTTTAAGTACACATTCTGATGGTGGAGCCTAACTCTAAAGTGTTTGTGAGTTGTAGTTTGTATTTGTGAATGAATCCAGTGCACAGCTGCAGTAATCAATACAAAAAGGCGACGTGAGTGCGCAATGTTTATATAGGAACTTCTGATCCTAATTCAGACTCCCAAATTAGAGCTCCCGTTTTCTTATTGATTTTATAATGTATATTTGTATAATGTGTGTGTTCTGAAATAGTGACAGAGAATAGAACAAGGATGGACAATTCAATCCTTAACTCAACAATGAGTGTTGTGCGTGTATATGTGTAAATAAATGAACACTGAAATTCAAGTATTTATTTTATTTATTTATATATATATATAAATAAATAAATAATAATTTATTATATATATATATATATATATATATATATATATATATATATATATATATATATATATATATATATATTAGTGATGGGTCCGGCAACACCGATGCATCGGCGCATGCGTCGAGCTCATAAAGCGAAACCCTGTGTCGGTGCGCGTACCGCTTTTAGAAAGTCACGTGACCGATCATGAGCTGTTTCGGTCACGTGACCGATACGCAAACTGTGTCGCACTGACGCCTCCTCTGTGCCCTGTGAGCGTGTCTTTTCTACAGCCGGTGAAATAATAACTAAGAAGAGAAATCGTCTAAAATGTAATACGTCGGAAAAACTTTTTTTTTATTTTTTTATAAAAATGTGTAAAAAAATTAAATTAAAAAAATTCCCAGTCCACAATCGTCCACAACACGTTCTCTTAGATTTCCATGTTATGATACATGTTCACATTATTTATTGACTGTATCTAAAAAAGATACAAATATATTTTTATTTAAATGAAGATATGAAATAATCCTAAATGAAATACAATGACTTGGTTTATATTATTGTATATACTAGGGCAGGGGTCACCAACGCGGTGCCCGCGGTCACCAGGTAGCCCATAAGGACCAGTTCACACCTGTTCTAAAAATAGCTCAAAAGAGCAGCACTTACCAGTGAGCAGTCTCTATTTTTTTTTAAATTTTATTTATTTACTAGCAAGCTGGTCTCGCTTTGCTCGACATTTTTAATTCTAAAATAGAATTCAAATAGAATTTGAAAATCCAAGAAAATATTTTAAAGACTTGGTCTTCACTTGGAATAAGCGGTAGAAAATGGATGGATGGATGGGTCTTCACTTGTTTAAATAAATTCATTTATTTTTTACTTTGCTTCTTATTACTTTTAGAAATACAATTTTAGAGAAAAAATACAACCTTAAAAATGATTTTAGGATTTCTAAACAAATATACCTTTTTACCTTTTAAATTTCTTCCTCTTCTTTCCTGACAATTTAAATCAATGTTCAAGTAAATTTTTATTTATTTTTATTGTAAAGAATAATACATATTTTAGCTTCTGTTTTTTTGACAAAGAATATTTGTGAAATATTTCAAAAAATTCAAAAAATTTATTCTGGCAAATCTAGAAAATCTGTAGAATCAAATTTAAATCTTATTTCAAAGTATTTTGAATTTCTTTTAAAATTTTTGTTCTGGAAAATCTAGAAGAAATACTGATTTGTCTTTGTTAGAAATATAGCTTGGTCCAATTTGTTAAATATTCTAACAAAGTGCAGATTGGATTTTAACCAATTTAAAAACATGTCATCAAAATTCTAAAATGTATCTTAATCAGGAAAAATTACTAATGATGTTCCATAAATTCTTTTTTTAATTTTTTCAAAAAGATTCAAATAAGCTGGTTTTTCTCTTCTTTTTGTCGGTTGAATTTTGAATTTTAAAGAGTTGAAATTGAAGATAAACTATGTTTCAAAATTTTATTTTAAATTTTTTCGTGTTTTCTCCTCTTTTAAACTGTTCAATTAAGTGTTTTTTTCATCATTTATCCTCTACAAAAACCTTCCGTAAAAGGAAAAAAAATGTAGGACGGAATGACAGACAGAAATACCCATTTTTTATATATATATACATTTATTTATTTAGCTATTCTTGTTTAAATCACACTTACGTGTAACTTATAAATGACAATATATTTATTTATTTAAGTGTGTATCAAACTGGTAGCCCTTCGCATTAATCAGTACCCAAGAAGTAGTTTTTGGTTTCAAAAAGGTTAGTGACCCCTGTACTAGGGCATAAAATCAGTATCAGTTGAGTCGGTCCATAGGTTGCCTGTAGGGATTTTTAATGTCCAGCAGATGTCAGTATTTAGTGACACAGTATCGACACAGTATCAATACAGTTTTGCAATGTGTCGAAACGCTTCATGACGCCTCATCAACCCATCACTAATATACAGGTAAAAGCCAGTAAATTAGAATATTTTGAAAAACTTGATTTATTTCAGTAATTGCATTCAAAAGGTGTAACTTGTACATTATATTTATTCATTGCACACAGACTGATGCATTCAAATGTTTATTTCATTTAATTTTGATGATTTGAAGTGGCAACAAATGAAAATCCAAAATTCCGTGTGTCACAAAATTAGAATATTACTTAAGGCTAATACAAAAAAGGGATTTTTAGAAATGTTGGCCAACTGAAAAGTATGAAAATGAAAAATATGAGCATGTACAATACTCAATACTTGGTTGGAGCTCCTTTTGCCTCAATTACTGCGTTAATGCGGCGTGGCATGGAGTCGATGAGTTTCTGGCACTGCTCAGGTGTTATGAGAGCCCAGGTTGCTCTGATAGTGGCCTTCAACTCTTCTGCGTTTTTGGGTCTGGCATTCTGCATCTTCCTTTTCACAATACCCCACAGATTTTCTATGGGGCTAAGGTCAGGGGAGTTGGCGGGCCAATTTAGAACAGAAATACCATGGTTCGTAAACCAGGCACGGGTAGATTTTGCGCTGTGTGCAGGCGCCAAGTCCTGTTGGAACTTGAAATCTCCATCTCCATAGAGCAGGTCAGCAGCAGGAAGCATGAAGTGCTCTAAAACTTGCTGGTAGACGGCTGCGTTGACCCTGGATCTCAGGAAACAGAGTGGACCGACACCAGCAGATGACATGGCACCCCAAACCATCACTGATGGTGGAAACTTTACACTAGACTTCAGGCAACGTGGATCCTGTGCCTCTCCTGTCTTCCTCCAGACTCTGGGACCTCGATTTCCAAAGGAAATGCAAAATTTGCATGGTTGGGTGATAGTTTGGGGTGCCATGTCATCTGCTGGTGTCGGTCCACTCTGTTTCCTGAGATCCAGGGTCAACGCAGCCGTCTACCAGCAAGTTTTAGAGCACTTCATGCTTCCTGCTGCTGACCTGCTCTATGGAGATGGAGATTTCAAGTTCCAACAGGACTTGGCGCCTGCACACAGCGCAAAATCTACCCGTGCCTGGTTTACGGACCATGGTATTTCTGTTCTAAATTGGCCCGCCAACTCCCCTGACCTTAGCCCCATAGAAAATCTGTGGGGTATTGTGAAAAGGAAGATGCAGAATGCCAGACCCAAAAACGCAGAAGAGTTGAAGGCCACTATCAGAGCAACCTGGGCTCTCATAACACCTGAGCAGTGCCAGAAACTAATCGACTCCATGCCACGCCGCATTAACGCAGTAATTGAGGCAAAAGGAGCTCCAACCAAGTATTGAGTATTGTACATGCTCATATTTTTCATTTTCATACTTTTCAGTTGGCCAACATTTCTAAAAATCCCTTTTTTGTATTAGCCTTAAGTAATATTCTAATTTTGTGACACACGGAATTTTGGATTTTCATTTGTTGCCACTTCAAATCATCAAAATTAAATGAAATAAACATTTGAATGCATCAGTCTGTGTGCAATGAATAAATATAATGTACAAGTTACACCTTTTGAATGCAATTACTGAAATAAATCAAGTTTTTCAAAATATTCTAATTTACTGGCTTTTACCTGTATATATATATATATGTAATAAAATATATATATATATATAGCTAGAATTCACTGAAAGTCAAGTATTTTTTATATATATATATCTTAACCACACCCCCCGACCACGCCCCCCCACCCCCACCTCCCGAAATCGGAGGTCTCAAGGTTGGCAAGTATGTATGACAGGTAGTAGTGACATCGACAATGACAATAATCCAGCACTGACTGGAGGGGAAGGCAGGTTTAAATAGCAGCTGGCTGATTGACACCAGGTGTGGCCAGGTGCCAATCAGCCACAGCTGAGGGGACAAAGCACTCAGGGAGATAATCAGGTAATGACCAAAATAAGAGCGCTGACAGGAAACAAAGACAGGAAAAACCAAAACCTAACTGAACTGTCAGTGACAAAACCTGACAGATTTAGTTGTTGGAGGACAACTTTCTCAATTATTTTACTTATGAATGGTAGATTTGAAATTGGTCTGTAGTTGTTGATAACCACTACAGACCAAAGAAGTTAGTTCTATAGAAATGGTGTGCACTTTTCAGTTCACATGGGTTGTCCACTAATAGAAATACCAACGACTTGGACAAACTGAACTGGAAGGGCATTTTAAAGCCCATGTCATCATTGCAGGTCCACAGATATCGTGTGGGTCCAACAATGTGGAGTCATCAAAGGACACCTATGTCCGAATCACACTGAAACAGAACTGTATGGTGGACAAAGCAGGTCAACAAAGGTACAAAAAAACATCTAAAATGATTTGTCTTCTGCAATTAGGAGTGTGATCTGCATATTATTTTTGCTTTTTTACTTACTTGGCTTTTGTTTTTAAGGGGACTCATCACTTGTGGTCATTGCCTCTGCTGTCCTTCCAGGACATCACCTACCACTTTCGTGTCTCCTCTGTAAGTACACTTCAGCTCTGGACTCTGCAATGAAAATAGTGTACGGTCATCTCTCGTTTGATATAATCCACACATCCATTATCTATATATGTATTGAATTTGCAAGAGCTCTAAATAATGCACTGCAAAAACTGAAATCTAAGTAAGATGAAATATGTCAAATAAGGGTGATATTTGCTTATTTTCTGTCTGATAAGATCATTCTTCTCACTAAGCAGATTTTATGTTAGAGTGTTTTACTTGTTTTGGTCCTAAATGATGTCAGTAAGATATTACAGCTTGTTGCTGAGATTTGATGACCTATATTGAGTAAAACATGCTTGAAACTAGAATATCAACTGTTGCAAAGCTGTGTCATCAACACTCACAAGTATAAAACTACTTTTTTAATAATTTCTTATTCCAAGCATGAAAAAATTAATCATGATTTTGACACAATTGTGTCTCATAATTAAAACAGATGACAGCCAAATGGACTTTGCTGTTTTATTTTCAATGAAACAATAGAAAATAGGTACTCATATAGTAGTACAGTTGGCACAGTACAGTAAACTGACAGTTAATATTCAAACATTTAACATTTCTAACAATTTTGAACAGAAATAGTTCATGCACATTCAGATAAATTCCTCAAAATTACAATTAAAAAAATGTTGGCCAGGTGCCGGGCTGTATATATGCGCACTAATTGACTGAAAGAGCACGCACTTGGCGCGATGATGTCATGTTATCCATGGAAAAATGCATTTTTAGACAATATGATTTGCCTGAGCGGCTAGGAAACGTGTTGCCTTTCCATTAAGAACAACACATTAGTTTTTAGTATAAGTTTACTGGTTTCAAGAAATGTAATGCCGAGTGCATAAGTGCATAAGAGTGTTAAGAATATTTTTCAACATATTGAGAATATTTTTTTTTTCTACCAAGAAAAGTGCACTTGTTATTAGTGAGAATATACTTATTTTAAGGTATTTTTGGGTTCATTGAGGTTAGCTAATTTGACTTGTTTTGGAAAGTCTTGACAAGCCGAATTTTCTTGTTCTATTGACAGATAATTTTGCTTAGTTCAAATAAAATACCCCTCATTTTTGTATTTTTTTTTTCTTGTTTTTGAACACTGACTTTTGGCAGTGTGGTATGCAATTAAGTACAAGTGCAAGTTCTTGCAGTAGATTTTCTTGTTTACTGGAGCTTATTAGGTTTGCTTGATAACCCTAAAGCAGTGGTTCTTAACTTTGTTGGAGGTACCGAACCCCACCAGTTTCATATGCGCATTCACCGAACCCTTCTTTAGTGAAAAATAAAATGTTTATTTTCAAATTCAAGACAAAGTTATATGTTTTTGGTAACACTTTAGTATGGGGAACATATTCTAAGTAATAAAGACTTAATTTAGAGTTATTTGGTTAGGGTTAGGGTTAGAGGGTTAGGGTTATAATAAGGCCATGCCGAATAAGGCATTAATAAGTACTTAATAATGACCAGTTAAGAGCCAATATGTTACTAATTTGCATGTTAATAAGCAACTAATTAATGGTGAATATGTTCCCCATACTAAAGTGTTACCATGTTTTATTACTGGTGCACAAAATGAAGCGTGCATGAACATCACCTTGTTCAAAGAACAAAACCAACACAGTGCATAAACTCACAACAAATTACACACCTGCAAATCAGTCTGACTTCTGCTGTTGCCGTATCCGTAATACGCCGATAGGGAGAAGTTTTTATTTACACGATGAGTCGGGTGTGTCTTGACCTCCGCCGAACTCCTGAGCCCGACTCACCGAACCCCTAGGGTTCCATCGAACCCAGGTTAAGAACCACTGCCCTAAACCAAATAACAATAGCATCAAAATACTACTTAGACTAAATATTGTTCAATGCTTAGCAAATAACAATACAATAGCTCAATATATACAGTATACAATATTTACATTTAACTATATCTTAGAACCAACAATAGTTGTCATTATACCAGTAATCTCTGGTCTTCTATTATTAAAATCATTTCTCTTGTGACTTTCGTTTTCTATAAAATACACAATTGCACTCTGTACAACTATCTTCTAGTCTAGTACCCGCACTCTTTTACTATGAAGCCACGCTGTTGTAACACGTGGTTTGGCATTTTCTTGTTGAAATAAGCAGGGGCGTCCATGATAACGTTGCTTGGATGGCAACATATGTTGCTCCAAAACCTGTATGTACCTTTCAGCATTAATGTTGAAAGGTACCCATGCCTTGGGCACTAATACACCCCCATACCATCACAGATGCTGGCTTTTCAACTTTGCGCCTATAACAATCCGGATGGTTCTTTTCCTTTTTGGTCCGGAGGACACGACGTCCACAGTTTCCAAAAACTATTTAAAATGTGGACTCGTCAGACCACAGAACACTTTTTCTACTTGGCATCAGTCCATCTTAGATGAGCTCAGGCCCAGCGAAGCCGGCAGTGTTTCTGGGTGTTGTTGATAAATGGCTTTCGCTTTGCATAACAGAGTTTTAACTTGCACTTACAGGTGTAGCGACAAACTGTAGTTATATTGACAGTGGTTTTCTGAAGTGTTCCTGAGCCTATGTGGTGATATCCTTTACAAACTGATGTCGCTTTTTGATGCAGTAACGCCTGTGGTACCTTAACCATGGATGGTTATGATGAGGTCAATGCATACGTCAGTGTAAAGATGAGTGATGAGACTCCGACTTTCGTGCTCGGTGGCAAATTTTCCTCCAAAATACACCCTGTAGGTAATTTGTGTTTAGTACATGATCTATTGAGACATATTAGCGCCTTGTTTTGTTTTTTTTACTATACTGTTATTACTTTTTTAGCAAATAAATGAAGTAGATTCAAGTAAAATATATAGAAAATGTTTGTGTATGACATTCTGACAATAAAATTGCATTTTTGTCAAAATGTTATATATACCGTATTTTTCGGACTATAAGTCGCAGTTTTTTTCATAGTTTGGCCGGGGGTGCGACTTATACTCAGGAGCGACTTATGTGTGAAATGATTAACACATTAGCGTAAAATATCAAATAATGTTATTGATCTCATTCACGTAAGAGACTAGACGTATAAGATTTCATGGGATTTAGCGATTAGGAGTGACAGATTGTTTGGTAAATGCAGGCCCGGCCCTAACCAATCTGGCGCCCTAGGCAAGATTTTAGGTGGCGCCCCCCCACATCGGCAGTGAAGTGTATATACTCACAAGAAACCGAATAGCTTTGTCTTTGACCTTTTTTTTTTTACTTACAACTATACCTAATATATAAAGGGGTGGAAAAGTGCAGGGCAAACATTAGCTAACCAGAAGGCAATAACAATGTAAACAAAAAACACCTGCTTAAAAGATCTAATACAAATGTCCCTGAGGAATGTAAGGTGGGAGTACTGTAATTACCTAACGTTACATTATTATTTTCCATAACAATTTAGCCCCCTCCACAATTAACCCGACGTTAAAACAGAACTAGCTATTTATTGATTAGCAATTGCCGAATCATGTAACATTAGCTTAATGCTAAAAAGCCAGGTTACTATCACATTCTGTAACAGACAAATAATTTCATGTAGGCTAACGTTACCTACCTGCTAACTCTGTCTTTTCTCGTTTCTCCTCCTCTTCTTTTCTCTTTTTTCTTCCCTGGGCACCTGAGTTTTGGCCGTTTTGACATCTTGTGTTGATTTTTTGATGTGGTGACGTCCAAAAAGAGTCATGATACGGGAAGGGAGGGGGCGCACCGTGCGGGGGGGGGTTGTAACAAATAATATTTCTATTAAATAGGCTTTACTTTGCATTTTAATTAACGTGGGATTATTTTTTGTATTTAGAAATAATAGTACCAACTTTTTTTTTCTTTTTTTTTCTTCTCCAACATTTGTGGCACTGGCGTGGCGCCCCCTGATGGACGGCGCCCTTAGCATTTGCCTATATGGCCTATGCCACGGGCCGGCCCTGGGTAAATGTATAGCATGTTCTATATGTTATAGTTATTTGAATGACTCTTACCATAATATGTTACGTTAACATACCAGTTGGTTATTTATGCCTCATATAACGTACACTTATTCAGCCTGTTGTTCACTATTCTTTATTTGTTTTAAATTGCCTTTCAAATGTCTATTCTTGGTGTTGGCTTTTATCAAATACATTTCCCCCAAAAATGCGACTTATACTCCAGTGCGACTTATATATGTTTTTTTCCTTCTTTATTATGCATTTTCGGCCGGTGCGACTTATACTCCGGAGCGACTTATACTCCGAAAAATACGGTATATATTAGGGGTGTGACGGTACACAAAAATTTCGGTTTAGAGATCACGGTTCGGTTAATTTTCGGTACAGTAAGAAAACAACAAAATATAAATGTTTTGGTTATTTATTTACCAAATGTGTAAACAATGGCATAACATACATATACACACAGGGTCCATTGCCAGGATTAATGTGGTCAACATATATAAAATAAGGCTCAGAATGGTTTCTTAACAAAACTTTTCTACATATAAAGTGTTTTTTTGATTGATTGATTGAGACTTTTATTAGTAGATTGCACAGTACAGTACATATTCCCTACAATTGACCACTAAATGGTAACACCCCAATAAGTTGTTCAACTTGTTTAAGTCGGGGTCCACGTTAATCAACATTAAACTGCCTCAAGTTGTTGCTCGGATTAAATAAAATGACAAAACTTTTCTTCTACATATAAAAAGTGCAACATTAAACAGTTTCAAGTCAACTCAGCCTCAGATTAACTTTTCTTCTCCCCCACCCCCAGCCTGGCTCACTTGGCAGTAAGAGGATATATGGGCTCATTGTTCTTCCACCATAGAAGTGGGTCAAAATCTAGTTTTTAATGCAATATGGTCTTAAATCTGCTGCTATAAAGACATTTGTTATTGCTTTAGCCCTGCCTGACTCGCCGAGGAGAGGCTGCTTAAATGCGGTGGTGGCGCTTCAAATGGGTTAGCATGTTTGACGTGTTGTCAGAAGCAGCTGCTGAACAATGTCGGCAAACTACTGTCCTCCATTGTTGTATCGCGCAGCCAAAGTGTTCCCAAACGGGAGATCTTAACGAGGCAGGAGGGTCTTCCAACTCTGGCTTTTACATGTTGTCCTAGCCCTTAATATGTCCGTGTGGAAACTCGTTCGGTACACCTCCGAACCGAACCGAAACCCCCGTACCGAAACGATTCAATACAAATACACGTACCGTTACACCCCTAATATATATATATATATATATATATATATATATATATATATATATATATATATATATATATATATATATATATTAGAGATGTCCGATAATATTGGCCTGCCGATATTATCGGCCGATAAATGTTTTAAAATGTAATATCGGAAATTATCGGTATCGTTTTTTTTATTATGGGTATCGTTTTGTTTTTTTGTTTTTTTTTTATTAAAGGGGAACATTATCACAATTTCAGAAGGGTTAAAACCATTAATAATCAGTTCCCAGTGGCTTATTTTATTTTTCGAAGTTTTTTTCAAAATTTTACCCATCACGCAATATCCCTAAAAAAAGCTTCAAAGTGCCTGATTTTAACCATCGTTATATACAACCAGGGGCGCCGAAAAGGGGGGGTAAAGGAGACGGATTCTAGGGGCCCATGATGGAGGGGGGCCCAGAGAGGCCCCTAATGATGATGAAATTATAATACAGAAAAAATAATGACACTGTGTTGGGGGCCCTGTAAAGATTATTTTCACGGGGCCCAAAATCCCTAGTGGCGCCCCTGTATACACCCGTCCATTTTCCTGTGACGTCACACAGTGATGCAAATACAAACAAACATGGCGGAAATAACAGCAAGGTATAGCGACATTAGCTCGGATTCAGACTCGGATTTCAGCGGGTTAACACTGTCTGATAAGATAATTACTAACAACTATGAACTAGGTTTACAGCATATGAAATACATTTGGCAACAACATGCACTTTGAGAGTGCAGACAGCCCATTTCAGGCGCGCTAAGAACATATATTTTTCCACGATTTCAGCACTCAGGTTAACCATACCTAAATAGACACAAAATACTGCATTACACAAGACTACCCGAATGTACTCGAATGATTGAAAAAAATAAATGTTTTTAAGCTAAATTATTGGTAAACACAGTTTATGTATAATAATTTATGTCAAACCGCGAGTAATGAATAAAGTTTTCATCAATTAATATATTCTGTAGACATACCCTCATCCGCTCTCTTTTCCTGAAAGCTGATCTGTCCAGTTTTGGGGTTTATGTCAGCAGGCCAGGGAAGCTTGGGTCGATATTCTTCTCTTGATCATCTTCGGTGGCATAAGGGACGGTGTGAGCCAAGACATCCAGGGGGTTTAGCTCGCTCGTCTGCGGGAACAAACTGCCGCCATTGCTTGCTGTGCTACCGAGGTCCTTTGTCCCTGAATTGCTCACACACTCCGGCAGATCCAATGGGGGTCTGGCGGCAGATTTCTTTGACTTTATCGTTGGAAATGCATCTGCTTTGAGTGTCGCAGGATATCCACACATTCTTGCCATCTCTGTCGTAGCATAGCTTTCGTCGGTAAAGTGTGCGGAACAAACGACTGACCATTTTCGTCGGCTTTCCCCACAGCCTCGTATTTTGAACAAATTTCGTCCAATTTCTTGCCACTTTCGCATCTTTGGGCCACTGGTGCAACTTGAATCCGTCCCTGTTTGTGTTGTTACACCCTCCGACAACACACCGACGAAAGTGAGAAAATGGCGGATTGCTTCCCGATGTGACGTCACGTTGTGACGTCATCGCTCCGAGAGCGAATATTAGAAAAGCATTTAATTCGCCAAAATTCACCCATTTAGAGTTCGGAAATCGGTTAAAAAATATATGGTCTTTTTTCTGCAACATCAAGGTATATATTGACGCTTACATAGGTCTGGTGATAATGTTCCCCTTTAAATCAACATAAAAAACATAAGATACACTCACAATTAGTGCACCAACCCAAAAATCTCCCTCCCCACTCATTCACACAAAAGGGTTGTTTCTTTCTGTTATTAATATTGTGGTTCCTACATTATATATCAATATATATCAATACAGTCTGCAAGGGATACAGTCCGTAAGCACACATGATTGTGCGTGCTGCTGGTCCACTAATAGTACTAACCTTTAACACTTAATTTTACTCATTTTCATTAATTACTCGTTTCTATGGAACTGTTTTTATATTGTTTTACTTTCTTTTTTATTCAAGAAATTTGTTTTAGTTTATTTATCTTATTTTATTTTATTAATTTTTTTAAAAAGGACTTTATCTTCACCATACCTGGTTGTCCAAATTAGGCATAATAAATTGTTAATTCCACGACTGTATATATCGGTATCGGTAATTAAGAGTTGGACAATATCGGATATCGGCAAAAAAGCCATTATCGGACATTCCTAATATAAATATGTATATACATATATATATATATATATATATATATATATATATATATATATATATATATATATATATATATATATATATATATATATATATATATACATACCTGCCAACTACTCCGGTTTTCCCGTAATTCGTACGGTTTTCATCAACCTATTCCGGGTTACGGTTGCAGTGATAAAAAATACGGTTTTTCATTAATTTAAAAAAAAAAAGGGTGAAAACTACGCGAATTGCACCTTGTGCAGACAAGATTTTTCGATCGGACACGGAGGAATTAGCGATGTAAAAGACCACGTTGGGACAAAAAAACACAAGTCTAATGCCGTTGCTAGCGATACAAGTGGAAAACTTTCAACGTTTTTCGTCGCCCAAACAGATTCTTTGGATGTGATGAATGCCGAAGTTTTATTTACAGAGGCAATAATTGAGCATGGACTTCCAATCGCACTGGCTGATCACATGGGACAGTTAAATGTTTGTAATGCAACCTTTAAAAATCATTACGTGGTGATCGCGGTCCCAAAAATAAACTTTTCTTGCATGATAATGTCCAGAAAAATTCGCTTTATATTACTATAGAGTCCTTTTAACGAATGAGTTTGATGGTTTATCACAAACCTTAAATGAAATAAGTCCTTTGTTCTCCTGCACCGCATGCACTTTGGCCTTGCTTCGTGTTTGGTGCGCAATCCTGTCGGCTGTATTTCACAGCACGACATACTGTTAAAAGTGTTTATACTATTTATGCTTTCAAGTCCAAGTTGAAGAAATCTTGTTAAATGTTGACAGCATAACTACCAAAATACAGAAGTATGTCCTTAATATTTCTGCAGTGCTATTTCTGTTGAAAAGTTAAAATGATTACATTAGAGATGTGATGTGCCACTTTTCAAGTGTCTGATGGCTTAAATTAATTGTCATTAATTTTTCATATTTTGAATTCTTTTGAAAGGCTTACAAAAAAACTACATTTGAATTGTAATTCCATGCTATTGACAGGACTATTAATTTTAATGAAGTTAGCTTACCATGTTTACAGTATGATAATTGTGATAGAAATGTGAATTTTAGGCACAGAATATTTTTTACAATTGAACAAGGCAGTAGATTATACAAGCTTGGACAGAAAGTTAATAATGACACCAATTTTTTTTTTTTATGGAATTGTTTAGTACTGTTTTACCATTTGTTTACTGTAAAAAGTGTTTATACTGTTTATACTTTCAATTAACAAATTGAAGTCTTGTGAAAGGTTGACAGGATAACTGGCATTAACTGTCAAAATAATTTCAAACTATTGAAGTTAGCTTACAGAATAAACATGTCAATCAACCCATATGATTTTTGCTGTAATATTTTTGTTTTGAAAAGTCACTGTGACTGATAGAAAAGTGATGGTTTTAGCAACATTTTAACCTGTCTGAATGCTAATAATCATTTTGCGTCGGGGGGCGAAGCCCTGAACCCTCCACCAGGACTTTGTCCTGGACCTACCGGGGCCTGCGGCCCTTGGACCCTGGCTACTAGGTTTTTCTGATTTCAAAAGTTGGCAGGTATGTATATATATATATATATATATATATATATATATATATATATATATTAGTAATATTATAAGATGGTTTTTTTCGTTATTTTTTTTGCATGCTGCTATCATTAAAGTGTATTATGTTTTAGTCATCCATTAATCTTTTTTATTGACATTTCAGTCTATTCATTCAGTGATCAATTGTATTTCGATTTGACAACACATTGCGAGTGAAGCAACAAGTACGTTTCATGAATTGTTTTCATTTATGTGTATATTTTTTTTCTCCTGATAGAATGAAAAAAGCTGCACCGCCGAGGAAGAAACGTCCTACTCCGACTACCACTTAGTCATGGAAAGCAGCTGCAAGTGAGAAGAGTGCCTCCTCCCCAGTTTTGTGCCTTTACAGCCAGCCATCATCGTCGCCTTCAGGCTTGATGTGCGTTTGAAGCATTAGGTGTGATTATTGTAAATTATTTTCAAAGTAAGTCATGTAAAAAACGATATGCTATCTTTAAGACATCTCTTTTTGCTGTGGTCCACACTGTTGTTTGTCACTGAACGTTTTTTGTTTTTTTTGTTTTTTATTACTGTAACTGTTTTGCATCACAGCTGAATGCCATTGTGAAATAATGTTTGTAAGTTGACCGATCATACTACAAACCCCGTTTCCATATGAGTTGGGAAATTGTGTTAGATGTAAATATAAACGGAATACAATGATTTGCAAATCATTTTCAACCCATATTCAGTTGAATATGCTACAAAGACAACATATTTGATGTTCAAACTCATAAACTTTATTTTTGTTTTGCAAATAATAATTAACTTAGAATTTCATGGCTGCAACACGTGCCAAAGTAGTTGGGAAAGGGCATGTTCACCAATGTGTTACATCACCTTTTCTTTTAACAACACTCAGTAAACGTTTGGGAACTGAGGAGACACATTTTTGAAGCTTCTCAGGTGGAATTCTTTCCCATTCTTGCTTGATGTACAGCTTAAGTTGTTCAACAGTCCGGGGGTCTCCGTTGTGCTATTTTAGGCTTCATAATGCGCCACACATTTTCAATGGGAGACAGGTCTGGACTACAGGCAGGCCAGTCTAGTACCCGCACTCTTTTACTATGAAGCCACGTTGATGTAACACGTGGCTTGGCATTGTCTTGTTGAAATAAGCAGGGGCGTCCATGATTACGTAACAACATATGTTGCTCCAAAACCTGTATGTACCTTTCAGCATTAATGGTGCCTTCACAGATGTGTAAGTTACCCATGTCTTGGGCACTAATACACCCCCATACCATCACAGATGCTGGCTTTTCCACTTTGCGCCTATAACAATCCAGATGGTTCTTTTCCTCTTTGGTCCGGAGGACACGACGTCCACAGTTTCCAAAAACAATTTGAAATGTGGACTCGTCAGACCACAGAACACTTTTCCACTTTGTATCAGTCCATCTTAGATGAGCTCAGGCCAAGCGAAGCCGACGGCGTTTCTGGGTGTTGTTGATAAACGGTTTTCGCCTTGCGTAGGAGAGTTTTAACTTGCACTTACAGATGTAGCGACCAACTGTAGTTACTGACAGTGGGTTTCTGAAGTGTTCCTGAGCCCATGTGGTGATATCCTTTACACACTGATGTCGCTTGTTGATGCAGTACAGCCTGAGGGATGGAAGGTCACGGGCTTAGCTGCTTACGTGCAGTGATTTCTCCAGATTCTCTGAACCCTTTGATGATATTACGGACCGTAGATGGTGAAATCCCTAAATTCCTTGCAATAGCTGGTTGAGAAAGGTTTTTCTTAAACTGTTCAACAATTTGCTCACGCATTTGTTGACAAAGTGGTGACCCTCGCCCCATCCACATTTCATGGAATCTACTTTTATACCCAATCATGGCACCCACCTGTTCCCAATTAGTCTGCACACCTGTGGGATGTTCCAAATAAGTGTTTGATGAGCATTCCTCAACTTTATCAGTATTTATCGCCACCTTTCCCAACTTCTTTGTCACGTGTTGCTGGCATCAAATTCTAAAGTTAATGATTATTTGCAACAACAAAAAAGTTTATGAGTTTGAACATCAAATATGTTGTCTTTGTAGCATATTCAACTGAATATGGGTTGAAAAGGATTTGCAAATATTCCGTTTATATTTACATCTAACACAATTTCCCAACTCATATGGAAACGGGGTTTGTATACTACAATTTACTGTCATCTCAAAGCATGAAACCTTTCATACACTGGAGAGTCAAAATAATTATTGGACCTCAATAGTCCACACTGGTACTTTCTTGTTCTTTTTTGTGTGACTATACACATGCAGGTATGGAAATATAATTTCTAAACATCCAAACTGTTTAGAAATGCATCACTGCACATTCCTATACTCAAAGCGATGTGTGAAGTCAAGCTAATTTCATTTACGATTAAGACTGGATGAATATACGGTTGATAACTGGAAATCCCATAGAGGAGTATAATGTAATATGTCCAACACTGACAATATTTCAAGAAAACACTGGAATAGCTCACACTGTAATTTGCTTATGCTGGTACGTTGAGAAAGGAAGTTTTGCTTTTCCAATCATTTGCCCCAAAATATCCATCGCAACTCACTGCTGCTTCACCTTAAAACTCACTTTTTTAACTAATTAATCGAAAAGCTGCAAGAGAGTTGCATTATATAACAACACTGTTTTAAAGATGAGTCCTTTGAGTCCAATTTTAATATACAATATGTGATAAAATGTTGACTATATTCTGTAAGATCTTTGATTTAAAAGCTTTTTGTGTCTTGTTCTGGGTTGTTGTGCTTTTGTTGCCCAAGAATGTGTTCCACAAGTTCAATATACAGTCGTGCTTATAAGTTTACACCCTGATTTCTTGGCCATTCTTCAGAGAATATGAATGATAACATAAAAACCTTTCTTCCACTCATGCTTAATGATTGTGTGAAGCTATTTATTGGCAAACAACTTTGTTTACTCTTTTTAAATCAAAATGACAAAAGAAAGTACCCAAATGACCCTGATCAAAAGTTTACATACCCCACTTTGATCTGATAACATGCACAAAAGTAGACACAAACAGGTTTGAATGGCTAATCAAGGTTCCAATCCTCACCTGTGACCTGTTTGTTTGTAATTAACGTGTGTGTATAAAAGGTCAGTGAGTTTCTGGGCTTCTGACAGATCATTGCATCTTTCATCCAGATGTTTCTGGATTCTGAGTCATGGGGAAGGCAAAAGAATTGTCAAAAGGATCTGCGAGAAAAGGTAATTGAACTGCATAAAACAGGAAAGTGGTATAAAAAGATCTCCAAGGAATTGAGAATGCCAATCAGCAGTGTTCAAACGCTGATTAAGAAGTGGAAAATGAGGGATTCAGGTAGACCAGCAAAGATTTCAGCCACAACTGCCAGGAAAATTGTTCGAGATGCAAAGAAAAATCCACAAATGACTTCAGCTGAAATACAGGACTCTCTGAAAAATTGTGGTGCGGCTGTTTCAAGATGCACAATAAAGGAGGGGCTTGAAGAAAAATGGGCTGCATGGTCGATTCGCCAGAAGAAAGCCATTTATGCGCAAATGTCACAAAGTATCCCACAGAGACAAGCTTCTGGAACAAAGTAATTTGGAGTGATGTCTTTCTTCTGGCGACTCGACCATGCAGCCCATTTTTTTCCAAGTGCCTCCTTACTGTGCATCTTGAAACAGCCACACCACAATTTTTCCAGAGAGTCCTGTATTTCAGCTGAAGTTATTAGTGGATTTTTCTTAGCATCTCGAACAATTTTTCTGGCAGTTGTGGCGGAAATCTTTGCTGGTCTACCTGAATCCCTCATTTTCCACTTCTTAATCAGCGTTTGAACACTGCTGATTGGCATTCTCAATTCCTTGGATATCTTTTTATACCCCTTTCCTGTTCTATGCAGTTCAATTACCTTTTCTTGCAGATCCTTTGACAATATTTTTGCCTTCCCCATGACTCAGAATCCAGAAACATGTGTGCAGCACTGGATGAAAGATGCAATGGTCTGTCAGAAGCCCAGAAACTCACTGACCTTTTATACACAGGAACTTTACATAGGAAATCCCCACAGTCACGCATAGGACTAGACCGGGCGTCAGCAACCCGCGGCTTTCGAGCTGCATGAGGCTCTTTAGTGCCGCCCTAGTGGCTCTCTGGAGCATTTTTAAAAAGAGATTGAAAATGGAAAAAGTGGGAAATGAGGGATTCAGGTAGACCAGCAAAGATTTCAGCCACAACAGCCAGAAAAATTGTTCGAGATGCAAAGAAAAATCCACAAATAACTTCAGCTGAAATACAGGACTCTTGTGGTGTGGCTGTTTCAAGATGCACAAAAAGGAGGCACTTGAAGAAAAATGGGCTGCATGGTCGAGTCGCCAGAAGAAAGCCATTTCTGCGCAAATGTCACAAAGTATCCTGCTTACATTACGCCAAACAGCACAGAGAAAAGCTTCAAAACTTCTGGAACAAAGTAATTTGGAGTGATGAGACCAAAATTGAACTTTTTGGCCACTCGACCATGCAGCACATTTTTCTTTAAGCGCCTCCTTATTGTGCATCTTGAAACAGCCACGCCACAATTTTTCAGAGAGTCCTGTATTTCAGCTGAAGTTATTTGTGGCTTTGTCTTTGCATCTCGAACAATTTTCCTGGCAGTTGTGGCTGAAATCTTTGCTGGTCTACCTGAATCCCTCATTTTCCACTTCTTAATCAGCGTTTGAACACTGCTGATTGGCATTCTCAATTCCTTGGATATCTTTTTATACCCCTTTCCTGTTTTATGCAGTTCAATTACCCTTTTCTCGCAGATCCTTTGACATGTGTTTGCCTTCCCCATGGATCAGAATCCAGAAACATCTGTGCAGCACTGGATGAAAGATGCAATGGTCTGTCAGAAGCCCAGAAACTCACTGACCTTTTATACACACACATTAATTACAAACAAACATGTCACAGGTCAGGATTGGAACCTTGATTAGCCATTCAAACCTGTTTGTGTCAACTTTTGTGCATGTAATCAGATCAAAGTAAACTTTTGATCAGGGTCATTTGGGTACTTTCTTTTGTCATTTTGATTTAAAAAGAGTAAACACAGTTGGTTGCCAATAAATAGCTTCACACAACCATTACGCATGAGTGGAAGAAAGGTTTTTATGTTATCATTCATATTCTCTGAAGAATGGCCAAGAAATCATCAATTCTCCTAGGGTATGTAAACTTATGAGCACAACTGCAACATAGGAAAAACAGCCATCAGAAACAATGTATATATATGGTATAAGACAACTTAAAGCAACTCTTACTATTACTATTGTGTAGTATTCTTGCTTATTTATTTATATCACACCAGCTTGCATAAATGAAACCACTGTAGCACTTTTCACACTACATATATATATATATATATATATATATATATATATATATATATATATATACTGTACATGTGTGAATCTTGTTTGCTTTGTTTGTCCATGTGCTTTACATACTCCTATAGAACTGCATTAAATGACCATGTGTTGGCAACATTATGTGTAAAAAAAATTATCCCCATGTTTTTCATTGTTTGTGTTTGTGTTGCTCTAATCATAACGTGTTTAACATTCAGCTCTTCATAAAGAGTTCACAGAATATGAAAACATTCTTAAATGTGAAGTTAAAATATGACACTAACACTTGAATGCATAAATGTCACTTCATTTAATTTACTTTTTCATCACACTATCAGAGCATTTTTGTCAAGAATATGCTGTAATACTGTAAAATGAAATAAATATGTGAATAAAAACAATGTGTGGCGCAAGAAGGCTGTTCTTTATTTTGGCCAGCAGGGGGCAGGCAAGGAAATTATAACTGTCCTGACATGAGGGAAGGGGTTTTGCCCTGCAGTAAGTCTTAAAGGCACTTACAGAACGCTCTTGCTATTACATCTTAGCCAATATAGCTCCAGTAGATAATAAAATTGTTTGTAGTGACAATATTAAAATAATTACTTAAACATATGTTGTTGACGAAAACGAAATGTTGACTCAAGCAGGATTTAAGAAAACCGAAAGACTGCACCGAGGGTATAGTTTACGTCACCCAAATCCGGAAACGACAGTCGTACGTGGCCTTACTATCTTCGACCAGAGACGCAGCAGCTCCTCAAAATGGTAAGTTTTCTGCTTTAATAATATTCTAAATTGTGTTTTAATTGCTTAATTTAACGCCAAGGTACACCAGCAAACCACACAGTTGCTGTATTATCTGTCGTTTGGTTTAAAAAAAAAAAAAAAATGGGTGCTAGCTAGTGGAGTGACGTTAGCATGTCAATTTTCATTTCATTTTTTATTTATCTCCTTCATTAATGTGCATCTTTGATCGATAAACAATTATACCTCAATTAGACATTTACACACCAATGCCTGAGAAGGAGCAGGATGAAGAAAAATCTTGTATTTTCCTGCCCCCTTCAACATGATACGTAGTCTTACTTCATGGATATCATATAAACCAACAATTACATACAAATACAAACCCCGTTTCCATATGAGTTGGGAAATTGTGTTAGATGTAAATATAAACGGAATACAGTGATTTGCAAATCATTTTCAACCCATATTCAATTGAATGCACATATTTGATGTTTAAACTGATAGGCATTCTTTTTTTTTGATGCAAATAATCATTAATTTTAGAATTTGATGCCAGCAACACGTGACAAAGAAGTTGGGAAAGGTGGAAATAAATACTGATAAAGTTGAGGAATGCTCATCAAACACTTATGGAAAATTGGGAACAGATGGGTGCCATGATTGGGTATAAAAGTAGATTCCATGAAATACTCAGTCATTCACAAACAAGGATGGGGCGAGGGTCACCACTTTGTCAACAAATGCGTGAGCAAATTGTTGAACAGTTTAAGAAAAACCTTTCTCAACCAGCTATTGCGAGGAATTTAGGGATTTCACCATCTACGGTCCGTAATATCATCAAAGGGTTCAGAGAATCTGGAGAAATCACTGCACGTAAGCAGCTAAGCCCGTGACCTTCCATCCCTCAGACTGTACTGCAACAACAAGCAACATCAGTGTGTAAAGGATATCACCACATGGGCTCAGGAACACTTCAGAAACCCACTGTCAATAACTACAGTTGGCCGCTACATCTGTAAGTGCAAGTTAAAACTCTCCTATGCAAGGCGAAAACCGTTTATCAACAACACCCAGAAACGCCGTCGGCTTCGCTGGGCCTGAGCTCATCTAAGATGGACTGATACAAAGTGGAAAAGTGTTCTGTGGTCTGACGAGTCCACATTTCAAATTGTTTTTGGAAACTGTGGACGTCGTGTCCTTTGGACCAAAGAGGAAAAGAACCATCTGGATTGTTATAGGCGCAAAGTGTAAAAGCCAGCATGTGTGATGGTATGGGGGTGTATTAGTGCCCAAGACATGGGTAACTTACACATCTGTGAAGGCGCCATTAATGCTGAAAGGTACATACAGGTTTTGGAGCAACATATGTTGCTACGTTACCATGGACGCCCCTGCTTATTTCAGCAAGACAATGCCAAGCCACGTGTTACATCAAGGTGGCTTCATAGTAAAAGAGTGCGGGTACTAGACTGGCCTGCCTGTAGTCCAGACCTGTCTCCCATTGAAAATGTGTGGCGCATTATGAAGCCTAAAATAGCACAACGGAGACCCCCGGACTGTTGAACAACTTAAGCTGTACATCAAGCAAGAATGGGAAAGAATTCCACCTGAGAAGCTTCAAAAATGTGTCTCCTCAGTTCCCAAACGTTTATTGAGTGTTGTTAAAAGGAAAGGCCATGTAACACAGTGGTGAACATGCCCTTTCCCAACTACTTTGGCTTGTGTTTCAGCCATGAAATTCTAAGTTAATTTTTATTTGCAAAAAAAAATAAAGTTTATGAGTTTGAACATCAAATATGTTGTCTTTGTAGTGCATTCAATTGAATATGGGTTGAAAATGATTTGCCTGAAAAATATATTCCGTTTATATTTACATCTAACACAATTTCCCAACTCACATGGAAACGGGATTTGTATAATGAAAACAAACAAAAAACACAAGTGCAAAACTTCATGAGGTACAAACCGAACAAACAAAAAAAGTAATATACACCTCACGGGATGATACAAAACAAATACAAAACCAGGCAAAAAATAAGTACAATAATAAATATAAAGCTAAATGTAAACACTTACGCCTGTCCATATGATCTTATTGTTCTGTCTTTATATATTGTTTTCAATTGGAATATATTTTTACAGTCTTTTATCTCATTGTAAAGAGAATTCCATAGTTTAGCCCCCACCACTGATATACACATTTGTTTTAAAGTCGTCCTTGAATACTGATGTTAGAAATGACCCTTTCTTCTACGCTCTTCATTCTCAGAAGTGATGACAAATATTTTTTGTAAATTTGCTGGTAATGTTTTACTTTTAGCCTTAAACATGACACATAATGTCTGTAACTTTACTAGCTCCTGTCATTTCAATAAACCACAATTAATAAATAATATGTTAGTTAATAAGTAATCTACTTTATGAATAATCCTTATAGCTCTTTTCTGTAGTTGATACAATGCCTTTATGTTTAGTTTAGTTTATTAAGGATACCCATTAGTCTACACCGCAGTGGATACTATTCTTCCTGGGGTCCAGGCAAAGAACATCACACAATCACAAAAGAAAAGATTACAATGCAGTACAACATGATCAAATAATAAAATGTTGTAATACGAAAATAGCAACAACAAAGAACCAAAAAAAGCAATAAAAACATAATAATGTTCATACCAAAGATAAAAAGAGCAATATAATGTGTTTCCCCACACTTCCACACAGTAGCTGATATATGGCAATATACCGTATTTTCCGCACCATAAGGCGCCCTGCGTTATAAGCCGCGCCTTCAATGAACGGCATATTTCAAAACTTTGTCCACCTATAAGCCGCCCCGTGTTGTAAGCCGCATCTAACTGCGCTAAAGGAATGTCTAAAAAACAGTCAGATAGGTCAGTCAAACTTTAATAATATATTAAAACCAGCGTGATGTGGGCACGCATGGAATCGTATATCAACATGGACAGAGCTGCGTGAAAAAAGCCACCCGGCCTCTTCGCGTAAACTTAAACTTACCTTAACCACTCGCTCATCTTTTCTTCATCCATCCCTTCGAGTTAGCTTTTATGATGACGTCGGCTGGAAAGGTCTCTTTTGGCAAGGTCTTCCTTTTGAATATCACCATGGGTGGAAGTTTCTGGCCATTAGCATGGCAAGCTAGAACCACAGTGAAGGATGACTTCTCATTCCCTGTGGTGCGAATATTCACCGTACGTGCTCCCGTTGAATCCACAGTGCGGTTCACAGGAATATCAGTTGCTGTGAAATAGTAATCTGTGTGCGGATGGAGAGATTGCGTCTTTTCATGAACCGGATACCTGTCGTTTAGTAGGAGCCATTTTGTGGTCTTTACAGATGTAAACACACAAAGGAAATGAAACGGTAATATCCGCGCGCTTTTTCTTCTTCTACGCGGGCGGGTGGTTGCTTACAGTAGAAGAAGAAGCGCTTCCTGTTCTATGGGGGCGGGTGCTTACCTTGGCGGTTGCTTGCGTAGAAGAAGAAGCGCTTCCTGTTCTACCGGGAAAAGAGATGGCGGCTGTTTACCGAAGTTGCGAGACCGAAACTTTATGAAAATGAATCTTAATATTTATCCATATATAAAGCGCACCGGGTTATAAGGCGCACTGTCAGCTTTTGAGAACATTTGTGGTTTTTAGGTGCGCCTTATAGTGCGGAAAATCCGGTAAGTGCACAATACAATATACACATTGCCCTAAAATCTAACACATATTTTACCTTGTTTTTATATAAAAAATACTCTTAGACATCTTTTTCCGTACATGTGCAATATGAGATTTCCATGTCAGACCGTCATCCAGTATCACTCCTAAAAGTCTAAGTTCAGAAACCCTTTCAATATCAATTCCATCTATGGACAGTTTGACCGTTTCCTCCCTTTTCCTCTTAAAAAAATCATAAACTTTGTTTTCTTTACATTTAATGATAATTTATTGACAT
The DNA here is from genome assembly GCF_033978685.3 of Nerophis lumbriciformis. Classification (NCBI taxonomy): domain Eukaryota; kingdom Metazoa; phylum Chordata; class Actinopteri; order Syngnathiformes; family Syngnathidae; genus Nerophis; species Nerophis lumbriciformis. The sequence continues at coordinate 47,200,919 of NC_084557.2, forward strand.
CAAACCATCTCTTAAGTTGAATCATTTCCTGTTCAATAATGTTTGATAACGCTTTTAAGTCATGTCCCGAACTATAAAAGTTGGTGTCGTCCACAAATTTCAATAACTTTGATACCTCACATATATATATATATATATATATATATATATATATATATTAGGGCTGCAACTAACGATTAATTTGATAATCGATTAATCTGTCGATTATTACTTCGATTAATAATCGGATAAAAGAGATAAACTACATTTCTATCCTTTCCAGTATTTTATTGGAAAAAAACAGCATACTGGCGCCATGTTCTTTCAACTTGCCAAATAAAACAAGGAAAATGTTACAAAAATGCACACTTTTGACACCCCTGCTATAGATAATAAAAAATTAAATCTGATAAATGTATGGATAAAAAGCAGAGCCTGACGACGCATGCGCATTAATCATAACTCTCTCGCTCTCTCTGTCTCTGCCCCTCCCTCACCAATGCTGCTGCACTCACAATTTGTTGTGTTTTTAACCCCTTCTTAACCCTGAACGTGCATTGAAAATACACGCAACCCTAACTCAAAATGCCGGACATTTGAGGCATTTAAGAAACACCACCCGACAGCCCCGCAAAAGATGACATGTCCGGTGAAAAGAGGACGTATGGTCAGGACCTAGTCCGGTGAAACCGATCGCTGCTAGTCCTCTTTTGCTAACATGCTAGCAGCTAACGGGCTACGTATAGACTGACCATACGTCCTCTTTTCACCGGACATGTCATCTTTTGCGGGGCTGTCAGGGCGGAGTTTCTTAAATGCCTCAAATGTCCGGCATTTTGAGTATTGTTTACACAACGTGCAGTACGCTACTTAATATGTCCGTGTGGAAGCTCCTTCGGTACACTTCCGCACCGAAACGAATATACAATCCCTCGATACAAATACACGTACCGTTACACCCCTAACATTTTGATTATTGTTTCTCAGCTGTTTGTAAATGTTGCAGTTTATAAATAAAAGTTTAAAAAAAACAAAAAACGTAGCCTCTGCGCATGCGTATATAGCATAGATCCAATGAATCGATGACTAAATTAATTGCCAACTATTTTTATAATCGATTTTAATCGATTTAATCGATTAGTTGTTGCAGCCCTAATATATATATATATATATATATATATATATATATATATATATATATATATATATATATATATATATATAATTAGTACAACACAACAAAGAGTGAACACAAAATGGTCAAATAGTACAGAATGCATACAGTGTATGATAGTGGAATATTCTATTATGTGCTGTATTTTTTCTGCAGGAACTTGAGGCGATGACGCGATACACCAGCCCGGTGAACCCGGCTGTGTTCCCCCACCTCACAGTGGTCCTGCTGGCCATCGGCATGTTCTTCACCGCCTGGTTCTTCGTGTATCCTTCACACTAAATCAACTATTCGTGGTGTGAGATGATAAGAAAAAAAAAAAGGATCATACAGTACGACGTATATTTCTTTGCAAATATTGATCAATTCTGAAAGCCATAACCAGAGGTGGGTAGTAACGTGCTACATTTACTCCGTTTTGATTGATTGATTGAAACTTTTATTAGTAGATTGCACAGTACAGGACATATTCCGTACAATTGACCACTAAATGGTAACACCCCAATAAGTGTTTCAATTTGTTTAAGTCGGGGTCCACTTAAATTGAATCATGATCGACGTGAATTCATCATCAGTGTGTGAATGTGTGTGTGAATGGGTGAATGTGGAAATAGTGTCAAAGCGCTTTGAGTTCCTTAAACAAAGGTAGAAAAGCGCTATACAAGTACAACACATTTACACATACCTGCCAACTACTCCGGTTTTCCCGTAATTAGTACGGTTTTCATCAACCTATTCCGGGTTACGGTTGCAGTGATAAAAAATACGGTTTTTCATTAATTAAAAAAAAAATTTAAAAAAAAGTTTTATTCACGAAATTGCGTAACAACAATGACAATCGACACTGCTTCCCGTAACTTCCTATCGAGCCATTCCGAATGCCATGCGCGAGGCTATTTATAGCACCGCTGCCAAGCACGAGGCACCAGTTGCCATTGTTTCCAAACGAGCGAACGATCATGGAATCAGCCGGAGAAAAATCGCAAACGAGTCTTAAACCGAAAAGAAAACTGCAGTCATTCCGTGAAGAATATTCAAAAGCCTATCCGGGAATAATTATCCGTTCCAAAAAGGGTGAAAACTACGCGAATTGCACCTTGTGCAGACAAGATTTTTCGATCGGACACGGAGGAATTAGCGATGTAAAAGACCACGTTGGGACAAAACAACACAAGTCTAATGCCGTTGCTAGCGATACAAGTGGAAAACTTTCAATGTTTTTTGGATTTTAGCCACAAAAAGGTAATGACACCAATGTTATCTATTGGAATTGTTTAGTACTGTTATACTGTTAAGTGTTTATACTATTTATGCTTTCAAGTCCAAGTTGAAGAAATCTTGTTAAATGTTGACAGCATAACTACCAAAATACAGAAGTATGTCCTTAATATTTTTGCAGTGCTATTTCTGTTGAAAAGTTAAAATGATTACATTAGAGATGTGATGTGCCACTTTTCAAGTGTCTGATGGCTTAAATTAATTTTCATTCATTTTTCATATTTTGAATTCTTTTGAAAGGCTTACAAAAAAACTACATTTGAATTGTAATTCCATTCTATTGACAGGACTATTAATTTTAATGAAGTTAGCTTACCATGTTTACAGTATGATAGAAATGTGAATTTTAGGCACAGAATATTTTTTACAATTGAACAAGGCAGTAGATTATACAAGCTTGGACAGAAAGTTAATAATGACACCAATTTCTTTTTAAATGGAATTGCTTAGTACTGTTTTACTATTTGTTTACTGTAAAAAGTGTTTATACTGTTTATACTTTCAATTAACAAATTGAAGTCTTGTGAAAGGTTGACAGGATAACTGGCATTAACTGTCAAAATAATTTCAAACTATTGAAGTTAGCTTACAGAATAAACATGTCAATCAACCCATATGATTTTTGCTGTAATATTTTTGTTTTGAAAAGTCACTGTGACTGATAGAAAAGTGATGGTTTTAGCAACATTTTAACCTGTCTGAATGCTAATAATCATTTTGCGTCGAGGGGCTAAGCCTGAACCCCCCACCAGGACTTTGTCCTGGACCTACCGGGGCCTGCGGCCCCTGGACCCTGGCTAATAGGTTTTTCTGATTTCAAAAGTTGGCAGGTATGCTATCATCATAATACAGTCATCACACAAGTTAATCATCAGAGTATATACATTGAATTATTTACATTATTTACAATCTGGGGTGTGGGATGTGGAGGGTTTGGTTGATATCAACACTTCAGTCATCAACAATGGACATTGAAACAGTGTAGGTCTGACTTGGTAGGATATGTACAGCAAGTAGTGGACATAGAGAGAGATCAGAAACCATAAGAACCAGTATATACATTTGATTTCATTACGGTATTTACAATCCGGGGAGGTGGGATGTGGAAGGGGGAGGGTGTTAGTTTAGGGTTGAAGTTGCCTGGAGGTGTTGTTTTAGTGCGGTTTTGAAGGAGGATAGAGATGCCCTTTCTTTTACACCTGTTGGGAGTGCATTCCATATTGATGTGGCATAGAAGGAGAATGAGTTAAGACCTTTGTTAGACGGGAATCTGGGTTTAACGTGGTTTGTGGAGCTCCCCCTGGTGTTGTGGTTATGGCGGTCATTTACGTTAAGGAAGTAGTTTGACATGTACTTCGGTATCAGGGAGGTGTAGCGGATTTTATAGACTAGGCTCAGTGCAAGTTGTTTTACTCTGTCCTCCACCCTGAGCCAGGCCACTTTGGAGAAGTGGGTAGGAGTGAGGTGTGATCTGGGGTGGAGGTCTAGAGGTAATCTGACTAGCTTGTTCTGGGATGTTTGTAGTTTAGATTTGAGGGTTTTGGAGGTGTTCCGGTACCAGGAGGTGCATGCGTAATCGAAAAATGGTTGAACGAGAGTTCCCGCTAGAATCTTCATGGTGCTTTTGTTGATCAGAGAGGAAATTCTGTAGAGAAATCTCGTTCGTTGGTTGACCTTTTCGATTACCTTGGTTGCTATTTTATCATAGGAAAGATTAGCCTCTAGAATGGAACCTAGGTAGGTGACCTCATCTTTCCTGGTGATAACAATGTCACCCACTTTAATAGTGAAGTCACTGACTTTCTTATGTCTCATGTTATTTATAAAACTCCTTTCACAGATAAAAGCACAAAGCGCTGTACAAAACATAGGTGACGTAAAACAACAATTCAATTTAAAACAGGGGTCTCAAACTCAATTTACCTGGGGGCCACTGGATGCAGAAACTGGGTAAGGTTGGGCCGCAAGAAAAGATTTCTTAAAAAAAAATGTAACATGACCTTTTTAATGAATTCACCTTCTTTGAATGGCTTTCCCGCCCTAGCAACCATCTCACTCACCATGTCGCTAGCTTTGACTGCTGCATCGCTCTTTTCGAAATCTTGTTGCCTCAGTAGACTGGTTTTAAAATTTGCAACCCGGTTCACTCTCTCATCTCCCTGGTATTTTGCATACTCCTCAGCATGTCTCGTTGTATAATGACGTTTCAAATTGTATTCCTTGTGCACCGCAACTTTCTCTGTATCAACTACAGAAAAGAGTTATAAGGATTTTTCAAAAAGTAGATTACTTAGAACACACTAACATATTATTTATTAATTGTGGTTTATTGAAATTACAGGAGCTAGTAAAGTTACAGACATTATGTGTCGTGTTTAAGGCTAAAAGTAAAACATTACCAGCAAATTTACAAAAAATATTTGTCATCACTTCTGAGAATGAAGAGCGTTGAAGAAAAGGTCATTTCCAACATCAGTATTCAAGGACGACTTTAAAACAAATGTGCATATCAGTGGTGGGGGTTAAACTATGGAATTTTCTTTACAATGAGATAAAAGACTGTAAAAATATATTCCAATTGAAAAAAATATATAAAGACAGAACAATAAGATCATATGGACAGCCATAAGTGTTTACATTTTGCTTTTTATTTATTATTTTACTTATTTTTTGCCTGGTTTTGTATTTGTTTTGTATCATCCCGTGAGGTGTATATTACTTATTTTGGTTTTTTTGTTTGCACTTCTTGTGTTTTTTTGTTTGTTTTCATTATATTTGGATGTAATTGTTGGTTTATATGATATCATTAAGTAAGACTACGTATTATGTTAAAGGGGGCGGAAAAATATAAGATTTGTCTTCATCCTGTTCCTTCTCAGGCATTGGTGTGTAAATGTATAATTGAATAATTGAGGTATAATTGTCTATCGATCAAAGATGCACATCAATGAAGGAGATAAATAAAAATGTTGGGGTGCCCCCTGTACTCAACAAAGAAATATTGCATCAAAAATCGTCTCTGTCTGCAGCCAACGGGGGTGGGGGAGCCTCGCCGTGGAGTTTACAGTTACGGTAGCACAATTAGCCCTGAATGGGCTAACATCACCACTAACGTGTTACACATATGATTCGCCCAGCGACTCTCTGTCGGAGTATCAGCGCTGGGGTCCAGTGCACCACACTTTTGTATTGTCGCTCGGTCCTTCGGCGGAGTGCTTTGGAAGCTACCGGACCGCGAGAGCGAGCAGGCGGGCGAGCGAGGGAGGCAGGGAGGGAGGGAGGAAGAGTGTGTGCGGGTGTTGTGGAAAAGCGGCAAAATGTTTCTCTGCTTGCATCACGCAAGTGACGTCAATGCATACTTGCCAACCTTGAGACCTCCGAATTCGGTAGATGGTGGGGGAGTGTTTTTGTAGCCCGGAAGAGTTAGGGCTGCAAAGGATTCTGGGTATTTGTTCTGTTGTGTTTAGGTGCAGATGTTCTCCCGAAATGTGTTTGTCATTCTTGTTTGGTGTGGGTTCACAGTGTGGTCGCATATTTGTAACAGTGTAAAAATATAATAACATAAAACACGACCACCCTCAGTGTGACATGTATGGCTGTTCCTCAAGTATGTCTTGCAATAACTTGCGTGTGTCTGCAGACGCCTCATATGACATATGTCTGGGCCGGCACGCTGGAGAAAAAGATTATGCAGTGACAGTATCTAGAGGACACTAAAGGCAGTAGTGATGGGATCGGCAGTTCTTTTGACTGTACTGAATCACTAGAATCAGTTCCTTAAATTGATTCGTTCACCGAATCACTTCTGCAGCAGCAGTTCTGTGGGCAGGTCGGCGAATCATGAGTCAGTCAGTAACAGATTCCCCAGCGGCAGATCTCGGTGTGTGTCAGTTCGCGAACGACACAAGCCCTCAGCACCCAATGAACGACACGCACAGTGACTGAACGAGAGCTTCAATGTGACGTCATCCTCCGCGACACAGTCAGTTCTCTGTGTCAGTAGGTTCGCGAGTCCTGTTGTTAAATATGTTTTATTGCACTGAAATGAAAATAAGAAATGAATAAAAGTGGGAAATAAAAAAAATAGTTATAGCCTACTAAAATGCTTGCAATCAACAGTTAAATAAATAGACCTCGTTTGTTTAGTGCAAAAGCAAATATTAAATTAAGAAACCCTTAACAAATGCCAACATAAAACCTAAATGTTCTGTAGCAAAGAAAATGTAAACTTAAATATGCAAACAAAAAGAAAATAAATACCTTCAAAATAAAACAAATAAATTAAGAGCCAGAAATGCCAACATAAAAACTAAATGTTCTGTAGCCTACGTTTAAAAATATAACAAAGAAAATATTAACTTAAATGTGCAAACAAAAAGAAAATAAATAGGCTACCTTAAATAAAACAAAACAAATATTAAACCAAGTGCCAGAAAAGCCAACATTAAAACTAAATGTTCTGTAGCTTACATTTAAAAATATAAAAATGGAAATATCAACTTAAATATGCAATAAAAAAGAAAATAAATAGCTTAAATAATATAAAAATCAAGATAAATAATAGCCTATGTATATGTACATACATTAGTTATTATTTTTATTTTAAATCTTCTCAAACAGCCTGCCCTACACTTTACACGCCCCTCCCCCTCGCGTCGCTGCTGCTCAGCCTTGCCCTGCACTGACTTTCTTTCTGTCTCCTCTACTCTCATAACTTTATGTGTTGAGATAATGTGTGTGTTTGTTTTCATGTGGCTTGAGTCAACATTAGCCGTTAGCTTGGAGAATGAATGGAGAACGGATGCCAATGGCATGAAACATATCCCCGCGACGGGAGGAGAATCACTCGCGGCATTGGGGCAAGCAGAGCAGAGAGCGAGAGCGTTTTCGTTCACTGAGTGATTCATGTCGTTAATCCGCGGTGAACGAATCGTTCGCTCAGTCCCTCCCCCCGTCCCCATGATGAGTAGCTGGCTGCGTCGTTCGCCGACGTCACAGAATGCGCCAGTTCCACTCATACCGGCATGGTCGCGGCGTAGCTCAACTGAACTGAGAAAGGAACGAATCAGTTCATGAAGTGATTCGGTTCAGTACGTTCACTCAAAAGATTGGTTCGTTCGAACGAATCGTTCGCGAACGACACAACATTAAAAGGCAGGGCCATCACGGCACGCCCTCGATTTTGTCGAGAGCCTTAAACCACACCGTGATTGGTAGATTCCTTCAGCTCCGCACATAACGTTGTCAAGCGCCATTGATTTAAAACTCGCGGGCCGCACTAACATTAAACGGTCATATTAAGGTGGGGGCCGCAAAATAACGTCTTGCGGGCCGCAATTGGCCCGCGGGCCGCGTGTTTGAGACCCCTGCCTTAAAATGAGTATATTCTCACTAATAACAAGTGCACTTTTCTTGGTAGAAAAAAAAGAGACCTTTTTGCTCAAATATGTTATATATATACATATATATATATATATATATATATATATATATACATACATAAGATATTCTTAAATTAAGTAAATGCTAGTGCCATTATCTTGACATAATGATATGCGCTCGGCATCATGATTTTTTTTTTTCATGCTTGAAATAAGAAATGATGACTTTAAAAAAGCAGTTTTATACTTGTGAGTGTTGATGACACAGCTTTGCAACACTTGATATTCTAGTTTCAAGCATGTTTTACTCAAGATAGGTCATCAAATCTCAGCAACAAGCTGTAATATCTTACTGAGATAATTTAGGACCAAAACCCTTAAAACAAGTAAAACACTCTAACATAAAATCTGCTTAGTGAGAAGAATTATCTTATCAGACAGAAAATAAGCAAATATCACCCTTATTTGACATATTTCATCTTACTTAGATTTCAGTTTTTGCAGTGTATGTGATATAAATGTTGCACTACATGTTATACCTTGCTGTTGTAAAAAGATAAACGAAACACCACGTCACTGACTTCACCTCGGGGAAAATAATAAAACAGCTGTTTATTCATTTAATCTATTAATAAAGTTTGACTGACCTATCTGACTGATTTGTTGACATTCCCTTTAGCGCAGCTCCATCTAATGGATGCATAACGTAACCCCAGCCTCTACTGTAGCGTCTATTCTATGCGCCTTATAATGCGGTGCGCCTTATATATGAACAAAGTTTTAAAAAATGCCATTCATTGAAGGTGCGCCTTATAGTGCGGAAACTACGGTAGATGTTTTTTTTTACTGTAGGTAGAGAAAATGAATAACATTAAAGGGGTGGGCCAAAGAAAAGGCAAACAAAATACATACAGTTGGGTGCAGGGACCCCATATATATAAATAAATAAATAGATAAAAGAAACACTTGAATTTCAGTGTTCATTTATTTACACATATACACACACGCATAACACTCATCTACTCATTGTTGAGTTAAGGGTTGAATTGTCCATCCTTGTTCTATTCTCTGTCACTATTTCAGAACACACACATTATACAAATATACATTATAAAATCAATAAGAAAACGGGAGCTCTAATTTGGGAGTCTGAATTAGGATCAGAAGTTCCTATATAAACATTGCGCACTCACGTCGCCTTTTTGTATTGATTACTGCAGCTGTGCACTGGATTCATTCACAAATACAAACTACAACTCACAAACACTTTAGAGTTAGGCTCCACCATCAGAATGTGTACTTAAACTTATAAAGATCACATGGATATTATTCAGTGAGTTGATTCACCAAAACTAACCTGTTATACAGGAGGAAAAAGCACACAGGACGTTTCAATTGTTCACAGACTGGTCGCTCTCATCAGAATGACAAGACACTTCCGGTATGCAGGTGATAGCATTCAATTGGGAGGAAACGCCCTACTGCCCCCTACTGACCAATGTGAATACTGATAAATGTGTAATGACAGCTCCAAAAACGAATTCAAACCACAAAATAAAATAAATAAATCAACACAAAAATGTGACACATTATGGGTGGGTCACATATGCATGTACAGTAGATGGCAGTATTGTCCTGTTTAAAAGTGTCACAACATTGCTGTTTACGGCAGACGAACTGCTTTACGGTAGACGAAAACTTGACTGCTGTTGTTGTGTGTTGTTACCGCGCTGGGAGGACGTTAATGAAACTGCCTAACAATAAACCCACATAAGAAACCAAGAACTCGCCCTCGATCATTAGCTGTTTATATTGTGGGAAAGCGGACGTGTGAACAGGCTGTCAACACGTCACTCAGGTCCGCATGGAGCTGGAGGGGGCGTGGCCTCCAGCTCGGCCTGAATTTCGGGAGATTTTCTGGAGAAAATTTGTCCCGGGAGGTTTTCGGGAGAGGCGCTGAATTTCGGGAGTCTCCCGGAAAATCCGGGAGGGTTGGCAAGTATGTTGTAGGGTGTCCTAAGCTAAATGACATTTAATAGTACCATTTGTACACTCTGTGACATTAACATTTATATAATACATGCTATGAATGCCGTTAAATGTAGCAAGCTACTTTTGCAGTGTAGCTTGCTACAATTCTCTAGGAATAGCTTCCCCTGTAGCTTAGCTACAATTAGGGATGATGTTCGAAATCGGTTGTTTGATAAGAAAAGAACCGATTCCATGGACTCAAATCCCTTTTTGAGAACCGGTTCCCGTTATCGAGGCCACTATAGTAAAGAAAAAGAGTTGGTTCTTTATTCGAATCCCTTCTCACGTACAGGAAATGTCCTGTGGGACCTGCAATGTTATGCCCATTTGATTGTAGACTCTTACTGACACCTTGTGGCGATATGAAAATACTACGCGTCATTAGTTTGGGCACTTCCGGGTTGAGACAATTGAGAAGTAGACAAGTTGTGTTAGCTCTTACAAGCCTTGGAAAAGATAAGTCTGTAAGTAAACTGTTTAACTTGTTTATGTAACTAAATATTAAGGTGGAAAGTGGTTAAGTTTGATACTAAGATGTTTATTGAAAAACGATTTTTGTGCACTGTTTCAATGGATGTTTTGAGGACTTAAAATGGCTGCCAGTCCATCGAAATAGTTTCAACACTCAGAAGTATTTGTTTGATGATAGTACTGTATATTTGTGTGAAGCTAATATTTACATATTGTGTATTACATTTCAGTATGTTAATTGAATCACATAGCTTATACATTTGTCATTGTGTGTATTTCAGTTAAAAAACCAAAAATAACAGTCCAGTGCAAGACAAAAGTAAAGATAGGAAAAGACAAAGCAAGATCAACAACAATAAAGAGCCTAAATGGATTAATCTGCTTTGGATTGTTTGTTAGCTGTCTGCCAAGCTGTATAACCTCAACACGTATAGTGAGGGCAGAACAGGCAATATGCAATTATTGCCAGGTTTCGCTCTCATGTAAGGGGGGAAGAATTGTTGATTGATGACTGTGGTGTTCTTAGTGTCATAGTGTGTGTAGTTAGTATGTTCCAATAGCAGCAGAAGTGCACTTTTTGGAGTGCTGTGTTATTTTCAGTTTTGTGCCCAAGGGACTGATTTTATTTAACACTATATTATTATTTATACACCTATAGTAGAGATGCGCGGTTTGCGGGCACAACCGCGGAGTCCGCGGATTATCCGCGGATCGGGCGGATGAAATTAAAAAAAATTAGATTTTATCCGCAGGTCGGGTCGGGTGGTTGAAATAAAAAAAAATTTGATTTTAAATAGATTCAGGCGGGTGGCAGTTAAACCAATTGGAAAATATATATACATAGTTAAATGTTGTTACCCACATACGAAAAACGAGCAGGCACCTGCAGCATATGCCACAACAGAAGAAAAAAAAAAGAAGAGATGGACACTTTTACGGAGCGGAGAGGACGCCTCGCCGGGGTCCGGGACCGAGGCCCCTTCCCCCGAGAGGGCCCCACCGGGAGCCGTAGCTGAGGCGATCCGCGAGAAGGGCCCGACGCACGTCCAGGGTCACCACCGCACCGACACCCCGCCTCGTCCGCCTTCGCCCCGGCCGGCATCACGCGCAGCAGGTAAGCTGCTTACCTGCTGCGCGTAACGCCGGCCGGGGGCTCGTAACAGGGGTCACTCCGCGCGCTCCGCCCGCGCAGCTTACCTGCCCGCCACCCCTGTTGCCGGGGGCGCGTAACAGGGGTCACTCCGCGCGCAGTGCGCTCACGAAAGGGGTGGGGCTCACCCTGGTTGATATAGACAGCAGGACGGTGGCCATGGAAGTCGGAACCCGCTAAGGAGTGTGTAACAACCCACCTGCCGAATCAACTAGCCCTGAAAATGGATGGCGCTGGAGCGTCAGGCCCATATACCCGGCCGTCGCCGGCAGCGAGATGCGCTTGGAGGTGCGCTCAGCGCGGCTCCCATATGATTGCGCACTGGTGTGCGTCTGGGCCGTGACAGCGTGGCACGCGAATGTCTGTGCTGCATTGGATCAGTCTCCTTTCTTTAACAGGCAAAAGCTTTATAACCTCACTAATGCCTTGCATCGTCTATATTAGATATATAACAACGGGCGGGTGCGGTTCTGATCAAATGTTACATCGGGTGGATGGCGGATGGTTGACGACTTTCTGATGCGGTTGCGGATGAAATAATTGCCTATCCGCGCATCTCTAACCTATAGTGATCACAGAGACAGGTTGTTTTTGTGTTACTGTATATATTTGTTTTTCTGAAAAATCCCACTTAATATACTTTGGGTAACAACAGTCAATATATTTTTTTTTTTATGGGGGTAACAGTCAATATTTATTTATTTATTTTATTTTTTTCTTATAAAATAAAAGTGAGCTTTTGTTAAACCAAATATTGTGTTTTTTTCCATATACAACAACCTATCTGGATTCGATAAGAGAATCTATAAGGAATCGGTTCGATAAGAGGATTCGATAATGGGCTCGAACTCGATAATTTCTTATCAAACATCATCCCTAGCTCCAATTAATTGAGAGTAACTTGTATCTTAGCTAACTACATTTTCCAGGTCACTTGCCCATCACTGGTTTTTAAGTGAGATCAGCCTTGACTTCAGCTTCATCAGCTATGAGGTGACGTCAACGAAATACACCAGAGACGTCTACAAGGAGTTGCTCATCTCCCTGGTGGCGTCGCTTTTTATGGGCTTTGGTGTGCTCTTCTTGCTCCTTTGGGTTGGCATCTATGTATGAAGGTGCGTTATAGCGCGACAATAAACAATTTGGAATGTATTATTTTCATGTTTGGGTGCAGCTAATTTGCCTATGTTGTCATTTCAGGGTCGCTGACTTTGAAGATGACACATTCCAACAGGACAAAACACACACGTACGCACACACACCTGGCTTTTGCATTTGATTGGGTGTACTGACAATATTTTGGACTGTTTTCACAATAAAAGAGGGGTTTGTACAACTTAAATAATTTTCATTTGTTTAAGACGTTTGATGCAACACTCGCATACATCTACAAACCCCGTTTCCATATGAGATGGGAAATTGTGTTAGATGTAAATATAAACGGAATACAATGATTTGCAAATCCTTTTCAACCCATATTCAGTTAAATGCACTACAAAGACAACATATTTGATGTTCAAACTCAAACTTTATTTTTTTTTGCAAATAATTAACTTAGAATTTCATGGCTGCAACACGTGCCAAAGTAGTTGGGAAAGGGCATGTTCACCACTGTGTTACATGGCCTTTCCTTTTAACAACACTCACTCAGTAAACGTTTGGGAACTGAGGAGACACATTTTTTAAGCTTCTCAGGTGGAATTCTTTCCCATTCTTGCTTGATGTACAGCTTAAGTTGTTCAACAGTCCGGGGGTCTCCGTTGTGCTATTTTAGGCTTCATAATGCGCCACACATTTTCAATGGGAGACAGGTCTGGACTACAGGCAGGCCAGTCTAGTACCCACACTCTTTTACTATGAAGCCACGTTGATGTAACACGTGGCTTGGCATTGTCTTGCTGAAATAAGCAGGGGCGTCCATGGTAAGGTTACTTGGATGGCAACATATGTTGCTCCAAAACCTGTGTGTACCTTTCAGCATTAATGGCGCCTTCACAGATGTGTAAGTTACCCATGTCTTGGCCACTAATACACCCCCATACCATCACAGATGCTGGCTTTTCAACTTTGCGCCTATAACAATCTGGATGGTTCTTTTCCTCTTTGGTCCGGAGGACACGACGTCCACAGTTTCCAAAAACAATTTGAAATGTGGACTCGTCAGACCACAGAACACTTTTCCACTTTGCATCAGTCCATCTTAGATGAGCTCAGGCCCAGCGAAGCCGACGGCGTTTCTGGGTGTTGTTGATAAAGGGTTTTTGCCTTGCATAGGAGAGTTTTAACTTGCACTTACAGATGTAGCGACCAACTGTAGTTACTGACAGTGGGTTTCTGAAGTGTTCCTGAGCCCATGTGGTGATATCCTTTACACACTGATGTCGCTTGTTGATGGAGTACAGCCTGAGGGATCGAAGGTCACGGGCTTAGCTGCTTACGTGCAGTAATTTCTCCAGATTCTCTGAACCCTTTGATGATATTACAGACCGTAGATGGTGAAATCCCTCAATTCCTTGCAATAGCTGGTTGAGAAAGGTTTTTCTCAAACTGTTCAACAATTTGCTCACGCATTTGTTGACAAAGTGGTGACCCTCGCCCCATCCTTGTTTGTGAATGACTGAGCATTTCATGGAATCTACTTTTATACCCAATCATGGCACCCACCTGTTCCCAATTAGCCTGCACACCTGTGGGATGTTCCAAATAAGTGTTTGATGAGCATTCCTCAACTTTATCAGTATTTATTGCCACCTTTCCCAACTTCTTTGTCACGTGTTGCTGGCATCAAATTCTAAAGTTAATGATTATGAGTTTGAACATCAAATATGTTGTCTTTGTAGCATATTCAACTGAATATGGGTTGAAAAGGATTTGCAAATCATTGTATTCCGTTTATATTTACATCAAACACAATTTCCCAACTCATATGGAAACGGGGCTTGTAATTAAATTATGTTCCAGATTTAAGAACTAGACATGGACGTGCGCAGCAACAAGAAGGTTATTTCTAACACTGAGACAGCTATTTATGGCGTGGCTCCTAAAACCTTCAATCCCCTGATTAATCATTGCGTTAAAAATAGATCGTCTGTTTCACCTTGTCTGCGGGATAATACAGAGTAGCCTAGTGATGGATTACAACAGGATTAGAAAAAGTTTGTTTAATAATACAAATAAAACAACATGAAATAACAATTCTCGCTGACAGGATCATGGACTTACATTGTAGTCATCATTGGTGTCATGTAAACAGCTCATACTGTATAAGCATTACATAAGGATTAAGGACACAACAGGGTTCTTCATAAGCGTGACAAACATGCTGTATTATACATAAAGCATATTCAAAGAGTATGCTTTATATATATATATATATATATAATGTGTGTAAGTATATAAAAAGTGGAATAAAAAAGCAAACCGGTGTAATTTAATAAGGGGGACAAAAATGTTGACACTAGTAAAGCTGAGGGCAGACTTTTTATTTTTTATTTTAAAGAAATCTATTGTAGTACTGGTTTTGAAAATATACAAATTCAAGATTTCCTCTGACAACATTTGATTTTTCAGTGTGCGGCCCTCAGTAGAAAATGTGTGGACCCCCCTGTCTTGGAGAGTACCACAAAGGCCACCTAGATTACCCCGCTCAATCCTGATTAACACAATATCCCAGGTTTAGATTGCCTGTCAGTGGAAAGCTTTCAAGCATCTGCCCTCTTGCCAGTAGTAAACAAGTAGTGTCCTGTAGGGGTGTAACGGTACGTGTATTTGTATTGAACCGTTTCGGTACGGGGGTTCCGGTTAGGTTCGGAAGTGTACCGAACGAGTTTCCACACGGACATATTAAGTGGCGTAACGTACGTTGTGTAAACAATGCACACCGAGGCACAACACACGGCGTGCTAGAAGCTAACGTGCTACGACAGACTGACCATACGTCCTCTTTTCACCGGACATGTCCTCTTTTGCGGAGCTGTCAGGGCGGTGTTTCTTAAATGCCTCAAATGTCCGGCATTTTGAGTTAGGGTCGCGTGTATTTTCAATGTACGTTCAGGGTTAAGAAGGGGTTAAAAACAAAACAAATTGTGTGCGCGCAGCAGCATTGGTGAGGGAGGGGCAGAGACAGAGAGAGAGAGAGAGGTATGATAAACGCGCATGCGTCGCCAGGCTCTGCTTTTTATCCATACATTTATCACATTTAATGTTTTATTATCTATAGCAGGGGTGTCAAAAGTGTGCCATTTGCGGCCCAGAGCTAATGTTTTAAAGGCCCACGGCACATTCTAAAAATACTATTAAAATAAACAAAAACATAACAAAAGTGAAATAAAAAAGCTTAAAGGTTAAATGTAATTTAGAAAAAGTTGCAATGTTGACTAATAAAACAAAGCTGTTTTTCTTTCTTTTAAACTGTCATTGCTCAAAACATAATATTGAATCAAAATCAATGTTATTATGAATTATTGACCTATCCAAGGTTCCCATTACTTCACATCAAATATTACACTGAGAAAATATTTTTGGTGGAAGATTTTGCAAATTTGGTAAATAAATAACCATCCATCCATCCATCTTCTTCCGCTTATCCGAGGTCAGGTCGCGGGGGCAGCAGCCTAAGCAGGGAAGCCCAGACTTCCCTCTCCCCAGCCACTTCGTCCAGCTCCTCCCGGGTGATCCCGAGGTGTTCCCAGGCCAGCCGGGAGACATAGTCTTCCCAACGTGTCCTGGGTCTTCCCCGTGGCCTCCTACCGGTCGGACGTGCCCTAAACACCTCCCTAGGGAGGCGTTCGGGTGGCATCCTGACCAGGTGCCTGAACCACCTCATCTGGATCCTCTCCATGTGGAGGAGCAGCGGCTTTACTTTGAGTTCCTCCCGGATGACAGAGCTTCTCACCCTATCTCTAAGGGAGAGCCCCGCCACCCGGCGAAGGAAACTCATTTCGGCCGCTTGTACCCGTGATCTTGTCCTTTCGGTCATAACCCAAAGCTCATGACCATAGGTGAGGATGGGAACGTAGATCGACCGGTATATTGAGAGCTTTGCCTTCCGGCTCAGCTCCTTCTTCACCACAACGGATCGATACAGCGTCCGCATTACTGAAGACACAGCCTGTCGATCTCACCATCCACTCTTCCCTCACTCGTGAACAAGATTCCTAGGTACTTGAACTCCTCCACTTGGGGCAAGGGTCTCCTCCCCAACCCGGAGATGACACTCCACCCTTTTCCGGGCGAGAACCATGGACTCGGACTTGGAGGTGCTGATTCTCATCCCAGTCGCTTCACACTCGGCTGCGAACCGATCCAGTGAGAGCTGAAGATCCTGGCCGGATGAAGCCATCAGGACCACATCATCTGCAAAAAGCAGAGACCTAATCCTGCAGCCACCAAACCGGATCCCCTCAACGCCTTGACTGCGCCTAGAAATTCTGTCCATAAAAGTTATGAACAGAATCGGTGACAAAGGGCAGCCTTGGCGGAGTTCAACCCTCACTGGAAATGTGTCCGACTTACCGCCGGCAATGTGGACCAAGCTCTGACACTGATCATGCAGGGAGCGGACCGCCACAATAAGACAGTCCGATACCCCATACTCTCTGAGCACTCCCTACAGAACTTCCCGAGGGACACGGTGGAATGCCTTCTCCGAACCGTGACCTCTAAACCGAGGTATGTACCGAACTGAAATTTTTGTGTACCGTTACACCCATAGTGTCCTGTCATTAATGTCAAAACAATGGGAGTATTCCCTAAAGAGCTTAAGCCCTGATTCTCCATGGTTTTGGCCTCTTGAAGTATCTTTTATTAGGTTGATTAGTTTATGAATGAACTGAAGCAACTGAAATGTAAAAAGGCTTTGAATGTAGAGGAATCTGCTACATCAATGCTCACCTACCACCTGAAGGCATTTGTTCCTTAGCAGTTAAAGGGGAACATTATCACCAGACCTATGTAAGCGTCAATATATACCTTGATGTTGCAGAAAAAAAGACCATATATTTTTTTAACCGATTTCCGAACTCTAAATGGGTGATTTTTGGCAAATTAAACGTCTTTCTATTATTCGCTCTCGGAGCGATGACGTCACAACGTGACGCAATCCGCCATTTTCTCAAACACCGAGTCAAATCAGCTGTTATTTTCCGTTTTTTCGACTGTTTTCCGTACCTTGGAGACATCATGCCTCGTCGGTGTGTTGTCGGAGGGTGTAACAACACGAACAGGGACGGATTCAAGTTGCACCAGTGGCTCAAAGATGCGAAAGTGGCAAGAAATTGGACGTTTGTTCCGCACACTTTACCCACGAAAGCTATGCTACGACAGAGATGGCAAGAATGTGTGGATATTGTCGGAGGCAGATATTTATATATATCCGTATTTAAGTGTTACTTCTTTTCATTTCATAATCATATTACAAAACAGCTAGTGTTTTTCTTCCAATTGTGGTCTTTTGGTTGTCTGCAATGACTGTGAGCTTAAACCTTGAGTGAGGAATGTAAGAAAGAGAGATACTCTTTTCTCTTATCTAGCCTTATGTCCAGGTGCGGAGGACAATGGGCATGTGTTTTGGCTGGAGGGACAAGACTGCGAGGGTGGGAGGAAGAGAGACTTAAGAGGGGAGAGGGTAAATTGGACGTTTGTTCCGCACACTTTACCGACGAAAGCTATGCTACGACAGAGATGGCAAGAATGTGTGGATATCCTGCGACACTCAAAGCAGATGCATTTCCAACGATAAAGTCAAAGAAATCTGCCGGAGTGTGTGAGCAATTCAGGGACAAAGGACCTCGCTAGCACGGCAAGCAATGGCGGCAGTTTGTTCCCACAGACGAGCGAGCTAAACCCCCTGGATGTCTTGGCTCACACCGTCCCTTATGCCACCGAAGCTGATCAAGAGAAGAATATCGACCCTAGCTTCCCTGGCCTGCTGACATCAACTCCAAAACTGGACAGATCAGCTTTCAAGAAAAGAGAGCGGATGAGGGTATGTCTACAGAATATATTAATTGATGAAAATTGGGCTGTCTGCCCTCTCAAAGTGCATGTTTTTGCTAAATGTATTTCATATGCTGTAAACCTAGTTCATAGTTGTTAGTTTCCTTTAATGCCAAACAAACACATACCAATCGTTGGTTAGAAGGCGATCGCCGAATTCGTCCTCGCTTTCTCCCGTGTCGCTGGCTGTCGTGTCGTTTTCGTCGGTTTCGCTTGCATACGGTTCAAACCGATATGGCTCGATAGCTTCAGTTTCTTCTTCAATTTCGTTTTCGCTACCTGCCTCCACACTACAACCATCCGTTTCAATACATGCGTAATCTGTTGAATCGCTTAAGCCGCTGAAATCCGAGTCTGAATCCGAGCTAATGTCGCTATAGCTTGCTGTTCTATGCGCCATGTTTGTTTGTGTTGGCATCACTATGTGACGTCACAGGAAAATGGACGGGTGTATATAACGATGGTTAAAATCAGGCACTTTGAAACTTTTTTTTAGGGATATTGCGTGATGGGTAAAATTTTGAAAAAAACTTTGAAAAATAAAATAAGCCACTGGGAACTGATTTTTAATGGTTTTAACCCTTCTGAAATTGTGATAATGTTCCCCTTTAATGAAAATGCATTCTACTGACGAGCTTTGGCAAAGGCATCGCGCAGCCAAAGAGAGTCCATATAGAGCCTCGGGTCTCCCATGTACTCTGCTGTGCGTTTGTAGAAGTAGTAATACAAAACTGCCACTGTAAGCAAAAAGACACTTGCTAAACAGAGAAAGTATTTGAACGTGAAATAAAAATGTTTTTTTGACAAATGAATCACCTGTCCTCTGGAACACAAAGAGAGCTTGGAGGCCGTCTGTCCAAACAAAGCGATTAGATTCTCTCCATCTTAGATTCTATCAAAAAGGAAAGCCTTTGGTAAACAGTTGTGTTTTTCAGAGATTGTTGCAGACACATGCTGTATGGCATACCAACACCCAGCTGTGGAGGCAGATGCTGAGGGTCAGGTACAGGGCGGAGAACAACAGCAGGGCCCTGAACCGCTCCAGGAGCAGGGACATCAGGCCTACCTGGAACACGTAGGTGTTGAACATCATCAGCAGGATGATGATCACGTTGAACAAGATGGCGATGTCCTGGATGCTGCAAACAAGAGATTTTTCATGAGGATACACAGCACATAACAAAACCTTCACATTTTCATTACAGTAAATGTAATCTAAAACAAAATCAGATGTGCGCAAGTATTCACAGCATTTGTTCAGTGCATTGTTGATGCACATTTTGAATACAATGCTGCAAGCTTGGTACACCTATCTTTGGCAGTTTTACCCATTCCTCTTTTCAGTACCTCTCAAGCTCCATCAGATAAGATGGGGAGTGTTTTGTTTTTTTATCCAGAATGTCTCTGTACTAGAGATGCGCGGATAGGCAATTATTTCATCCGCAACCGCATCAGAAAGTCGTCAACCATCCGCCATCCACCCGATATAACATTTGATCAGAACCGCACCCGCCCGCACCCGCCCGTTGTTATATATCTAATATAGACGATGCAAGGCATTAGTGAGGTTATAAAGCTTTTGCCTGTTAAAGAAAGGAGACTGATCCAATGCAGCACAGACATTCGCGTGCCACGCTGTCACGACCCAGACGCACACCAGTGCGCAATCATATGGGAGCCGCGCTGAGCGCACCTCCAAGCGCGTCTCGCTGCCGGCGACGGCCGGGTATGGGCCCGACGCTCCAGCGCCATCCATTTTCAGGGCTAGTTGATTCGGCAGGTGGGTTGTTACACACTCCTTAGCGGGTTCCGACTTCCATGGCCACCGTCCTGCTGTCTATATCAACCAGGGTGAGCCCCACCCCTTTCGTGAGCGCACTGTGCGCGGAGTGACCCCTGTTACGAGCCCCCGGCCACGGGGGTGGCGGGCAGGTAAGCTGCTTACCTGCTGCGCGTGACGCCGGCCGCGGCGAAGGCGGACGAGGCGGGGTGTCGGTGCGGTGGGCGCGGTGGTGACCCTGGACGTGCGTCGGGCCCTTCTCGCGGATCGCCTCAGCTACGGCTCCCGGTGGGGCCCTCTCGGGGGAAGGGGCCTCGGTCCCGGACCCCGGCGAGGCGTCCCTTCTCCGCTCCGTAAAAGTGTCCATCTCTTTTTTTTTTTTTTCTGTTGTGGCATATGCTGCAGGTGCCTGCTCGTTTTTCGTATGTGGGTAACAACATTTAACTATGTATATATATTTCCGAAATGGTTTAACTGCCACCCGCCTGAATCTATTTAAAATCTTTTTTTTTTTTTTTTCAACCGCCCGACCCGACCCGCGGATAAAATCAAATTTTTTTTTATTTCATCCGCCCGATCCGCGGATAATCCGCGGACTCCGCGGTTGTGCCCGCAAACCGCGCATCTCTACTCTGTACATTTCTGCATTCATTGTTCTCTCTATACTGACTAGTCTGCCAGTTCCTGCCGCCGTAAACCATCCCCACATTATGATGCTGCCACCAGAGGTGGGTAGTAACGCGCTACATTTACTTGAGTAACTTTTGGGATAAATTGTACTTCTAAGAGTAGTTTTAATGCAACATACTTTTACTTTTACTTGAGTATATTTATAGAGAAGAAACGGTACTTTTACTTCGCTCCATTTATCTACATTCAGCTTGCTACTCGCTACTGATTTTTATCCATCTGTTAATGCACGCTTTGTTTGTTTTGGTTTGTCAGACAGACCTTCAAAGTAGGATCTATCACATGTCTGCGTTTCACCAATCAAATACAGTCACTGGTGACGTTTGACTCCGTTTCGCCAATCAAATGCAGTCACTGGTGACGTTTGACTCCGTTTCACCAATCAAATGCAGTCACTGGTGACGTTTGACTCCGTTTCACCAATCAAATGCAGTCACTGGTGACGTTTGACTCCGTTTCACCAATCAAACAGAGCCAGGCGGTCACATGATTAACTGCACATAAAGTTTCAGCGGCAAACAACAACAAGCTTAAGCTTACATGAGCTCAACGTCAAATTTGAGGAAGCACATGGCGGTAAGTAACGTTAGTAGATATTTTGGCTGTCACCGTAGGCTGATGTTAGCTTCCCTGCTATGAATCACTGTCAAATGTACATCGTGTGGGGACATTTATTAACGCACTGCAGCCTCATAGACAGACAGAGAGACACACACACACGCATGCATAGAAACACCAATCAGAAGTGCACAGTGTGTTCCCAGGTGCAGCCCACACCTATCAGTTTATGCATACCTGCCAACTTTTGAAATCAGAAAAACCTAGTAGCCAGGGTCCAGGGGCCGCAGGCTCCGGTAGGTCCAGGACAAAGTCCTGGTGAGGGGTTTGCCCCCCGACGCAAAATGATTATTAGCATTCAGACAGGTTAAAATGTTGCTAAAACCATCACTTTTCTATCAGTCACAGTGACTTTTCAAAACAAAAATATTACAGCAAAAATCATATGGGTTGATTGACATGTTTATTCTGTAAGCTAACTTCAATAGTTTGAAATTATTTTGACAGTTAATGCCAGTCATCCTGTCAACCTTTCACAAGACTTCAATTTGTTAATTGAAAGTATAAACAGTATAAACACTTTTTACAGTAAACAAATGGTAAAACAGTACTAAACAATTCCATAAAAAAAAAAAATTGGTGTCATTATTAACTTTCTGTCCAAGCTTGTATAATCTACTGCCTTGTTCAATTGTAAAAAATATTCTGTGCCTAAAATTCACATTTCTATCACAATTATCATACTGTAAACATGGTAAGCTAACTTCATTAAAATTAATAGTCCTGTCAATAGCATGGAATTACAATTCAAATGTAGTTTTTTTGTAAGCCTTTCAAAAGAATTCAAAATATGAAAAATTAATGAAAATTAATTGAAGCCATCAGACAATTGAAAAGTGGCACATCACATCTCTAATGTAATCATTTGAACTTTTCAACAGAAATAGCACTGCAAAAATATTAAGGACATACTTCTGTATTTTGGTAGTTATGCTGTCAACATTTAACAAGATTTCTTCAACTTGGACTTGAAAGCATAAATAGGATAAACACTTTTAACAGTATAACAGTACTAAACAATTCCAATAGATAACATTGGTGTCATTACCTTTTTGTGGCTAAAATCCAAATTTAGCAACGGCATTAGACTTGTGTTTTTTTGTCCCAACGTGGTCTTTTACATCGCTAATTCCTCCGTGTCCGATCGAAAAATCTTGTCTGCACAAGGTGCAATTCGCGTAGTTTTCACCCTTTTTGGAACGGATAATTATTCCCGGATAGGCTTTTGAATATTCTTCACGGAATGACTGCAGTTTTCTTTTCGGTTTAAGAGTCGTTTGCGATTTTTCTCCGGCTAATTCCAGGATCGTTCGCTCGTTTGGAAACAATGGCCTCGTGCTTGGCAGCGGTGCTATAAATAGCCTCGCGCATGGCATTCGGAATGGCCCGATAGGAAGTTACGGGAAGCAGTGTCGATTGTCATTGTTGTTACGCGATTTCGTGAATAAAACTTAAAAAAAAAAATTTTTTTTAATTAATGAAAAACCGTATTTTTTATCACTGCAACCGTAACCCGGAATAGGTTGATGAAAACCGTACTAA
The DNA here is from genome assembly GCF_033978685.3 of Nerophis lumbriciformis. Lineage (NCBI taxonomy): Eukaryota > Metazoa > Chordata > Actinopteri > Syngnathiformes > Syngnathidae > Nerophis > Nerophis lumbriciformis. The sequence continues at coordinate 47,224,009 of NC_084557.2, forward strand.
TTACGGGAAAACCGGAGTAGTTGGCAGGTATGAAACATCCATTGAAACAGTGCACAAAAATCGTTTTTCAATAAAAATCTTACTATTAAATTTAACCACTTTCCACCTTAATATTGAGTTACATAAACAAGTTAAACAGTTTACTTACAGGCTTATCTTTTCCAAGGCTTTTAAGAGCTAACACAACTTGTCTACTTCTCAATTGTCTCATGAACTGGACTAACATCATCAACCCGGAAGTGCCCAAACTATTGACGTGTAGTATTTTCATATCGCCACAAGGTGCCAGTAAGAGTCTACAATCAAATGGGCATAACTTTGCTTATTTTGGGATTCATTCCTAGGGATTCGAATAAAGAACCAACTCTTTTTCTTTACTATAGTGGGAATGGTTCTCAAAAAGGGATTCGAGTCCATGGAATCGGTTCTTTTCTTATCGAACAACCGGGAGAATTGGTTTCGAACATCATCCCTGCTGTTCTGCCCATGCCACAGTCGATTTTAGACGTACAGTACTCCTGAAAAACTACTATGTGACATGGCTTCATCACACAAGCAAATAAAAGGACTTACATGAAGAGCACAAGCTGGATGACGGCCGCTCCTCTCAAGAGTTCACTGAAGGAGTTGACGAAGAGGTCAAAGGCCAGTAGCGTCAGCTGGATGAGCAGCACTAGTGAGTAGTTGCCCGTCTGCAGCATATTTCACTACTCCGACACGCAACGATTCTCAATGGCGATTGCCTGCGAGCATAGAAAGTGTTGTATTCTTGCGGCTATCTGCCACTCCTGTGACGTCTCTGATCAGAAACATACAGGTAAAAGCCAGTAAATTAGAATATTTTGAAAAACTTGATTTATTTCAGTAATTGCATTCAAAAGGTGTAACTTGTACATTATATTTATTCATTGCACACAGACTGATGCATTCAAATGTTTATTTCATTTAATTTTGATGATTTGAAGTGGCAACAAATGAAAATCCAAAATTCCGTGTGTCACAAAATTAGAATATTACTTAAGGCTAATACAAAAAAGGGATTTTTAGAAATGTTGGCCAACTGAAAAGTATGAAAATGAAAAATATGAGCATGTACAATACTCAATACTTGGTTGGAGCTCCTTTTGCCTCAATTACTGCGTTAATGCGGCGTGGCATGGAGTCGATGAGTTTCTGGCACTGCTCAGGTGTTATGAGAGCCCAGGTTGCTCTGATAGTGGCCTTCAACTCTTCTGCGTTTTTGGGTCTGGCATTCTGCATCTTCCTTTTCACAATACCCCACAGATTTTCTATGGGGCTAAGGTCAGGGGAGTTGGCGGGCCAATTTAGAACAGAAATACCATGGTCCGTAAACCAGGCACGGGTAGATTTTGCGCTGTGTGCAGGCGCCAAGTCCTGTTGGAACTTGAAATCTCCATCTCCATAGAGCAGGTCAGCAGCAGGAAGCATGAAGTGCTCTAAAACTTGCTGGTAGACGGCTGCGTTGACCCTGGATCTCAGGAAACAGAGTGGACCGACACCAGCAGATGACATGGCACCCCAAACCATCACTGATGGTGGAAACTTTACACTAGACTTCAGGCAACGTGGATCCTGTGCCTCTCCTGTCTTCCTCCAGACTCTGGGACCTCGATTTCCAAAGGAAATGCAAAATTTGCATGGTTGGGTGATGGTTTGGGGTGCCATGTCATCTGCTGGTGTCGGTCCACTCTGTTTCCTGAGATCCAGGGTCAACGCAGCCGTCTACCAGCAAGTTTTAGAGCACTTCATGCTTCCTGCTGCTGACCTGCTCTATGGAGATGGAGATTTCAAGTTCCAACAGGACTTGGCGCCTGCACACAGCGCAAAATCTACCCGTGCCTGGTTTACGGACCATGGTATTTCTGTTCTAAATTGGCCCGCCAACTCCCCTGACCATAGCCCCATAGAAAATCTGTGGGGTATTGTGAAAAGGAAGATGCAGAATGCCAGACCCAAAAACGCAGAAGAGTTGAAGGCCACTATCAGAGCAACCTGGGCTCTCATAACACCTGAGCAGTGCCAGAAACTCATCGACTCCATGCCACGCCGCATTAACGCAGTAATTGAGGCAAAAGGAGCTCCAACCAAGTATTGAGTATTGTACATGCTCATATTTTTCATTTTCATACTTTTCAGTTGGCCAACATTTCTAAAAATCCCTTTTTTGTATTAGCCTTAAGTAATATTCTAATTTTGTGACACACGGAATATTGGATTTTCATTTGTTGCCACTTCAAATCATCAAAATTAAATGAAATAAACATTTGAATGCATCAGTCTGTGTGCAATGAATAAATATAATGTACAAGTTACACCTTTTGAATGCAATTACTGAAATAAATCAAGATTTTCAAAATATTCTAATTTACTGGCTTTTACCTGTACTGTTGTTGTCTCCTCAGGGATGAGATATATCACGATCGCAAGAGGCAGCTCTTTGCAGCTTGGCATCTTTCACTGAAGATCCCCACATACTGGATGATGGCCTGCAAGGAAACAGAAAGAAAGGATGAGGTGTGTGTTGTCTCAGGTAAACTGTGATGTTGTACCTGTATTAAGATATCTGCCGGTCCTGGAATGATGTCGACGAGAGAGCGTTATATATCCGACATGCTCAGACTGTTACACAAGTCCCGCCCTAGGAATTGATTGCGCCTAAATGAAGGGACAAGCGGTATAAAAAAATGGATGGACCGAATTTGCAATAGTCAACTAGCCATACTGTACCATTAAATCTTTTTTTAGGATTTTCCCCCGACAAATGGCAACGATCTCGCCAGTAAATCGATACTGTTTAGGAAAGAAAAGATGCAATAATCGCTCATTTGGCATCCTCAGCAACAGCGTGGTAACTTCGAGGAATTCCGCTTAGCTGTTTTTTCCGACATTAAGCTCCCGCGTTGTTATATTTGTCTTCGCCGGCGAACCGGAAGGCATTAAGCGACGCATCTTACCGAGAAAAAGGAGCGAGGAGAATTAAAAGGAGAATAAAACACCTCCATGTCCGTGTTCCCTAGGAGACAATGCCTGCTGGAAATGCTTTCCAGAAGTTTTTTTGTTTTTTTTTTCACTTCCTGTCGACTCTTTTTTTTTTTTTTTTTTACATAACTTTATTTGTATACCAACACGGTTTTTTTCTTTTTTTTTATTGAACAACAAACATACATTTATAATTCACACAAAAGTCAAGGCACTTTCAACATCAACAAAAAAAAAAAAAAAGCAAATAGATGGAGTAATAATACTAAAAAAATATGAAAAAATAGATATATTTTAGATATATGTGTGCTAGTTGCTATTAGGCTGTTCTAGTTTTTTTTGTTTTTTTTACTACAAACCCCGTTTCCATATGAGTTGGGAAATTGTGTTAGATGTAAAATATAAACCGAATACATCCATCCATCCATCCATCTTCTTCCGCTTATCCGAGGTCGGGTCGCGGGGGCAGCAGCCTAAGCAGGGAAGCCCAGACTTCCCTCTCCCCAGCCACTTGGTCCAGCTCTTCCCGGGGAATCCCGAGGCGTTCCCAGGCCAGCCGGGAGACATAGTCTTCCCAACGTGTCCTGGGTCTTCCCCGCGGCCTCCTACCGGTCGGACGTGCCCTAAACACCTTCCTAGGGAGGCGTTCGGGTGGCATCCTGACCAGATGCCCGAACCACCTCATCTGGCTCCTCTCGATGTGGAGGAGCAGCGGCTTTACTTTGAGCTCCCCCCGGATGACAGAGCTTCTCACCCTATCTCTAAGGGAGAGCCCCGCCACCCGGCGGAGGAAACTCATTTCGGCCGCTTGTACCCGTGATCTTGTCCTTTCGGTCATAACCCAAAGCTCATGACCATAGGTGAGGATGGGAACGTAGATCGACCGGTAAATTGAGAGCTTTGCCTTCCGGCTCAGCTCCTTCTTCACCACAACGGACCGATACAGCGTCCGCATTACTGAAGACGCTGCACCGATCCGCCTGTCGATCTCACGATCCACTCTTCCCTCACTCGTGAACAAGACTCCGAGGTACTTGAACTCCTCCACTTGGGGCAAGATCTCCTCCCCAACCCGGAGATGGCACTCCACCCTTTTCCGGGCGAGAACCATGGACTCGGACTTGGAGGTGCTGATTCTCATCCCAGTCGCTTCACACTCAGCTGCGAACCGATCCAGTGAGAGATGAAGATCCTGGCCAGATGAAGCCATCAGGACCACATCATCTGCAAAAAGCAGAGACCTAATCCTGCAGCCACCAAACCAGATCCCCTCAACGCCTTGACTGCGCCTAGAAATTCTGTCCATAAAAGTTATGAACAGAATGGGTGACAAAGGGCAGCCTTGGCGGAGTCCAACCCTCACTGGAAACGTGTCCGACTTACTGCCGGCAATGCGGACCAAGCTCTGGCACTGATCATACAGGGAGCGGACTGCCACAATCAGACAGTCCCATACCCCATACTCTTTGAGCACTCCCCACAGGACTTCCCGAGGGACACGGTCGAATGCCTTCTCCAAGTCCACAAAACACATGTAGACTGGTTGGGCAAACAAAACCGAATACAATGATTTGCAAATCCTTTTCAACCCATATTCAATTGAATGCACTACAACAGGGGTGCTCATTACGTCGATCGCGATCTACCGGTCGATCTCGGAGGGTGTGTCAGTCGATCACCAGCCAGGCATTAAAAAAATAGTCCTAAAAATGAGCGATCATAAATCTTCACTATGACGTCACTTTCGTCACTTGATTGACATTCACGGCACCCGAGGGTCTTCTGAGATGACGCTGGCTGCTGCCAGCTCATTAAAATTACCGACTGGAAGGCGAGAAGCACTTTATTTCAACAGACTCTGGCGCCGTACCTGTCGTCAAAACTACAAAGACCGACTGCACAGTTGCACAATAAAAGCTCTGCTTCATCCTGCCTGCGCTAACAAAATAAGAGTCTCAGAAAGCTGGCGTGCACAAGCTAGCAAGCTACGGAGTTTGCCGACAATGTATTTCTTGTAAAGTGTATACAAAGGAGTACGGAAGCTGGACAAATAAGATGCCAAAAACCAACCACTTTCATGTGGTATTGGACAGAAAGGAGGACTTTTTTTCTCCTCCATTCGAAAATGCGGACGTTATCATCACTACTGTCTGATTCCTATCAATGCAAGTCATCAGAATCAGGTAATACACCAACTTATATTCTTGTCTTCATGAAAGAAAGGAATCTATATGTGTTAAACATGCTTGTATTATCTTTAAACACATTTAACTTGTTAACAATATTAACTATATGTGTTAAACATGCTTGTATTATCTTTAACCACCTTTAAGTTGTTAACAATATTAACTATTTGTGTTAAACATGCTTGTATTATTTTTAACCACCTTTAACTTGTTAACAATATTAACTATATGTGTTAAACATGCTTGCATTATCTTTAAACACCTTTAACTTGTTAACAATATTAACTATATGTATTAAACATACTTGTATTATCATTAAACACCTTTAATGTATTAACAATATTAACTATATGTGTTAAACATGCTTGCATTATCATTAAACACCTTTAACTTGTTAACAAAAACATATATTTCATAAATAAGTAAATATAAATTATATATATGAATGAGGTAGATCCCCACGACTTGATCAATTGAAAAGTAGCTCGCCTGCAGAAAAAGTGTGAGCACCCCTGCACTACAAAGACAAGATATTTGATGTTGAAACTCATAAACTTTATTTTGTTTTTGCAAATAATAATTAACTTAGAATTTCATGGCTGCAACACGTGCCAAAGTAGTTGGGAAAGGGCATGTTCACCACTGTGTTACATGGCCTTTCCTTTTAACAACACTCAATAAACGTTTGGGAACTGAGGAGACACTTTTTTAAGCTTCTCAGAATTCTTTCCCATTCTTGCTTGATGTACAGCTTAAGTTGTTCAACAGTCCGGGGGTCTCCGTTGTGCTATTTTAGGCTTCATAATGCGCCACACATTTTCAATGGGAGACAGGTCTGGACTACAGGCAGGCCAGTCTAGTACCCGCACTCTTTTACTATGAAGCCACGTTGATGTAACACGTGGCTTGGCATTGTCTTGCTGAAATAAGCAGGGGCGTCCATGGTAACGTTGCTTGGGTGGCAACATATGTTGCTCCAAAACCTGTATGTACCTTTCAGCATTAATGGTGCCTTCACAGATGTGTAAGTTACCCATGTCTTGGGCACTAATACACCCCCATACCATCACACATGCTGGCTTTTCAACTTTGCGCCTATAACAATCCGGATGGTTCTTTTCCTCTTTGGTCCGGAGGACACGACGTCCACAGTTTCCAAAAACAATTTGAAATGTGGACTCGTCAGACCACAGAACATTTTTCCACTTTGTATCAGTCCATCTTAGATGAGCTCAGGCCAAGCGAAGCCGACGGCGTTTCTGGGTGTTGTTGATAAACGGTTTTCGCCTTGCGTAGGAGAGTTTTATTTTGCACTTACAGATGTAGAGACCAACTGTAGTTACTGACAGTGGGTTTCTGAAGTGTTCCTGAGCCCATGTGGTGATATCCTTTACACACTGATGTCGCTTGTTGATGCAGTACAGCCTGAGGGATCGAAGGTCACGGGCTTAGAAAAAATGCGGAGGCACACCACCCGCAGAAATCAGTAAAAAACGAAACTCAGTTGACAGTAAAAAGTTGTTGTCGCAATTGTTGGATATGACTTTAAAGCATAACCAAGCATGCATCAGTATAGCTCTTGTCTCAAAGTAGGTGTACTGTCACCACCTGTCACATCACACCCTGACAGATTTGGACTTTTTTGCTGTTTTCCTATGTGTAGTGTTTTAGTTCTTGTCTTGCGCTCCTATTTTAGTGGCTTTTTCTCTTTGTTTGGTATTTTCCTGTAGCAGTTTCATGTCTTCCTTTAAGCGCTATTCCACGCATCTACTTTGTTTTAGCAATCAAGAACATTTCAGTTATTTTTATCCTTCTTTGTGGGGACATTGTTGATTGTCATGTCATGTTCGGATGTACCTTGTGGACGCCGTCTTTGCTCCACAGTAAGTCTTTGCTGTCGTCCAGCATTCTGTTTTTGTTTATTTTGAAGCCAGTTCAGTTTTAGTTTCGTTCTGCATAGCCTTCCCTAAGCTTCAATGCCTTTTCTTAGGGGCACTCACCTTTTGTTTATTTTTGGTTTAAGCCAGGGGTGTCAAACTCAAATACAGAGTGGGCCAAAATGTAAAACTGAACAAAGCCGCGGGCCAAGGTTGAACAAATGAACCTTTTAATAGGGACCCAAACAAGTTTTGCATTGAATATTGAACAAGCAAGGCTTATATAACTTTATAGTGACATGCAAAATCCAGTTTCAAATAATAATAATAATTACTAGAAAATATCAATGGCATATCAAATACAATTTAAATAAAAATTGAATGCCTCTTTTCTATTTGCAGTCTTCTGAGGTAAATATCAACATTAACTTTTTCCACAGGCTAATACATTTGAAAATAAAATAACAATGAATAAACCAACCATTCAGGACTCAGTGGCCTAGTGGTTAGAGTGTCCGCCCTGAGATCGGTAGGTTGTGAGTTCAAATCCCGGCCGAGTCATACCAAAGACTATAAAAATGGGACCCATTACCTCCCTGCTTGGCACTCAGCATCAAGGGTTGGAATTGGGGGTTAAATCACCAAAATGATTCCCGGGCGTGGCCACCGCTGCTGACCACTGCTCCCCTCACCTCCCAGGGGGTGATCAAGGGTGATGGGTCAAATGCAGAGAATAATCTCGCCACACCTAGTGTGTGTGTGACAATCATTGGTACTTTAACTTTTAACTTTTAACTTTTAACTTTAAACTGCTCAGTTTGCAACACACTGATCTAATCTGATGTGCCCAAGCCAGATACCTGCCATCTTTTCTGGGATGCTAGTTCATTAATGTCGGGGCTCAGGTGGGCGGGGTTTGGTGGTAGCGGGGGGTGTATATTGTAGCGTCCCGGAAGAGTTAGTGCTGCAAGGGGTTCTGGGTATTTGTTCTGTTGTGTTTATGTTGTGTTACGGTGCGGATGTTCCCCCAAAATGTGTTTGTCATTCTTGTTTGGTGTGGATTCACAGTGTGGCGCATATTAAAGTTGTTTATGCGGCCACCCTCAGCGTGACCTGTATGGCTGTTGATCAAGTATGCGTTGCATTCACTTATGTGTGTGTAGAAGCCGCATATATCATGTGATAGGGTCCGGCACGCTGTTTGTATGGAGGAAAAGCAGACGTGACGACAGGTTGTAGAGGACGCTAAAGGCAGTGCCTTTAAGGCACGCCCCTAATATTGTTGTCCGGGTGGAAATCGGGAGAAATTTGGGAGAATGGTTGCCCCGGGAGACTTTCGAGAGGGGCACTGAAAATCGGGAGGGTTGGCAAGTATGAGTATTGGCGGTGAATGCGGTGTTACAGCGGCACCGCCACTGTATGTTAATTTGATATTGTCTCAAGGGCCAAATGAAATTACACAGTGTGCCAAATTTGCCCCGCGGGCCAGAGTTTGACACCCAAGCTCTAGACAGTACAGACACTCAACAACAACACATCTTTTGCAGACTATAATTACTGGTTTACAAAAAGTATTTTCAACCCAAATAGGTGAAATTAGACAATCTCCCAAGGGCCGGCACACCAGACTGTATCTCACGGCCAGGGGCGCCGAAAAGGGGGGGTAAAGGAGACGGATTCTAGGGGCCCATGATGGAGGGGGGCCCAGAGAGGCCCCTAATGATGATGAAATTATAATACAGAAAAAATAATGACACTGTGTTGGGGGCCCTGTAAAGATTATTTTCATTGGGCCCAAAATCCCTAGCGGCGCCCCTGGTCACGGCCGTACAGTGGTTGAAAAACACTGCTCTACAGTAGGGATGTCCGATAATGGCTTTTTGACGATATCCGATATTCCGATATTGTCCAACTCTTAATTACTGATAACGATATCAACCGATACCGATATCAACCGATACCGATATATACAGTCGTGGAATTAACACAAATGTGTTAATTGTGGATCGGTGGAGGGAATACTTCGAAGACCTCCTCAATCCTACCAGCATGTCTTCCTATGAGGAAGCAGGGCCTGGGGAATCTGTGATGGGCTCTCCTATTTCTGGGGCTGAGGTTGCCGAGGTAGTTAAAAAGCTCCTCGGTGGCAAGGCCCCGGGGGTGGATGAGATCCGCCCGGAGTTCCTTAAGGCTCTGGATGTTGTGGGGCTGTCTTGGTTGACAAGACTCTGCAACATCGCGTGGACATCGGGGGCGGTACCTCTGGATTGGCAGACCGGGGTGGTGGTTACTCTCTTTAAGAAGGGGAACCGGAGGGTTTGTTCCAACTATCGTGGGATCACACTCCTCAGCCTTCCCGGTAAGGTCTATTCAGGTGTACTGGAGAGGAGGCTACGCCGGATAGTCGAACCTCGGATTCAGGAGGAACAGTGTGGTTTTCGTCCTGGTCGTGGAACTGTGGACCAGCTCTATACTCTCGGCAGGGTCCTTGAGGGTGCATGGGAGTTTGCCCAACCAGTCTACATGTGCTTTGTGGACTTGGAGAAGGCATTCGACCGTGTACCCCGGGAAGTCCTGTGGGGAGTGCTCAGAGAGTATGGGGTAACGGACTGTCTTATTGTGGCAGTTCGCTCCCTGAATAATCAGTGTCAGAGTTTGGTCCGCATTGCCGGCAGTAAGTCGGACACGTTTCCAGTGAGGGTTGGACTCCGCCAAGGCTGCCCTTTGTCACCCATTCTGTTCATAACCTTTATGGACAGAATTTCTAGGCGCAGTCAGGGCGTTGAGGGGATCCGGTTTGGTGGCTGCAGGATTAGGTCACTGCTATTTGCAGATGATGTGGTCCTGATGGCTTCCTCCGGCCAAGATCTTCAGCTCTCACTGGATCGGTTCGCAGCCGAGTGTGAAGCGACTGGGATGAGAATCAGCACCTCCAAGTCCGAGTCCATGGTTCTCTCCCGGAAAAGGGTGGAATGCCATCTTCGGGTTGGGGAGGAGACCCTGCCCCAAGTGGAGGAGTTCAAGTACCTCGGAGTCTTGTTCACGAGTGAGGGAAGAGTGGATCGTGAGATCGACAGGCGGATCGGTGCGGCATCTTCAGTAATGCGGACGCTGTATCGATCCGTTGTGGTGAAGAAGGAGCTGAGCCGGAAGGCAAAGCTCTCAATTTACCGGTCGATCTACGTTCCCATCCTCACCTATGGTCATGAGCTTTGGGTTATGACCGAAAGGACAAGATCACGGGTACAAGCGGCCGAAATGAGTTTCCCCCGCCGGGTGGCGGGGCTCTCCCTTAGAGATAGGGTGAGAAGCTCTGTCATCCGGGGGGAGCTCAAAGTAAAGCCGCTGCTCCTCCACATCGAGAGGAGCCAGATGAGGTGGTTCGGGCATCTGGTCAGGATGCCACCCGATCGCCTCCCTCGGGAGGTGTTTAGGGCACGTCCGACCGGTAGGAGGCCACGGGGAAGACCCAGGACATGTTGGGAAGACTATGTCTCCCGGCTGGCCTGGGAACGCCTCGGGATCCCCCGGGAGGAGCTGGACGAAGTGGCTGGGGAGAGGGAAGTCTGAGCTTCCCTGCTTGGGCTGCTGCCCCCGCGACCCGACCTCGGATAAGCGGAAGAAGATGGATGGATGGATGGATATATATGTATACATATATATATGTATATATATATATATATATATATATATATATATATATATATATATATGTATATATATATATATATATATATATATATATATATATAAAGGTTGGCAAGTATGGGTTTAATTAAAAAAAAAATATAAAAAAAATACCGATAATAACAAAACCGATACCGATAATTTCCGATATTACATTTTAAAGCATTTATTGGGCGATAATATCGGACATCTCTACTCTCCAGCTCCACAGATATAACAGCCATCAACCTCCAAAATGCTTCATTTTTGTATCCTCATGACAACAGGGCCCTCTACTGTAATAACCACAATAGTAGTTCTTGGAATTTTCCTCACACGTGTTTCACCGCATAGACACAACATTATTGTAAGCTATTTTAGTTTCATTTTGATGACAATATTTTAAATAACACTAAAATACAGAGTTAAGGGCTCGATAATACTTGCACGAAAGTCCTACTGCGTACAATACTAGGCTTTACGGTAAAGCTAAGTGAAGGCGATCTTTGCTGCCACCTAGAGGCTATAATTAGTACTTGACTGTGTTGCTGCAAGTGATCAAAGGACACAGTGGACACCTGCGCCTGGACACAGTCGAGGTATGTACCGCTCCGAACTTGCTAAACTCATACAAGTTGATATAACTTGAGTGTATGACTAGTTTCGCTCAATTTAAAATGTGTGCCAACATAAATAAAGCGTCGTTGTTTCTTTGTATGAATAATTTCAAGTGCCACTTTATGTTGTATTTACGTTGGTTAGCTAAGTTAGCTAACGTTACTAAAGCGACAGCTGTTCCGTTGCTACATTTTGTATAAGTATAAATTAAGCTGAATGTAGAATTTAACTTTTTTTGTTTTTGCTAAAGTTGTCAGTAAATATTTATATTCAGCGTAAATTGTCGAGCCATCATAGGCTGTAGCCTCTTACTCCACTTTTTTTTTTTTTTTTTTTTTTTTTTAAACCTTTGTTTATAATACGAAACATTTACATACAATCAAGAAATAATAATAAACAAACCAAGTACAGAAACAGTACAAAACAGAGCCAGGGGGTTGTAAACTCAATAAAGTAACTAAAATAGAATGCTATATATATATATATATATATATATATTAGAGATGCGCGGTTTGCGGGCACAACCGCGGAGTCCGCGGATTAAAATTAGATTTTATCCGCGGGTCGGGTCGGGCGATTGAAATTAAAAAAAAATTAGATTTTAAATAGATTCAGGCGGGTGGCAGTTAAACCAATTCGGAAATATATATACATAGTTAAATGTTGTTACCCACATACGAAAAACGAGCAGGCACCTGCAGCATATGCCACAACAGAAGGAAAAAAAAGAAAAGAGATGGACACTTTTACGGAGCGGAGAAGGGACGCCTCGCCGGGGTCCGGGACCGAGGCCCCTTCCCCCGAGAGGGCCCCACCGGGAGCCGTAGCTGAGGCGATCCGCGAGAAGGGCCCGACGCACGTCCAGGGTCACCACCGCGCCCACCGCACCGACACCCCGCCTCGTCCGCCTTCGCCGCAGCCGGCGTCACGCGCAGCAGGTAAGCAGCTTACCTGCCCGCCACCCCCGTGGCCGGGGGCTCGTAACATGGGTCACTCCGCGCGCTCCGCCCGCGCAGCTTACCTGCCCGCCACCCCTGTTGCCGGGGGCGCGTAACAGGGGTCACTCCGTGCGCAGTGCGCTCACGGAAGGGGTGGGGCTCACCCTGGTTGATATAGAGAGCAGGACGGTGGCCATGGAAGTCAGAACCCGCTAAGGAGTGTGTAACAACCCACCTGCCGAATCAACTAGCCCTGAAAATTGATGGCGCTGGAGCGTCGGGCCATACCCGGCCGTCGCCGGCAGCGAGACGCGCTTGGAGGTGCGCTCAGCGCGGCTCCCATATGATTGCGCACTGGTGTGCGTCTGGGTCGTGACAGCGTGGCACGCGAAAGTATGTGCTGCATTGGATCAGTCTCCTTTCTTTAACAGGCAAAAGCTTTATAACCTCACCATACCTGCCAACTTTTGAAATCAGAAAAACCTAGTAGCCAGGGTCCAAGGGCCGCAGGCCCCGGTAGGTCCAGGACAAAGTCCTGGTGGAGGGTTCAGGGCTTCGCCCCCCGACGCAAAATGATTATTAGCATTCAGACAGGTTAAAATGTTGCTAAAACCATCACTTTTCTATCAGTCACAGTGACTTTTCAAAACAAAAATATTACAGCAAAAATCATATGGGTTGATTGACATGTTTATTCTGTAAGCTAACTTCAATAGTTTGAAATTATTTTGACAGTTAATGCCAGTTATCCTGTCAACCTTTCACAAGACTTCAATTTGTTAATTGAAAGTATAAACAGTATAAACACTTTTTACAGTAAACAAATGGTAAAACAGTACTAAACAATTCCATTAAAAAAAAAAATTGGTGTCATTATTAACTTTCTGTCCAAGCTTGTATAATCTACTGCCTTGTTCAATTGTATAAAATATTCTGTGCCTAAAATTCACATTTCTATCACAATTATCATACTGTAAACATGGTAAGCTAACTTCATTAAAATTAATAGTCCTGTCAATAGCATGGAATTACAATTCAAATGTAGTTTTTTTGTAAGCCTTTCAAAAGAATTCAAAATATGAAAAATTACTGAAAATTAATTTAAGCCATCAGACACTTGAAAAGTGGCACATCACATCTCTAATGTAATCATTTGAACTTTTCAACAGAAATAGCACTGCAAAAATATTAAGGACATACTTCTGTATTTTGGTAGTTATGCTGTCAACATTTAACAAGATTTCTTCAACTTGGACTTGAAAGCATAAATAGTATAAACACTTTTAACAGTATGTCGTGCTGTGAAATACAGCCGACAGGATTGCGCACCAAACACGAAGCAAGGCCAAAGCGCACGCGCGCATGGTGCAGGAGAACAAAGGACTTCTTTCATTTAAGGTTTGTGATAAACCATCAAACTCATTCGTTAAAAGGACTCTATAGTAATATAAAGCGAATTTTTCTGGACATTATCATGCAAGAAAAGTTTATTTTTGGGACCGCGATCACCACGTAATGATTTTTAAAGGTTGCATTGCAAACATTTAACTGTCCCATGTGATCAGCCAGTGCGATTGGAAATCCATGCTCAATTATTGCCTCCGTAAATAAAACTTCGGCATTTATCACATCCAAAGAATCTGTTTGGGCGACGAAAAACGTTGAAAGTTTTCCACTTGTATCGCTAGCAACGGCATTAGACTTGTGTTTTTTTGTCCCAATGTGGTCTTTTACATCGCTAATTCCTCCGTGTCCGATCGAAAAATCTTGTCTGCACAAGGTGCAATTCGCGTAGTTTTCACCATTTTTTTTTTTTTAATTAATGAAAAACCGTATTTTTTATCACTGCAACCGTAACCCGGAATAGGTTGATGAAAACCGTACGAATTACGGGAAAACCGGAGTAGTTGGCAGGTATGCCTCACTAATGCCTTGCATCGTCTATATTAGATATATAACAACGGGCGGGTGCGGGCGGATGGCGGGCGGGTGCAGTTCTGATCAAACGTTACATCGGGTGGATGGCGGATGGTTGACGACTTTCTGACGCGGTTGCGGATGAAATAAATTGCCTATCCGCGCATCTCTAATATATATATATATATGTAACAAAATGTAAAGCCAAAGGCTCACACAAGTTCCGTAAATAATCTAAATATGGAACACAGCATCATAGTTTTCACACCTTTTTGGTTGTTAGTGTCAGGCTTGGTAAAAGGATATGACTCAGATGCAGAGTAGGGAATTTAGACAGGCTTTTATTTTGACAGCTTCCTTTCACCTCCAAAGTCAAGGATTACAATATCTATTTTAACCAAAAACTAAATCGGCAAAAAAGGTTCCAAAAAAAAAATAGGAACAACCAAAAATCACTCCGAACGGAGGAAAACACAAAAGCAAAGACGAACTATAATTGGCGTCGTATATGCTATAAAAATGTATAAACAGAAAACGCTCCAACAGGAGGAAGAAACAAATAGCTATGGAAAATTCTACACTAACTAATCTAATAAAGTATTAACAAAAATAGTCACTCAAAAATTTGAGGAAAGAATGAAAAATAACTGAAACTCACCACTTCGGCTGAATAAACTAAATAACAAAAATTCACTCTGCTAGTGATGGGTCCGGCAACACCGATGCATCGGCGCATGCGTCGAGCTCATAGAGCAAAACCCTGTGTCGGGGCGCGTACCGCTTTTAGAAAGTCACGTGACCGATCATGCGCTGTTTTGGTCACGTGACCGATACGCGAACTGTGTCGCACTGACGCCTCCTCTGTGCCCTGTGAGCGGCTCTTTTCTACAGCCGGAGAAATAATAACTAAGAAGAGAAATCGTCTAAAATGTAATACGTCGGAAAAACTTTTTTTTATTATTTTTTTATAAAAATGTGTAAAAAAATAAAATTAAAAAAATTCCCAGTCCACAATCATCCACAACACGTTCTCTTAGATTTCCATGTTATGATACATGTTCACATTATTTATTGACTGTATCTAAAAAAGATAAAAATATATTTTTATTTAAATGAAGATATGAAATAATCCTAAATGAAATACAATGACTTGGTTTATATTATTGTATATACTAGGGCAGGGGTCACCAACGCGGTGCCCGCGGGCACCAGGTAGCCCGTAAGGACCAGATCAGTCGCCCGATGGCCTGTTCTAAAAATAGCTCAAAGAGCAGCACTTACCAGTGAGCTGCCTCTATTTTTAAAATTGTATTTATTTACCAGCAAGCTGGTCTCGCTTTGCTCGACATTTTTAATTCTATAAGAGACAAAACTCAAATAGAATTTGAAAATCCAAGAAAATATTTTAAAGACTTGGTCTTCACTTGGAATAAGCGGTAGAAATGGATGGATGGATGGGTCTTCACTTGTTTAAATAAATTCATTTATTTTTTACTTTGCTTCTTATTACTTTTAGAAATACAATTATAGAGAAAAAAATACAACCTTAAAAATGATTTTAGGATTTTTAAACAAATATACCTTTTTACCTTTTAAATTTCTTCCTCTTCTTTCCTGACAATTTAAATCAATGTTCAAGTAAATTTACTTTTTTTTTATTGTAAAGAATAATAAATATTTTAGCTTCTGGTTTTTCGACGAAGAATATTTGTGAAATATTTCTTCAAACTTACTATGATTTAAAATTCAAAAAAATTATTCTGGCAAATCTAGAAAATCTGTAGAATCAAATTTAAATCTTATTTCAAAGTATTTTGAATTTCTTTTAAAATTTTTGTTCTGGAAAATCTAGAAGAAATACTGATTTGTCTTTGTTAGAAATATAGCTTGGTCCAATTTGTTAAATATTCTATCAAAGTGCAGATAGGATTTTAACCA
This sequence comes from Nerophis lumbriciformis, assembly GCF_033978685.3. NCBI lineage: Eukaryota > Metazoa > Chordata > Actinopteri > Syngnathiformes > Syngnathidae > Nerophis > Nerophis lumbriciformis. Next base: position 47,240,149 of record NC_084557.2, read on the forward strand.
ATTTAAAACATGTCATCAAAATTCTAAAATGTATCTTAATCAGGAAAAATTACTAATGATGTTCCATAAATTCTTTTTTTAATTTTTTCAAAAAGATTCAAATTAGCTAGTTTTTCTCTTCTTTTTGTCGGTTGAATTTTGAATTTTAAAGAGTCGAAATTGAAGATAAACTATGTTTCAAAATTTTATTTTAAATTTTTTCGTGTTTTCTACTCTTTTAAACCGTTCAATTAAGTGTTTTTTTCATCATTTATTCTCTACAAAAAATCTTCCGTAAAAGGGAATGACAGACAGAAATACCCATTTTTTTATATATATAAATTTATTTATTTAGCTATTCTTCTTTAAATCACACTTACGTGTAACTTACAATTGACAATATATTTATTTATTTAAGTGTGTATCAAACTGGTAGCCCTTCGCATAAATCAGTACCCAAGAAGTAGTTTTTGGTTTCAAAAAGGTTGGTGACCCCTGTACTAGGGCATAAAATCAGTGTCAGTTGAGTCGGTCCATAGGTTGCCTGTAGGGATTTTTAATGTCCAGCAGATGTCAGTATTTAGTGACACAGTATCGACACAGTATCAATACAGTTTTGCAATGTGTCGAAACGCTTCATGACGCCTCATCAACCCATCACTACAAAATAGCAACGAAGGGATTCAAGATCAAGGAACTTAATCACAAGACAAGGCATGGACAGGAACATGGAAGCTAGAGAGCACGAATAAACGAAACAATCTGGCACAGAACAAAGGAAGGAGTGGGCTTATAAGACACATGAGGGTAATAGGGAACAGGTGGAAACAATCAGGGAATCGGGATGACGTCAGACTGATGACACAAAAGGAAGGGCAAGTGACCTGAAACGAGAGGAGAGTTACTTTTCAAACTAAAACATGCACATCACAAGACAGAAAAAACCAAGACAAGACATCCCTCACCGCGGTGTGACAGTTAGAGGTAGAGAGTGTTTTAAAGTAGAGTTCTAATTCTTTTTTAAAGGCACAAAAAATTACATTTATATATATATATATAAAACTTAGCTCTTACTCCACTTTTCCCTTGTGCGTCAAAAACACAAGTTAAACCGGTGCTTATCAACTGGTGACCCGGGGGCTAAAACCGGCCCAGGAATGACACCAGACCGGCCCACGAGTTCAGTTAAAAAAACGTGGAAGAGATTAACATTTTTGCAGCAGATTCCTAAATACACCTGGGCGCTTTCATATACCGTATTTTTCGGAGAATAAGTCGTACCGGCCGAAAATGCATAATAAAGAAGGAAAAAAAACATATATAAGTCGCGCTGGAGTATAAGTCGCATTTTTTGGGGAAATGTATTTGATAAAAGCCAACACCAAGAATAGACATTTGAAAGGCAATTTAAAATAAATAAAGAATAGTGAACAACAGGCTGAATAAGTGTACGTTATATGAGGCATAAATAACCAACTGGTATGTTAACGTAACATATTATGGTAAGAGTCATTCAAATAACTATAACATATAGAACATGCTATACGTTTACCAAACAATCTGTCACTCCTGATTAGGGATGTCCCGATCCAGGTTTTTGCACTTCCGATCCGATACCGATATTGTTTTTGCATTTCCGATCCGATACCGATACTGACCGATACTGGCCTAATCGAGCATGTATTAAAGTTTAAAGTTATTTAGCCTACTTAGTTGTCAGAATCATGTTGAAAAGGGTTTTAGTACTCTTGATAACAACTAGCCAGCTGAATTAGGGGAGTTTGAATAATACACAATGGTTGGTAACAAGAAACTGACCTGTTTATTCAAGGATAAACACAAAATAGACAAAATTATACGTGACAAACAGAAATGGCATCATTGAACTAGGGCTGGGCGATATGGCCTTTTTTTAATATTGCGATATTTTAAGGCCATATTGCGATACACAATATATATCTCGATATTTTGCCTTAGCCTTGAATGAACACTTGATGCATATAATCACAGCAGTATGATGATTCTATGTGTTTTGATTGATTGATTGAGACTTTTATTAGTAGGTTGCACAGTGAAGTACATATTCCGTACAATTGACCACTAAATGGTAACACCCCAATAAGTTTTTCAACTTGTTTAAGTCGGGGTCCACTTAAATTGATTCATGATACAGATATATACTATCAGATATATACTATCATCATAATACAGTCATCACACAAGATAATCACATTGAATTATTTACATTATTTATAATCCAGGGTGTGGAGGGGGGCGCCAGATGTAAGTGTCAAAAAGACAGCCAAAAGAGTTTGATATGAGAATAAATCTAAAGTTAAAATATAGGGTAGAAATGCACCCATTTGCAGAAAATGTAGTCTTGATTTTCAAAATTTTCTTTCAAGGCTTGCATGTCTACATTAAAACATTCTTCTTCATACTGCATTAATATATGCTACTTTTAAACTTTCATGCAGAGAAGGAAATCACAACTAAAAAAATCACTAATTTTTTCATACGGTGTTGATGTGGACATGTTTGCCTCGGCCTTTTGATGGTGTGGGCGTGTGGCACCGAATGGAGATAAGCGTCTCGACAGACGTCACAATATTTGAACAATGATGACGAAAACTGTTTTCTCTGTCGTGTCCGTGTGTCGAAAATTGTTATGCGCTTATTTTTTTATTAGATTTTGTGCGTGGCATATAATTGCTATGCGCAGAGGACGCTTAAACAGTGCGCAATTGCACAGGCGCGCACCTTAGAGGGAGCGTTGGTCACACGGCTGCGCTAGCATCACAGCTAACGTTAGCCATGCTGCTACCTCTCTGCTCGGGGAGGACGTATACGTATGTGACGTATGACGTGACAGTATGTGACGTATGACGTGACAGTATGTGATGTGTGTAAGAAGGTGCGCTTGCTGTCTGTGAGAGGGAGACACAGGAAAGAGTGAGAAGAGCCTGTCGTGTAATGCCAGCAGCTAAAAGCAACTGCGTGAGAATTCACAGACCTGTGGATGTGTTGAAGGTGGGCTGGAAAATGCGGAACAGAATATGGGAGCAGCAGAAAAGTGGAACGTATTATTTAAATCGGTGCGTTGGAAAACACGGACCGGAGTTTTTTTTAAAACTGGATCTGGATCGGCATTTTCCCATGCCTTGCCGATACGCAATTTTTGGCAAATATCGGCAGCCGATCCAATCCAAATATCGGATCGGGACATCCCTAATTATGGTAAGAGTCATTCAAATAACTATAACATATAGAACATGCTATACGTTTACCAAACAATCTGTCACTCCTGATCGCTAAATCCCATGAAATCTTATACGTCCAGTCTCTTACGTGAATGAGATAAATAATATTATTTGATATTTTACGGTAATGTGTTAATCATTTCACACATAAGTCGCTCCTTAGTATAAGTCGCACCCCCGGCCGAACTATGAAAAAAAAACTGCGACTTATAGTCCGAAAAATACGGTAAATAAGGCTCTGCCTTAAACAAATGACTGACTTTTTAAAGTTGATTTCACCCTTGCCCTACCTGACTACCTAAAACATTACAACTCTCATATAATGTTGACACAAGTTTTCACACTGGAATTCCACTTATCTCTTCTGTCAGGAGGAAGTTCTAAAGGCTCTGTATATCATCCTCTCACAGCTTATCAGTTGCCACTCTTAAAAGATTAATTTTTTTATGGATCTGGAAAAAATGTATTGTTTGTAGAACCGTGTTCGCTAGATAAGGTAGTTTTTTTGCTTTGTTCAAATTATCATCCATCCTTGTTGTTATAACATCGCATGTAACAGTTGGTTGGGGGGGCATAATAAATGAAAATAACATAACATGGAGGCTCGCTGTCATAAATCACTTTTATTAAGAGCCTAAAGTGTGTGACACATTTTCCCTGCGGTTCTTGGAGGCAGATTTGCCTTCAATTGTGGTCGCTCTAACAATGCAAATTAGGTCAAACACTATTTGCATCTCCTCACTCTTGCCTATCCACCCTCCTCTTGAAGAATACACAAACCTCACATGATCCTTCCATTCCGGGCCATACTCTTTACACAGCCTGTAGCATGTTACAGTTGTTGTGTAATATATCCTTTTTATATCTTCATTTGTACCGTATTTTCCGGACCATAGGGCGCACCGGATTATAAGGCGCACTGCCGATGAATGGTCTATTTTCGATCTTTGTTCATATAAAAGACGCACCGGATTATAGGGCGCATTAAAGGAGTCATATTATTTATTTATTTTTTCTAAATTGAGCCTTAAGGCTCTGGATGCTGTGGGGCTGTCTTGGTTGACAAGACTCTGCAGCATCGCGTGGACATCGGGGGCGGTACCACTGGATTGGCAGACCGGGGTGGTGGTTCCTCTCTTTAAGAAGGGGAACCGGAGGGTGTGTTCTAACTATCGTGGGATCACACTCCTCAGCCTTCCCGGTAAGGTCTATTCAGGTGTACTGGAGAGGAGGCTACGCCGGATAGTCGAACCTCGGATTCAGGAGGAACAGTGTGGTTTTCGTCCTGGTCGTGGAACTGTGGACCAGCTCTATACTCTCGGCAGGGTCCTTGAGGGTGCATGGGAGTTTGCCCAACCAGTCTACATGTGTTTTGTGGACTTGGAGAAGGCATTCGACCGTGTCCCTCGGGAAGTCCTGTGGGGAGTGCTCAGAGAGTATGGGGTATCGGACTGTCTGATTGTGTCAGTCCGCTCCCTGTATGATCAGTGCCAGAGCTTGGTCCGCATTGCCGGTAGTAAGTCGGACACGTTTCCAGTGAGGGTTGGACTCCGCCAAGGCTGCCCTTTGTCACCGATTCTGTTCATAACTTTTATGGACAGAATTTCTAGGCGCAGTCAAGGCGTTGAGGGGATCTGGTTTGGTGGCTGCAGGATTAGGTCTCTGCTTTTTGCAGATGATATGGTCCTGATGGCTTCATCTGGCCAGGATCTTCAGCTCTCGCTGGATCGGTTCGCAGCTGAGTGTGAAGCGACTGGGATGAGAATCAGCACCTCCAAGTCCGAGTCCATGGTTCTCGCCCGGAAAAGGGTGGAGTGCCATCTCCGGGTTGGGGAGGAGATCTTGCCCTAAGTGGAGGAGTTCAAGTACCTCGGAGTCTTGTTCACGAGTGAGGGAAGAGTGGATCGTGAGATCGACAGGCGGATCGGTGCGGCGTCTTCAGTAATGCGGACGCTGTATCGATCTGTTGTGGTGAAGAAGGAGCTGAGCCGGAAGGCAAAGCTCTCAATTTACCGGTCGATCTACGTTCCCATCCTCACCTATGGTCATGAGCTTTGGGTTATGACCGAAAGGACAAGATCACGGGTACAAGCGGCCGAAATGAGTTTCCTCCGCCGGGTGGCGGGGCTCTCCCTTAGAGATAGGGTGAGAAGCTCTGCCATCCGGGAGGAGCTCAAAGTAAAGCCGCTGCTCCTCCACATGGAGAGGAGCCAGATGAGGTGGTTCGGGCATCTGGTCAGGATGCCACCCGAACGCCTCCCTAGGGAGGTGTTTAGGGCACGTCCGACCGGTAGGAGGCCGCGGGGAAGACCCAGGACACGTTGGGAAGACTATGTCTCCCGGCTGGCCTGGGAACGCCTCGGGGTCCCACAGGAAGAGCTGGACGAAGTGGCTGGGGAGAGGGAAGTCTGGGCTTCCCTGCTTAGGCTGCTGCCCCCGCGACCCGACCTCGGATAAGCGGAAGAAGATGGATAAATTGAAAACACTTCCTTGTGGTCTACATAACATGTAATGGTGGTTCTCTGGTCAAAATGTTGCATAGTTTATGTTTTACAGATAATCTTCAAGCCGCTTTCTGACAGTGTCTTCCAGATGCGCCGTTTTGTGGGAGGTCTTATTTACGTGGCTCACCTTCGGCAGCGTCTTCTTCCCGTCATCTTTGTTGTAGCGGTGTAGCGTGCAAGGACGGGGGTGGAAGAAGTGTCAAAAGATGGAGCTAACTGTCTTAACGACATTCAGACTTTACTTAAATCAATAACGGAGCAGCATCTCCTCATCTGGAAACAACAACAAGGCCGGAAATGTGTCCCGTGAAAAACCGTCCGACCGGAACTCTAACTAAAGTTCCTTGGGTGAATAATATAACTCACTACACCGGTATGTTTTAGCATTTTAATGGCGAGTTTACTGACAGATATAAGTAAGAACTTTACACTACTTTATATTTAGAAATGGCAACAGCGGAGGATGAATGTCCCATAACAAGAAGATGGAGAAAAAGAAGGAGCCTATCGACTATGTCGTCAGTAGAGGACTACAAAGGCGGACGCGCGCAATTTTTCAGGATTTATGAAGATCCCAAATACAGATCAGCAGGTACCGGAAGGTAAAAAAAGTTGCTTTTGCATAATATTGCGAAACAAAACACCAGATAATATGTCTTACCTTATACTAGGGATGTCCCGATCCAGGTTTTTGCACTTCCGATCCGATTCCGATATTGTTTTTGCACTTCCGATCCGATACCGATACTGGCCTATCCGAGCATGTATTAAAGTTATTTAGCCTACTTTGTTGTCAGAATCATGTTGAAAAGGGTTTTAGTACTCTTGATAACAACTAGCCAGTTGAATTAGGGGAGTTTGAATAATACACAATGGTTGGTAACAAGAAACTGACCTGTTTATTCAAGGATAAACACAAAATAGACAAAATTATACATGACAAACAGAAATGGCATCATTGAACTAGGGCTGGGCGATATGGCCTTTTTTTAATATTGCGATATTTTAAGGCCATATCGCGATACACAATATATATCTCGATATTTTGCCTTAGCCTTGAATGAACACTTGATGCATATAATCACAGCAGTATGATGATTCTATGTGTCTACATTAAAACATTCTTCTTCATACTGCATTAATATATGCTACTTTTAAACTTTCATGCAGAGAAGGAAATCACAACTAAAAAAATCACTATTTTTTTCATACGGTTTTGATGTGGAAATGTTTGCCTCGGCATTTTTGATGGTGTGGACGTGTGGCACCGAATGGAGATAAGCGTCTCGACAGACGTTACAATATTTGAACAATGATGACGAAAACTGTTTTCTCTGTCGTGTCCGTGTGTCGAAAATTGTTATGCGCTTATTTTTTTATTTGATTTTGTGCGTGGCATAGATTTGACGTGCGCAGAGGACGCTTGAGCAGGCGCGCACCTTAGCGGCTGCGCTAGCATCACAGCTAACGTTAGCCATGCTGCTACCTCTCTGCTCGGGGAGGACGTATACGTATGTGACGTATGTCGTAACAGTATGTGACGTGTGTAAGAAGGTGCGCTCGCTGTCTGTAAGAGGGAGACACAGGAAAGAGTGAGAAGAGCCTGTCGTGTAATGTCAGCAGCTAAAAGCAACTGCGTGAGAATTCACAGACTTGTGGATGTGTTGAAGGTGTGCTGGAAAATGCGGAACGGAAATCAGGGAGCAGCAGAAAAGTGGAATGTATTATTTAAATCGGTGCGTTGGAAAACACGGACCGGAGTTTTTTTTCAACTGGATCTGGATCGGCATTTTCCCATGCCTTGCCGATACGCATTTTTTTGCAAATATCGGCGGCCGATCCGATCCAAATATCGGATCGGGACATCCCTACCTTATACACACACTAGGGCTGGGCGATATATCGATATATCGCGGGTTTGTCTCTGTGCGATATAGAAAATGACTATATCATGATATTCGAGTGTACGTTCTCACGCAGTTGCTTTTAGCTGCGGGGCATTAAACTGCAGGCGTTTCTCACTCTTTCCTGTCTCTCCTTCTCACAGAGACTTTTAAAACAAGCGCACCTTCTTACATACGTCACACACTGTCACGTGAGCAACGTCACACGCTCCCGCGGAGCAGACAGGTAGCGACATGGTAACGTTAGCTGTGATGCTAACAGCTAACGGTGTGGTTTGAGTGGTAATACGAGAGAAAGAAAGTGCGAATCTGGTAAAAAATGGAGGAATAATTAATTCCCAAGAAAAACAGCACGGGGTCCATCGTCTGACGGTGGTTTGGCTTCAAGTGGGAATATGTCTTTACATGTCAACATCTCCGTTCGGTGCCACACCGACGAAATGCCGAAGCAACTATTTCCACATCAACACCGTAGGACATATACTATATGATATGCAGGTCATTTTTATGTGACACTTATTGAAATATCTTATGTGACATCATGCACAAAAGTGCGCTTTGTTCGTTTTAAACTATTGTAGTGGCGTTCTGTACAAAAAGTGCACTTTAATTTAGTGTTGTTTTGATGTGTCATCTTAGTGACATCATGCACAAAAGTGCACTTATAGCTTGTTTTAAAATGTCTCTGAGAATTTTGCACTTTGTTTTGGAAATGACATGAATGTTTGTGCCACTGCTTAATAACTGTTTATATAAAAATAAATTGACTTAGTTGTGATTTCCTTCTCTGCATGAAAGTTTAAAAGTAGCATATATTAATGCAGTATGAAGAAGAATGTTTTAATGTAGACACATAGAATCATCATACTGCTGTGATTATATGCATCAAGTGTTCATTCAAGGCTAAGGCAAAATATCCCGATATATATTGTGTATCGCGATATGGCCTAAAAATATCAAGATATTTAAAAAAGGCCATATCGCCCAGCCCTAACACACACTATAATAATACTCGTATGTTTAATGCGTCGACAATCCACCAAGCGGAGCGGCTTCATAGCTTACCAAAGTCGTACTAAAACATTTTGATAGATTTTTGAGCGCCGTTTGTAATGTTCTATATTTTCAATGGAACATATAAAATGTGGGTGTTGTTTACTTGAGTGATATTGCATCATACCTTGATCGATTGATTGATTGAGACTTTTATTAGTAGGTTGCACAGTGAAGTACATATTCCGTACAATTGACCACTAAATGGTAACACCCGAATAAGTTTTTCAACTTGTTTAAGTCGGGGTCCACTTAAATTGATTCATGATACAGATATATACTATCATATATGCTATCATCATAATACAGTCATCACACAAGATAATCATCAGGGTGTATACATTGAATTATTTACATTATTTACAATTCGGGGTGTGGAGTTGGGGGGGGTAGGTTTGGTTGTTATCATCCGTCATCAACAATTGAGAACAGAGAAATGGATATTGAAACAGTGTAGGTCTGACTTGGTAGGATATGTACAGCAAGTAGTGGACATAGAGAGAGAGAGATCAGAAGGCATAAGAAAAGTATCTACATTTGATTGTTTACATTTGATTATTAACAACAATCCGGGAGGGTGTTAGTTTAGGGTTGAAGTTGCCTGGAGGTGTACTTTTATTGCGGTTTTGAAGGAGGATAGAGATGCCCTTTCTTTTATACCTGTTGGGAGCACATTCCACATTGATGTGGCATAGAAAGAGAATGAGTTAAGACCTTTGTTAGATGGGAATCTGGGTTTAACGTGGTTAGTGGAGCTCCCCCTGGTGTTGTGGTTATGGCGGTCATTTACGTTAAGGAAGTAGTTTGACATGTACTTCGGTATCAGGGAGGTGTAGCGGATTTTATAGACTAGGCTCAGTGCAAGTTGTTTTACTCTGTCCTCCACCCTGAGCCAGCCCACTTTGGAGAAGTGGGTAGGAGTGAGGTTTGATATGGGGTGGAGGTCTAGAAGTAATCTGACTAGCTTGTTCTGGGATGTTTGGAGTTTAGATTTGAGGGTTTTGGAGGTGCTAGGGTACCAGGAGGTGCATGCGTACCTCATATCTCTTATGTTTGACTGCCATCTACTGTCAAACATCACTTATTACACCATGTACCAAATAAAGTGCTTCGAGGTCGGTGAGCAAAACCAGAGTTATTCCATACATTAGGCGCACCAAGTTATTAGGTGCACTGTTGAGTTTTGAAAAAAAACAAAACAATTTTTAGTGCGCCTTATAGTCCGGAAAATACGGTAAGTCCAATAAGTAGTTAGCCCAAGTAACATATGATATATTGAAGTGATGGAAATGGATTCCTAATTCCCCGTTTCTGACCAAAAAGACATGTCTCATCATAGCTTGAGCTTATATAAAAGTATATACCATATTTTTCGGAGTATAAGTCGCTCCGGAGTATAAGTCGCACCGGCCGAAAATGCATAATAAAGAAGGAAAAAAACATATTTAAGTCGCACTGGAGTCGCAATTTTTGGGGAAATTTACTTGATAAAAGCCAACACCAAGTATAGACATTTGAAAGGCAATTTAAAATAAATCAAGAATAGTGAACAACAGGCTGAATAAGTGTACGTTATATGAGGCATAAATAACCAACTGGTATGTTAACGTAACATATTATGGTAAGAGTCATTCAATTAACTATAACATATAGAACATGCTATACGTTTACCAAACAATCTGTCACTCCTAATCGCTAAATCCCATGAAATCTTATACGTCTAGTCCAGGGGTGCTCACACCTTTTCTGCAGGCGAGCTACTTTTCAATTGATCAAGTCGTGGGGATCTACCTCATTCATACATATAATCTATATTTACTTATTTATGAAATATATGTTTTATTAACAAGTTAAAGGTGTTTAATGAAAATAAAAGCATGTTTAACACATATAGTTAATATTGTTAACAAGTTAAAGGTGTTTAATGATAATGCAAGCATGTTTAACACATATAGTTAATATTGTTAACAAGTTAAAGACGTTTAATGATAATGCAAGCATGTTTAACACATATAGTTAATATTGTTAATAAATTAAAGGTGTTAATGATAATACAAGAATGTTTAACACATATAGTTAATATTGTTAACAAGTTAAAGACGTTTAATGATAATACAAGCATGTTTAACACATATAGTTAATATTGTTAATAAGTTAAAAGTGTTTAAAGATAATACAAGCATGTTTAACACATATAGATTCCTTTCTTTCATGAAGACAAGAATATAAGTTGGTGTATTACCTGATTCTGATGACTTGCATTGATTGGAATCAGACAGTGGTGCTGATAACGTCCGCATTTTCGAATGGAGGAGAAAAAAAGTCCTCCTTTCTGTCCAATACCACATGAAAGTGGTTGGTTTTTGGCATCTTATTTGTCCAGCTTCCGTACTCCTTTGTATACACTTTACAAGAAATACATTGTCGGCAAACTCCGTAGCTTGCTAGCTTGTACACGCCAGCTTTCTGAGACTCTTATTTTGTCAGCGCAGACAGGATGAAGCAGCTGCTTTTATTGTGCAACTGTGCAGTCGGCCTTTGGAGTTTTGACGACAGAGTCTGTTGAAATAAAGTGTTTCTCGCCTTCCTGTCGGTAATTTTAATGAGCTGGCAGCAGCCAGCGTCATCTCAGAAGACCCTCGGGTGCCGTGAATGTCAATCAAGTGACGAAAGTGACGTCATAGTGAAGATTTATGATCGCTCATTTTTAGGACTATTTTTTTAATGCCTGGCTGGTGATCGACTGACACACCCTCCACGATCGACCGGTAGCTCGCGATCGACGTAATGAGCACCCCTGTTCTAGTCTCTTACGTGAATGAGATAAATAATATTATTTGATATTTTACGCTAATGTGTTCATCATTTCACACATAAGTCGCTCCTGAGTATAAGTCGCACCCCCGGCCAAACTATGAAAAAAACTGCGACTTATAGTCCGAAAAATACAGTATATATATTTATATATATATTTAATGATTTACATTATATATTGTATGCTTTAACAGAGCAGCTAGAAATCATGTCTAGCGTCCTAGCAGAGTTTGCAGTTTGTGTTTGACTAGGGAGGAACCGCAAGTCGACTGCTAATAGAACATTGTAGACTTAAGTCTGTTGACGCCCAGGTGTGAGCTTTTCTACTCGCTTTTAAAGATCCAGTCCACACTCTTTCCTGTCTGTCTCAGCACAGCTCCAGCGATGTCCAAGTGGCTGAACGACGGCGAGGTGCTAGAAGGTACAGGGAGCTGCGAGGTGGTACCCGTAAGCCCGCGACCTCAGATTCCGCCAGCAGGGAGCCCAAAGTTAGGCAGGGGTCATAGCCCACTGGGTTCACCCACCGCGAGAAAGGCATCAGCAGCTTCAAGCCCGCAGGCAGAGACCATGGGCAAGGCAAAGGAGCTGTTTGTGCTGTGCGACAAAGAGGGGAAGGGCTTCATCACCAAGCGCGACATGCAGGTGAGCAGCTGATAGAAGTTAATTAGGTTGGTAATTAAGATTCTTTATTGTCATTCCGCAAAGTACACAACAAAACTTGATTCTGTGCTCTGTATTTACAGAAATAAAATAGAATAAACAACAAAACAAGTGTAAAAATGTTTAATACAAACCCCGTTTCCATATGAGTTGGGAAATTGTGTTAGATGTAAATATTAACAGAATACAATGATTTGCAAATCCTTTTCAACCCATATTCAGTTGAATGCACTACAAAGACAACATATTTGATGTTCAAACTCATAAACTTTATTTTGTTTTTGTAAATAAATATTAACTTAGAATTTCATGGCTGCAACTCGTGCCAAAGTAGTTGGGAAAGGGCATGTTCACCACTGTGTTACATGGCCTTTCCTTTTAACGACACTCAGTTAACGTTTGGGAACTGAGGAGACACATTTTTTAAGCTTCTCAGGTGGAATTCTTTCCCATTCTTGCTTGATGTACAGCTTAAGTTGTTCAACAGTCCGGGGGTCTCCGTTGTGCTATTTTAGGCTTCATAATGCGCCACACATTTTCAATGGGAGACAGGTCTGGACTACAGGCAGGCCAGTCTAGTACCCGCACTCTTTTACTATGGAGCCACGTTGATGTAACACGTGACTTGGCATTGTCTTGCTGAAATAAGCAGGGGCGTCCATGGTAATGTTGCTTTGATGTTGCTCCAAAACCTGTATGTACCTTTCAGCATGAATGGTGCCTTCACAGATGTGAAAGTTACCCATGTCTTGGGCACTAATACACCCCCATACCATCACAGATGCTGGCTTTTCAACTTTGCGCCTATAACAATCCGGATGGTTCTTTTCCTCTTTGGTCCGGAGGACACGACGTCCACAGTTTCCAAAAACAATTTGAAATGTGGACTCGTCAGACCACAGAACACTTTTCCACTTTGTATCAGTCCATCTTAGATGAGCTCAGGCAGAGCAAAGCCAACAACGTTTCTGGGTGTTGTTGATAAACGGTTTTCGCCTTGCATAGGAGAGTTTTAACTTGCACTTACAGATGTAGCGACCAACTGTAGTTACTGACAGTGGGTTTCTGAAGTGTTCCTGAGCCCATGTGGTGATATCTTTTAGACACTGATGTCGCTTGTTGATGCAGTACAGCCTGAGGAATCGAAGGTCACGGGCTTAGCTGCTTACGTGCAGTGATTTCTCCAGATTCTCTGAACCCTTTGATGATTTTACGGACCGTAGATGGTGAAATCCCTAAATTCCTTGCAATAGCTGGTTGAGAAAGGTTTCTCTTAAACTGTTCAACAATTTGCTCACGCATTTGTTGACAAAGTGGTGACCCTCGCCCCATCCTTGTTTGTGAATGACTGAGCATTTCATGGAATCTACTTTTATACCCAATCATGGCACCCACCTGTTCCCAATTTGCCTGTTCACCTGTAGGATGTTCCAAATAAGTGTTTGATGAGCATTCCTCAACTTTATCAGTATTTATTGCCACCTTTCCCAACTTCTTTGTCACGTGTTGCTGGCATCAAATTCTAAAGTTAGTGATTATTTGCAAAAAAAAATGTTTATCAGTTTGAACATCAAATATGTTGTCTTTGTAGCATATTCAACTGAATATGGGTTGAAAAGGATTTGCAAATCATTGTATTCCATTTATATTTACATCTAACACAATTTCCCAAGTCATATGGAAACGGGCTTTGTAGAACAATGAAAGTGTAGACAAGATATGTATTGCTTAAAAAAGGTGCAGCAGGTTTTAGTAGCATTTTAATATTGCACTTGAAGTAAAGGAGAACAGAAATGTATACACACATACAACATACTGTACATGTCCACATTTGTGTGTGTGCGCGAGCGTGTGTGGGCAGTCGGTTTGGGTTTAAGGATCCAGTAGACTCATAAAAGCTCTCGGGGTGGAAAAAGCTGTTTCCTAGTCTGCAGGTGCGTGTGCATCCGGTCCCGAGTCTGCCTGAAGGGAGAGTGGTAAAGGTGTTTGTGGCTCTTCTTGAGTAGGTGTCTCTCAGATGAGGAAGTGGGGCCCCGACAATCCACTGAGCCGTCTTGATGATCCGCTGCAGGACCTTTTTGTTTATCTCCTGTGCAGCTGCAGTGACAGACAGTACAGCCGTACATCAGGCTGCCTTCTATTGTGCAGTGGTAGAAGTTTGAGCGGAGATCGTGAGGGAGCCCATTCCGTTTTGTTGCGTCTACAGTCACATGACTGACATCCTTTCCACAGAGGCTGCAGATGGAGTTGCCTCTTTCGCCTGAACAGCTGGAGACAGTGTTTGAGAGTCTAGACCGCCGAAGCAATGGTTTCCTTACTCCACTGGAATTCAGCACCGGACTTGGTGAGCATACTGCACTTCAACATACAGTTATGTGTACACCCCTTGGTCTACTCAGACTCTTCTAAACAAAAGGGTGCACATTTCTCACAATTACTTGTGTTCCAACAAGTGGTTTCTTCCCGGAAGTGAAAACCAAGCTAAGATGGCTGTTGTACAGCAAGCAGCGCACACTATCTGAGTACACAAGGGGCCTATATATTCCTGCCAAAAGCAGATGTGAGCAAAAAATTGAATTATGCAATTGAACAGATCCCTATACTTCATCAAAAAAAGATTTGTTGAGTGATAACGGATTATTTGTCTGTGGAGTTTCCAAACATATCGAACTATCTTGTGCTCCAAAGTCCACACATCATTCTACACGACACAAGATATAAAAACGTGTAAAAGCATTGATTGAGGTCTACAACTTCTTTGTTTATGGCTGCTTCCAGGACATTGGTATCAGACTCTCCCGGATAAATGTGCATCATTTTTGATCGGGTAAAGTTGCATTTCATGATTTAACTTTGTGTCTCCTGTCATTTTGTTGCCTGCCCTTGCTTACACCGTTTACGAGTACGCGTCATTTCCCTTCTTTATCAAGTATAACTATCGATGTCAACTAGGGATGTCCCGATCTGATATTTGGATCGGATCGGCTGCCGATATTTGCCAAAAATTGCGTATCGGCAAGGCATGGGAAAATGCCGATCCAGATCCAGTTTAAAAAAAAACTCCGGTCCGTGTTTTCCAACGCAGCAATTTAAATAATACATTCCACTTTTCTGCTGCTCCCTAATTTCCGTTCCGCATTTTCCAGCACACCTTCAACACATCCACAGGTCTGTGGATTCTCACACAGTTGCTTTTAGCTGCTGGCATTACACGACAGGCTCTTCTCACTCTTTCCTGTGTCTCCCTCTCACAGACAGCAAGCGCACCTTCTTACACACGTCACATACTGTCACGACATACGTCACCTACTGTCACGTCATACGTCACCTACTGTCACGTCATACGTCACATACGTATACGTCCTCCCCGAGCAGAGAGGTAGCATGGCTAACGTTAGCTGTGATGCTAGGGCAGCCGTGCGAGCAACGCTCCCTCTAAGGTGCTCGCCTGTGCAATTGCGCACTGTTTAAGCGTCCTCTGCGCATAGCAAATATATGCCACGCACAAAATCAAAAAAAAAAATAAGCGCATAACAATTTTCGACACACGGACACGACAGGGAAAACAGTTTTCGTCATCATTGTTCAAATATTGTGACGTCTGTCTAGACGCGTATCTCCATTCGGTGCCACACGCCCACACCATCAAAATGCCGAGGCAAAAATTTCCACATCAACACCGTATGAAAAAATTAGTGATTTTTTTAGTTGTGATTTCCTTCTCTGCATGAAAGTTTAAAAGTAGCATATATTAATGCAGTATGAAGAATAATGTTTTAATGTAGACATGCAAGCCTTGAAAGAAAATTTTGAAAATCAAGACTACATTTCCTGCAAATGGGTGCATTTCTACCCTATATTTTAACTTTAGATTTATTCTCATATCAAACTCTTTTGGCTGTCTTTTTGACACTTACATCCGGCGCCCCCCTCCACACCCTGGATTATAAATAATGTAAATAATTCAATGTGATTGTCTTGTGTGATGACTGTATTATGATGATAGTATATATCTGATAGTATATATCTGTATCATGAATCAATTTAAGTGGACCCCGACTTAAACAAGTTGAAAAACGTATTCGGGTGTTACCATTTAGTGGTCAATTGTACGGAATATGTACTTCACTGTGCAACCTACTAATAAAAGTCTCAATCAATCAATCAAAACACATAGAATCATCATACTGCTGTGATTATATGCATCAAGTGTTCATTCGAGGCTAAGGCAAAATATCGAGATATATATTGTGTATCGCAATATGGCCTTAAAATATCGCAATATTAAAAAAAGGCCATATCGCCCAGCCCTAGTTCAATGATGCCATTTCTGTTTGTCATGTATAATTTTGTCTATTTTGTGTTTATCCTTGAATAAACAGGTCAGTTTCTTGTTACCAACCATTGTGTATTATTCAAACTCCCCTAATTCAGCTGGCTAGTTGTTATCAAGAGTACTAAAACCCTTTTCAACATGATTCTGACAACTAAGTAGGCTAAATAACTTTAAACTTTAATACATGCTCGGATAGGTCAGTATCGGTATCGGTCAGTATCGGTATCGGATCGGAAATGCAAAAACAATATCGGTATCGGATCGGAAGTGCAAAAACCTGGATCGGGACAGTCGTGTATGTGCTGAAAGCTTCATTTATGATCGTTGCCTTTGGTAAAAGCTTAACTCTTGTAGGTTTCGCTCACATTTGATTTATTTTATTCAGACTTGCTGAGTTGGTGCTCAAGGGAACACTCGTAGCAAAAATGTGTTTTAAGGATCAATCAATCAAAGTTGATTTATTATTTATTTATATATTGGCGCCTCGTACCCATTGACAACAGACGCTGGCTTGACCACCATGCGTATTCAATGAGCCGGACGTGACGTCATATTGAATCCAAGTAATATGCACCCCTACTGGGTTGCCTGTGATAGTTTTTCTGACAAATATACCAAGATTGAAATTTGGGTCACACCTTTAAGGTGTATGACAAGCTCATATCTGTTAAATCTACACCATGGAGTATCCTGATTTCTTCAAATGACTGCAGCCCACATGCAATGGAGAAATACACATGTCAACAACTGTCTTATTTTGCAAATTCACGATGCAGGTGAACTGATGGAGCAGAATGACTCGACAGGGCAAAGCCAAGACCTTACAGACAAGGAAAGAGAACAGGTCGACTGGTCTGAGAGTTCGGCTGCAATTACACTCACTCACCTACTAAATGAACTTGGCGCAGACAAACTTTTTGACAGGTGAGATCCTTGCTGGTAAAAATAAATAAAAATACACCAAGAGACAAGACAACAACGTTTCTTAAAATTTATAGTAGAGTGATACCTCAATTTTTGTTATTAATCCGTTCAAAAACTTCTGTTGAAAACCGACGTTTTCCAATAACAAACAATGTAAATCTAATTTCAAACCCCGTTTCCATATGAGTTGGGAAATTGTGTTAGATGTAAATATAAACGGAATACAATGATTTGCAAATCATTTTCAACCCATATTCAGTTGAATATGCTACAAAGACAACATATTTGATGTTCAAATTGATAAACATTTTTTTTTTTGCAAATAATCATTAACTTTAGAATTTGATGCCAGCAACACGTGACAAAGAAGTTGGGAAAGGTGGCAATAAATACTGATAAAGTTGAGAAATGCTCATCAAACACTTATTTGGAACATCCCACAGGTGTGCAGGCTATTTGGGAACAGGTGGGTGCCATGATTGGGTATAAAAACAGCTTCCCAAAAAATGCTCAGTCTTTCACAAGAAAGGATGGGGCGAGGTACACCCCTTTGTCCACAACTGCGTGAGCAAATAGTCAAACAGTTTAAGAACAACGTTTCTCAAAGTGCAATTGCAAGAAATTTAGGGATTTCAACATCTACGGTCCATAATATCATCAAAAGGTTCTGAGAATCTGGAGAAATCACTCCACGTAAGCGGCATGGTCGGAAAAAACATTGAATGACCGTGACCTTCCATCCCTCAGACGGCACTGTATCAAAAACCGACATCAATCTCTAAAGGATATCACCACATGGGCTCAGGAACACTTCAGAAAACCACTGTCACTAAATACAGTTTGTCGCTACATCTGTAAGTGCAAGTTAAAGCTCTACTATGCAAAGCGAAAGCCATTTATCAACAACATCCAGAAACGCCGCCGGCTTCTCTGGGCCCGAGATCATCTAAGATGGACTCATGCAAAGTGGAAAAGTGTTCTGTGGTCTGACGAGTCCACATTTCAAATTGTTTTTGGAAATATTCGACATCGTGTCATCCGGACCAAAGGGGAAGCGAACCATCCAGACTGTTGTCGACGCAAAGTTCAAAAGCCAGCATGTGTGATGGTATGGGGGTGCATTAGTGCCCAAGGCATGGGTAACTTACACATCTGTGAAGGCACCATTAATGCTGAAAGGTACATACAGGTTTTGGAACAACATATGCTGCCATTTAAGCGCCGTCTTTTTCATGGGCGCCCCTGCTTATTTCAGCAAGACAACGCCAAGCCACATTCAGCACATGTTACAACAGCGTGGCTTCGTAAAAAAAGAGTGTGGGTACTTTTCTGGTCCGCCTTCAGTCCAGACCTGTCTCCCATCGAAAATGTGTGGCGCATTATGAAGCGTAAAATACGACAGCGGAGACCCCGGACTGTTGAACGACTGAAGCTCTACATAAAACAAGAATGGGAAAGAATTCCACTTTCAAAGCTTCAACAATTAGTTTCCTCAGTTCCCAATCGTTTGAGTGTTGTTAAAAGAAAAGGTGATGTAACACAGTGGTGAACATGCCCTTTCCCAACTACTACATGTGTTGCAGCCATGAAATTCTAAGTTAATTATTATTTGCAAAACAAATATAAAGTTTATGAGTTTGAACATCAAATATCTTGTCTTTGTAGTGCCTTCAATTGAATATGGGTTGAAAATGATTTGCAAATCATTGTATTCCGTTTATATTTACATCTGACACAATTTCCCAACTCATATGGAAACGGGGTTTGTTATCTATTCCAGACACATACAAATGGTAACACAAAACACGGTCAATAGAAAACAATCATAGTTTTACACACAGAAAATACTACAAAATGCATATAAAAGACAAATTAAATCGATAAATTAACATTTAACATAACTTTTAACTTTAATAAAAGACTTGTTGGCAGAAAGGATGAGCGTAGAGGGAAAAGGGGTGGTGAGAGTTAATGCCACCTCTGTACTTTGCTTCCAGTTCTTTCTTGAATTCAATAGTGTTTCTCTCCTTATTTATCTAAGTGTTTGCACTTATTTCCAAGAACGCACACACAACGACCGTGCGCTCACTCAACTTTCTCTACATCAACCAATGCGATCACACACATGCGTGCAAGATAGCTTTACGACACAGCACGTCACATTGTCATGACAGCTTTATGTGTTTACATGCCGTCTTTCTTGTTCCGGCAAACTGCCTGGTCACCCCTCCTCCCTTTACATCAGCAGGCAATACGAGGTGGAACTAATCTTAGAGGCAGTCTAAACGTGCTGGGTTTATTTTAAAGTTAATACCGGTAAACACCATATTAGTTTTGATTGTTTAGCAAGACTTAGCATAGCAGGTTGGTGTACAAACCCCGTTTCCATATGAGTTGGGAAATTGTGTTAGATGTAAATACAAACGGAATACAATGATTTGCAAATCATTTTCAACCCATATTCAGTTGAATATGCTACAAAGACAACTTATTTGATGTTCAAACTGATAAACATTTTTTTTTTTGCAAATCATTAACTTTAGAATTTGATGCCAGCAACACGTGACAAAGAAGTTGGGAAAGGTGGCAATAAATACTGATAAAGTTGAGGAATGCTCATCAAACACTTATTTGGAACATCCCACAGGTGTGCAGGCTAATTGGGAACAGGTGGGTGCCATGATTGGGTATAAAAACAGCTTCCCAAAAAATGCTCAGTCTTTCACAAGAAAGGATGGGGCGAGGTACACCCCTTTGTCCACAACTGCGTGAGCAAATAGTCAAACAGTTTAAGAACAACGTTTCTCAAAGTGCAATTGCAAGAATTTTAGGGATTTTAACATCTACGGTCCATAATATCATCAAAAGGTTCAGAGAATCTGGAGAAATCACTCCACGTAAGCGGCATGGCCGGAAACCAACATTGAATGACCGTGACCTTCGATCCCTCAGACGGCACTGTATCAAAAACCGACATCAATCTCTAAAGGATATCACCACATGGGCTCAGGAACACTTCAGAAACCCACTGTCAGTAACTACAGTTGGTGGCTACATCTGTAAGTGCAAGTTAAAACTCTCCTATGCAAGGCGAAAACCGTTTATCAACAACACCCAGAAACGCCGTTGGCTTCGCTGGGCCTGAGCTCATCTAAGATGGACTGATACAAAGTGGAAAAGTGCTCTGTGGTCTGACGAGTCCACATTTCAAATTGTTTTTGGAAACTGTGGACGTCGTGTCCTCCGGACCAAAGAGGAAAAGAACCATCCGGACTGTTATAGGCGCAAAGTGTAAAAGCCAGCCTGTGATGGTATGGGGGTGTATTAGTGCTCAAGACATGGGTAACTTACACATCTGTGAAGGCACCATTAATGCTGAAAGGTATAGATTTTGGAGCAACATATGTTGCCATCCAAGCAACGTTAGCATGGACGCCCCTGCTTATTTCAGCAAGACAATGCCAAGCCACGTGTTACATCAAACTGGCTTCATAGTAAAAGAGTGCGGGTACTAGACTGGCCTGCCTGTAGTCCAGACCTGTCTCCCATTGAAAATGTGTGGCGCATTATGAAGCCTAAAATAGCACAACGGAGACCCCCGGACTGTTGAACAACTTAAGCTATACATCAAGCAAGAATGGGAAAGAATTCCACCTGAGAAGCTTAAAAAATGTGTCTCTTCTGTTCCCAAACGTTTACTGAGTGTTGTTAAAAGGAAAGGCCATGTAACACAGTGGTGGACATGCCCTTTCCCAACTACTTTGGCACGTGTTGCAGCCATGAAATTCTAAGTTAATTATTTGCAAAAAAAAATCAAGTTTATGAGTTTGAACATCAAATATCTTGTCTTTGTAGCATATTCAACTGAATATGGGTTGAAAAGGATTTGCAAATCATTGTATTCCGTTTATATTTACATCTAACACAATTTCCCAACTCATATGGAAACGGGGTTTGTATTAAGTGAAGCTCTAGAACAGTGGTTCTTAACCTTGTTGGAGGTATCGAACCCCACCAGTTTCATATGTCCATTCACCGAACCCTTCTTTAGTGAAAAATAAAATGTTTTTTTCAATTCAAGAAAAAGTTATGTTTTTTTACTGGTGCACAAAATTAACTGTGCATGAATATCACCTTGTTCAAAGAACAAAACCAACACCGTGCATGAACTCACAACAAATTACACACATTACCATGAATTGATTAACGTGGACCCCGACTTAAACAAGTTGAAAAACTTATTGGGGTGTTACCATTTAGTGGTCAATTGTACGGAATATGTAATGTTCTGTTTCATATAATGTATTCTCTTCCTTTGCAATCTACTAGTAAAAGTTTCAATCGATCAATCAAAAAACCTGCAAATCAGATGGAAAATTAGAGGGAACATTGTTTGGGGGTATCCATAATACGCTGATAGGGAGAAGTTTTTATTTACACCAGGGGTGCTCACACTTTTTCTGCAGGCGAGCTACTTTTCAATTGATCAAGTCGTGGGGATCTACCTCATTCATATATATAATTTATATTTACTTATTTATGAAATATATGTTTTTGTTAATAAGTTAAAGGTGTTTAATGATAATGCAAGCATGTTTAACACATATAGTTAATATTGTTAATAAATTAAAGGTGTTTAATGATAATGCAATCATGTTTAACACATAATTAATATTGTTAATAAATTAAAGGTGTTTAATGATAATACAAGAATGTTTAATACATATAGTTAATATTGTTAATACATTAAAGGTGTTTAATGATAATACAAGTATGTTTAATACATATAGTTAATATTGTTAACAAGTTAAAGGTGTTTAAAGATAATGCAAGCATGTTTAATACATATAGTTAATATTGTTAACAAGTTAAAGGTGTTTAATGATAATACAAGCATGTTTAATACATATAGTTAATATTATTAATGAGTTAAAGGTGTTTAAAGATAATACAAGCATGTTTAACTCATATAGTTAATATTGTTAACAAGTTAAAGGTGTTTAATGATAATACAAGCATGTTTAACACATATAGTTAATATTGTTAATAAGTTAAAGGTGTTTAAAGATAATGCAAGCATGTTTAACACATATAGTTAATATTGTTAACAAGTTAAGGTGTTTAAAGATAATACAGGCATGTTTAACACATATAGATTCCTTTCTTTCATGAAGACAAGAATATAAGTTGGTGTATTACCTGATTGTGATGACTTGCATTGATTGGAATCAGACAGTGGTGCTAAAAACATCCGCATTTTCGAATGGAGGAGAAAAAAGTCCTCCTTTCTGTCCAATACCACATGAAAGTGGTTGGTTCTGTCCAATACCACATGAAAGTGGTTGGTTCTGTCCAATACCACATGAAAGTGGTTGGTTCTGTCCAATACCACATGAAAGTGGTTGGTTTTTGGCATCTTATTTGTCCAGCTTCCGTACTCCTTTGTATACACTTTACAAGAAATACATTGTCGGCAAACTCCGTAGCTTGCTAGCTTGTGCACGCCAGCTTTCTGAGACTCTTGTTTTGTTAGCGCAACTGTGCAACTGTGCAGTCGGTCTTTGGACTTTTGACGACAGGTACGGCGCCAGAGTCTGTTGAAATAAAGTGTTTCTCGCCTTCCAGTCGGTAATTTTAATGAGCTGGCAGCAGCCAGCGTCATCTCAGAAGACCCTCGGGTGCCGTGAATGTCAATCAAGTGACGAAAGTGACGTCCTAGTGAAGATTTATGATCGCTCATTTTTAGGACTATTTTTTTAATGCCTGGCTGGTGATCGACTGACACACCCTCCGAGATCGACTGGTAGCTCGCGATCGACGTAATGAGCACCCCTGATTTACACGATAACTCAGATGTCTCTTTACCTCCGTGGCGGAGGCTCCGCCGAACCCCTGAGGACGACTCACCGAACCCCTAGGGTTTGATCGAACCCAGGTGAAGAACCACTGCTCTAGAAACACGGACTCTAAGGCTCTTGTTGACTGTATCATACTAAAACCAAGACATATTTAGGTTCCATTTTTTGTCTAAAACCGGGCATATGAAATCGAGGTGCAAATATACATTGTTGCTTGAGGTATTGTGGTTTCACGGTGTACATACAATATGAAAGTGTGAATTATGTTATTAGAAATCCAGTCTCTAAATACTGGTAAGTAGTGAATTATAAAATCAAGGGATGCTCATACAAATTAATAGTTTTTTGACAAGTGCATTTTTCGACTCAATATGATTGTTATTGCTACAGTGTATGCTTGTGAAGTTTGACTTTGTTTTCTTGTCGTGTGGCAGTCAGCAGGAGCTCTGTTCTCTGTGGTGTGAGCTCCAGAGAGAGCGTCCAGAGCTGCTGTGTCTCCTGGAAGGCATCCTGCTCCATGCCTTGACCCATTTACAAGACTCCATCAGAGAGCGAGACAGTCTTGAACAGGCTTTGCGCAGGTAGAAAACCTATCCCCTTCATTCTGCTCTGTGGGCTCAAACGTTGAGCTCAGTTTGAAAATCCCTTCAACTTTGTTGCACTTAAAGACGGGAGACTGAACATGATCAAGTTGTTCGGTCCATCTATGAAGAAATGGAAAACCAGCTCCGTGAGGAACAAGAGAAACGCCTTGCTCAGGTACAAACATGCAGTATGTACTTTGACTGTTGAACAGCTGATCTTACTAATTAAATGACCTCAGGATAGTGTCAAACAGAAGCAAAAAGGCTTACAGCTTGAAGAAGAGTTGAAGATGCGGGACCAAGAATTGGAGATAACGCTCAGCAGACAGAAAGAGGTGTGTAGGTTGTTACTACTCTACAATGTCAACATAACAAAGGAAGTCACCAGAACTTCTTTTTGCACGAAGCTGGACACCAGAATGCAGCAGCTTATCTGTGAGCAAGTAAGCATGAAGGAGAAGAACCACCAGCTGCGTAGCCTCAACATGCAGCTCCAGGAGCAGGCGGAGAGCAGCAGAGACCAGCTGCAGGCTGCTTTGGGTCAGCTGGCCCAGCTGCAGCTCAGCGCTGCCAAGGAGCAAGTGGCCAGACAACAGTAAGAAGCACGGGCTACCTCGGTTTGGTTTCTGCATAGCTTCATCACAGCAAAACTTGAAGTTTATCAAACACTTCCTATAAACTTTTCAGTCCAAACCAAAACTTAACTCTCTTCGCATCACAGGTGTCAAACTCATCATTTTATGTGGCCCGCGGCAGGCTGGAAATAATGTGCATCAAATCAAATCAACTTTATTTATAAAGCACATTTAAAATTTACCACAGGGGTAGCCAAAGTGCTGTACAATGGGCAGGTTAAAAGATAATACGAGAACCGAGCAAACACAACACAACACAAACAGAGCACAATAAATAAATAGAACATAAAAACAGGTTCACAGCAGGTGTATTATGGGGCGCCATAGCAGGGTGGATATCACTCAGTGTTAAAAGCCATGGAATAAAAGTATGTTTTTAAGAGAGATTTAAAAACAGGAAGAGAGGAGGCCTGTCTAACACTCAGAGGTAGGTCGTTCCAGAGCTTGGGAGCAGCAGCGGCAAAAGCTCTGTCACCTCTAAGCTTCAGCCTTGTGCATACTTGCCAACCCTCCCGGATTTTCCGGGAGACTCCCGAAATTCAGCGCCTCTCCCGAAAACCTCCCGGGACAAATTTTCTCCCTAAAATCTCCCGAAATTCAGGCGGAGCTGGAGGCCACGCCCCCTCCAGCTCCATGAGGACCTGAGTCCGTTTTCCCACGATATAAACAGTGTGCCTGCCTAAACACATTATAACTGTAGAATGATCGAGGGCGAGTTCTTGGTTTCTTATGTGGGTTTATTGTTAGGCAGTTTCATTAACGTCCTCCCAGCGCGGTAACAACACACAACAACAGCAGTCATGTTTTTGTCTACGTAAAGCAGTTCGTCTGCCGTAAACAGCAATGTTGTGACACTCTTAAACAGGACAATACTGCCATCTATAACATCAATAACATATACGGCTTTTAGAGAGTGCAGTGCACAACTGCGCACACAAGGAGACGAAGCAGAAGAACGAGGAAGATACAGCCATGGCGACGCGTAAGATGAAGAAATACGCTTTGTTGCACCTTTCCTGCCTGAGTCCGGCGATTAGTTGCAAATCTTGCTTTATTTATTGCTTGCACACAGCCAATCCAACACAAAACAAACTAGTCCCCGCCCGCACTCACGCTACCGCTCCCTCTCTTCTCTCGCCCACACACTCACTGACGTCACTCACCTCACATGCTCACCTATTAAAGGGCCACACACACACATACGCTACTCTCATAACAGCTTGTAAGTTCCAAGCCGCAGCTGCGATTGGACCTGGATAGCCTCCGGGAAGAAGTAGTGGACTACCAAGTGCTTGGCACTGAAAATCTTCCTCAGGAAGCAAAGATTGACCGGTTTTGGGCCATGCTAGGGAGAGATGGAAGATTCCAGTCTCTAATGCATTTGATGAAAGCACTTTTGTGCGTGCCACACATCAATGCATCATCAGAGAGGGTGTTCAGCATGGTTAGAAAAATAGTGACAGAGAATAGAACAAGGATGGACAATTCAACCCTTAACTCAACAATGAGTAGATGAGTGTTGTGTGTGTGTATATGTGTAAATAAATGAACACTGAAATTCAAGTATTTATTTTATTTATACATACATATATATATAATAAAATAAATACAGTATATATATATATATATATATATATATATATATATATATATATATAGCTAGAATTCACTGAAAGTCAAGTATTTCTTATATATATATATATATATATATATATATATATATGAAATACTTGACTTGGTGAATTCTAGCTGTCAATATACTCCTCCCCTCTTAACCACGGTACCCTTAATGCCCACACAGTTCTCAAGACGAGTGATTAAGGTGGCGTGGAACGCAGCAGACAGATCTAAAAGCACCAGGACAACATATTTACCAGAATCAGTTGACAGGAGGATATCTTTAAAAACTTTTAGAAGCGCTGACTCTGTGCTGTGGAGGGCTTTAAAACCGGACTGGAACAGCTCAGTGATACCATTATCCTCTAAGAAGGGCAACAACTGACTGTAGACAACCTTCTCTAATATTTTGGAAATGTATGGAAGATTAGAGATAGGTCTAAGGTTAGAGAGGAGAGAAGGGTCAAGGCTTTGTTTTGTTGGCTCAACAAAACACTTGAAAGCTAGTTTGTCTTTCAATTTTGACATAAAAAAGGTTCTGCATGCAATTGCATATCTTCTAAACGTTAATATTATTTGATCATCCAACAAGATATTAAATAAATGTTTTTGGTTTTGGTTTTCAAAAATAAATACTTATTACATGTTTGTCAGCTTGACTTAATCTCCATCAATCTGTTAGTAAAAATTTAATAAACACAATTGCCCATGCAAATTGTTAAACGGTTATATTCAAATACAGTACTATATGACCATAATTGTGACGTGGCCCTCCATAAAATTAGTTTGACACACCTGCTTTTGTATCAACACAATATGCTACAAATTAAGACTTATCTTGTACAAGAACGTTTTTACCAGCGTTGACTCAGACTGAAGAGAATGATACAAGATGTTTTGTTGGTAATGTAAAGTTAAAGGTAAATCTGCATTTAGTTTGTTTTCAGAGTGTATTGTCAATGTACAAACCCCGTTTCCATATAAGTTGGGAAATTGTGTTAGATGAATATAAAAACGGAATACAATGATTTGCAAATAATTTTCAACCCATATTCAGTTGAATATGCTACA
The DNA here is from genome assembly GCF_033978685.3 of Nerophis lumbriciformis. Lineage (NCBI taxonomy): Eukaryota > Metazoa > Chordata > Actinopteri > Syngnathiformes > Syngnathidae > Nerophis > Nerophis lumbriciformis. Next base: position 47,267,348 of record NC_084557.2, read on the forward strand.
AAGACAACATATTTGATGTTCAAAGTGATTTTTTGCAAATAATCATTAACTTTAGAATTTGATGCCAGCAACACGTGACAAAGAAGTTGGGAAAGGTGGCAATAAATACTGATAAAGTTGAGGAATGCTCATCAAACACTTATTTGGAACATCCCACAGGTGAACAGGCAAATTGAGAACAGGTGGGTGCCATGATTGGGTATAAAAGTAGATTCCATGAAATGCTCAGTCATTCACAAACAAGGATGGGGCGAGGGTCACCACTTTGTCAACAAATGCATGAGCAAATTGTTGAACAGTTTAAGAAAAACCTTTCTCAACCAGCTATTGCAGGGAATTTAGGGATTTCACCATCTACGGTCCGTAAATCATCAAAGGGTTCAGAGAATCTGGAGAAATCACTGCACGTAAGCAGCTAAGGCCGTGACCTTCCATCCCTCAGGCTGTACTGCATCAACAAGTGACATCAGTGTGTAAAGGATATCACCACATGGGCTCAGGAACACTTGGGAAACCCACTGTCAGTAACTACAGTTGGTCGCTACATCTCTAAGTGCAAGTTAAAACTCTCCTATGCAAGGCGAAAACCGTTCCTCAACTACACCCAGAAACGCCGTCGGCTTCGCTGGGCCTGAGCTCATCTAAGATGGACTGATACAAAGTGTAAAAGTGTTCTGTGGTCTGACGAGTCCACATTTCAAATTGTTTTTGGAAACTGTGGACGTCGTGTCCTCCGGACCAAAGAGGAAAAGAACCATCCGGATTGTTATAGGCGCAAAGTTGAAAAGCCAGCATCTGTGATGGTATGGGGGGTGTATTAGTGCCCAAGACATGGGTAACTTACACATCTGTGAAGGCATCATTAATGCTGAAAGGTACATACAGGTTTTGGAGCAACATATGTTGCCATCCAAGCAACGTTACCATGGACGCCCCTGCTTATTTCAGCAAGACAATGCCAAGCCACGTGTTACATCAACGTGGCTTCATAGTAAAAGAGTGCGGGTACTAGACTGGCCTGCCTGTAGTCCAGACCTGTCTCCCATTGAAAATGTGTGGCGCATTATGAAGCCTAAAATAGCACAACGGAGACCCCCGGACTGTTGAACAACTTAAGCTGTACATCAAACAAGAATGGGAAAGAATTCCACCTGAGAAGCTTAAAAAAGTGTCTCCTCAATTCCCAAACGTTTCAGTGTTGTTAAAAGGAAAGGCCATGTAACACAGTAGTGAACATGCCCTTTCCCAACTACTTTGGCACGTGTTGCAGCCATGAAATTCTAAGTTTATTATTTGCAAAAAAAAATAAAGTTTATGAGTTTGAACATCAAATACTGTAAATGGTAAATGGGTTATACTTGTATAGCGCTTTTCTACCTTCAAGGTACTCAAAGCGCTTTGACACTATTTCCACATTCACCCATTCACACACACATTCACACACTGATGGCGGGAGCTGCCATGAAGGCCCTAACCACGACCCATCAGGAGCAAGGGTGAAGTGTCTTGCTCAAGGACACAACGGACGTGACGAGGTTGGTAGAAAGTGGGGATTGAACCAGGAACCCTCAGGTTGCTGGCACGGCCACTCACCCAACAGCGCCACGCCGTCCCCAATATCTTGTCTTTGTAGTGCATTCAATTGAATATGGGTTGAAAATGATTTGCAAATCATTGTATTCCGTTTATATTTACATCTAACACAATTTCCCAACTCATATGGAAACGGGGTTTGTAATATTCTTATCTTGAATTAATCCCAAATACATCATCTTAAACCTACTTTAAATTGAAAATAAATATATCTCTTTTTTTCATCATAGAAATGTGATAAAGGTGTCAAGAAACATGCAAAAGGAGAAGGAAAGTCTCTTCAGACAACTAGAGCTGTTAAGGTAAGTCCATAGCAATGTGTTTTGTTTTGTTTTTAATTACCGGTAAAATATACTCCAAACAGCAAAGTGTTATCACTCTCAATACGTGAGAAAAATACCTCACAAGTTGACTCATGCTTGGTTTTGCATTCAACTTTCATAAGCTGTTTGCTGTGTTAAAGAACTCCACTGATGATATTACTCGTAATATTACTGCATAATTACTACAATATTAATACTTGAGATTTACTTTTTAAGGGGAAAATATTTGTAATACTGCTCACGTATTGGATCTCAGAGTTTCCAGGTGTACCTGAATCAGAATTTAATAGTAACCACTGTTACTTTGGTCTGCAGGGACATGAACAAAAACCTTCGGGACGAGAAAGATGCCCAACTGACAAAGAAGAGGGTTAGTCACAGACGCCCGCTCCTTTCTCCTCCGCCGCTAACTTATGACTTCAGTGCTGACTTTAACACCGCATGGAAGCAGCACATTTATCCCCCCTAAGCTAAGTCTGGGACCAGCGCACTGCTCCTCTCCCGCCTCCTTTGAACGGCAGCTTGTTCCTGACTGAACTCAGTCAGCATCTTGGTCAAGTGTGGATGCATGGGCTGACTGACATTGAAAAGACATTCATTCTGTGTGTTATTTTGAACATTGATGCTTCTAGCAAACAGGGAAAGCTGCGTCTTAATTTATTACATCTCCGTTCCTCACGTGGGTATGAAAATAAAGGCGGTGCACAGTAAGACTAAGAGACAAGGTGGAAAATAATCTCCAAAATGCGTGAAACATGACCGGTTTTATTAGTACCTTGTATTGTCCTGCATCAAATGAGTGTGCTTAACCTGTGAAGCTTTTAGTGCCGCAGAATAAATGTCGCCACTGAGAACTTGGTAACTTTTTATTGTACTACAGGTGAAGGTGATAGTGTTAATATTTCACATCATATCGCAGCTAATTTCCTCTCTCTCCCTTCCCACAAAACCGTTTTTCAGAATCTGAATATGGCGCAGAGTTTGCTGAAAAGAGGTTCAGTCGTAGGGCAGTACTTTCTCCAAGACAAGCCATTGCAAAGGTTTGTGCGAGCTCGCAGACACCCACTGTGTACTGTCTTATCTCAACAAACGCCTTCTGTGTACCGACTTACCTACGCTGAAGACGCCCGATCTCATGTGATGGGTTGGAGCTTGTCAAAGAGAAAAAAGCAGTCAAATCAAACACATCTCAGAGTTCCCATCCGTCATGTAAAGTCAGGTGTGACTGTGAGAGCGTTGGACAGGTAGGAAAAAAACAATCAAATTATTCAAACCATATCAATTTCAGCTACAGCAGAGACAGAGTAAAACTCCTTCCTTACTGCAAGGAAATGTGACCTTTTTAGAACAGACTCGTGAGTCCTCAGCAGGTGTTCAAGGTGGTCTTCTTGGGTAGCACAGGGGTGGGTAAGAGCTCCTTCATCCAGCACTACTGCACAGGACATTTCTGCAGTCCTTTGAGCACTACTGTTGGTAAGCTTTTATCACCCTTCCACAGCCTTCAACATGTCCTTCGCTCCTTTATTAGCTTGTTTGCATCTATAGGGATAGACTTCCAGATGAGGACGCTCATTCTGGGCTCCACCTCCATCACCCTCCAGCTATGGGACACTGCAGGCCAGGAGAGGTCAGTCCACTTCGCCTTTTTTATGGTATTAGTTTGTTTTGAGCATGCATACCAGTGACGTGCAGTCACTAGAGGCAGGTGAGGCCTCGCCTCCCCTGCCATCATGGAAAGAAAAAAAATGTAAAAAGAAAAAAAAAAAATTTAATTGTTATATGTATCCAGTGATTATACTATAAAGTTATTTTCCATTTAACTTCACCAGTTTTAGATTATTTTTATTCAAAATCGCTGAATTTTCACATTTGCCGTTCAAATACTGAGAAGAGACGGTGCGGTGATCAGCAGCCAGTTGAGGCACGTCACTCAGTGCCTCAACATGGATTCCGGACTCGGCTAACTGCTGGCCTGCTGTGCAGTGAGACCGTATTGCTATATGAACTATATTATACATTTCCATAGTTTAGTTAGCTGAGGTATATAATGTACAGTGTATTTTGTCAACAACTGTATGTGTGTAACGTATTTCTTGTGTTGAGCGATCATAAAACGGCTGCAAAAGACGCACTGGCTGAGGCTCCAGTAGCCCCGCCTCCTGCACCCCCGCCGTAGAATTGTTATATCAACTAAAGCCCACACTTAAACTTTCCACGTGCAAGATTGAATCTATTTTAAAAAATGATTTCATAAGAAGCCAAAAAGTGCAAAAACAATAATGTTCGTGTTGGAGGAGTTGTGAATGACTGAAGGGACACAACATTAGGTACACCTGCAGACTGCAGGTGTACCTAATTCACAACTCCTCCAACACGAACATTATTGTTTTTGCACTTTTTGGCTTCTTATTAAATAACTTTTGTAACCTATTTTCATGGGCTTTCCTCTTTGTGATGTTAAGTTCCTGTTATGCGCTGTTATACAGTATATGCCTTGAGCTCTTATTTTGAAGGCGCTAAGAGTGGAAGTGATGTCACGGAGTGGAGCGGAGGTTTTTGAAAGAAGGTAAATAAAGTGGTCCTCGTGTAAACTGGAGCCTCCGTGTTTGTTATTTTGTAGTTTCATACAGTATAGGCGACATTTATAAACCCTCGGTTACACTTTTTTAAATAGATTCAATCTTGCACGTGGAACGTTTAAGTGAGGGCTTTAGTTGCGGCGCATGGACTTAATTTAGTAAAGGTAAGACCATAATAACGTTTTTTTTATTAAATGTGCTTTTTTGTGTGCTACAGTTTGTATGTGTAAAGTTAAAGTTAAGTTAAAGTACCAATGATTGTCACACACACACTAGGTGTAATGAAATGTGTCCTCTGCATTCGACCCATCCCCTTGATCACCCCCTGGGAGGTGAGGGGAGCAGTGGGCAGCAGCGGCGCCGCGCCCGGGAATAATTTTTGGTGATTTAACCCCCAATTCCAAGCCTTGATGCTGAGTGCCAAGCAGGGAAGAATGCTGGTATGAGCTTTTAAACATAACCCGTTAACTGCTGCCAATCAAATGGTGAATAAGATACTCTTTAGGGTTCATATGTTTGTAAATCTGACTGTGATGAAGTCAGTGCCTCACCAGCCATCAACCTCACCGCACGTCACTGATGCATAGTTACAATATTGTGCATCACATATTTCCAGTTTCTCATTACATGTTCGAAAAAGAGTAGGAAGTTAAAGTTAAAGTACCAATGATTGTCACACACAGAGTAGGTGTGGTGAAATTTGTCCTCTGCATTTGACCCCCTTGATCACCCCCTGGGAGGTGAGGGGAGCAGTGGTCAGCAGCGGCGCCGCGCCCGGGAATCATTTTTGGTGATTTAACCCCCAATTCCAACCCTTGATGCTGAGTGCCAAGCAGGGAGGTAATGGGTCCCATTTTTATAGTCTTTGGTATGACTCGGCCGGGGTTTGAACTCACAACCTACCGATCTCAGGGCGGACACTCTAACCACTAGGCCACTGAGTAGTAGAAGAATCACAGTGTGTTTAATCATACCCCTTTTACTGCGTCATAGCATTTGATAACACATTTGTTTGTTCACTCTTTGCTCGATATGTAACACAAATATACAAATAATAAATACATCAGTAATAAAGTTCTCATGAATAGCTACAAGTTGTGATTCACATAATGAGATAAATTAAATGATCACCTTATTCAATAAGTTGACTACCCTATTTTTCGGACTATAAGTCGCCGTTTTTTTCATAGTTTGGGTGCGACTTATACTCAGGAGCGACTTATGTGTGAAATTATTAACACATTAGCGTAAAATATCGAATAATATTATTTATCTCATTCACGTAAGAGACTAGACCAGGGGTCGGCAACCTTTACCAGTCAAAGAGCCATTTTGACCAGTTTCACAAATTTATAGAAAACAATGGGAGCCGCAAATTTTTTTTGAAATTTTAAACAAATAACACTGCATACAATTTTTTTTTTTTTTGCTTTATGCTATGTATAAACCAGGGGTCTCAGACACGCTGCCCTCACCTTTATGTGGAATTTGAAAGCTGGTGCGGCACGCGGGTTTTAAATGAATGGCGCTTGTCAGCGCCATGCGTGCCGTGATGGTACAGCATATAGCACACACTACAACCAGCGTGCCTGATCACCCACAATTTGTATGGTGTTTCCGCCTGCTCACGTAGGTGACAGCAAGGCATACTTAGTCAACAACCACACAGGTTACACTGACGGTGGCGGTATAAAAAAAAAAACTAACACTCTTACTAATAATGCGCCACACTGTGAACCCACACCAAACAAGAATGACAAACACATTTCGGGAGAACATCTGCACAGTAACACAACATAAACACAACAGGACAAATACCCAGAATCCCATGCAGCCCTAACTCTTCCGGGATACGAGATGGGGGGGGGGGGTGTTGTGTGAGGGAGCAGGGTTGGGGCGGGGGCGGGGTTTGGTGGTAGCAGGGGTGTATAATGTAGCCCGGAAGAGTCAGGGCTGCATGGGATTCTGGGTGTTTGTTCTGTTGTGTTTATGTTGTGTTAAGGTGCAGATGTTCTCCCGAAATGTGTTTGTCATTCTTGTTTGGTTTTGGTTCACAGTGTGGCGCATTATTAGTAAGAGTGTTAAAGTTGTTTTATATGGTCACCGTCAGTGTAACCTGTGTGGCTGTTGACCAAGTATGCCTTGCTGTCACGTACGTGTGCAAGCAGAAGATGTATATTGTATAACAAGTGTTGGGCTGGCACGCTGTTAATACATATTGTAGAGGGCGCCAAATGTTGTACCATCATGGCACGCCCTTAATATAGCCATAAGGGTGAAAATCGATGAATATTAATCCCGGGAGTTTTCTGCGAGAGGCACTGAAATCCGGAAGTCTCACGGGACAATTGGGGGGTTCAGCAATTAAGCTGCTGAGCCGCATCAGAGTGATCAAAGAGCCGCATGCGGCTCCGGAGCCGCGGGTTGCCGACCCCTGGACTAGTTGTATAAGATTTCATGGGATTTAGCGATTAGGAGTGACAGATTGTTTGGTAAACGTATAGCATGTTCTATATGTTATAGTTATTTGAATGACTCTTACCATAATATGTTACGTTAACATACCAGTTGGTTATTTATGCCTCATATAACGTACACTTATTCAGCCTGTTGTTCACTATTCTTGATTTATTTTAAATTGCCTTTCAAATGTCTATTCTTGGTGTTGGCTTTTATCAAATACATTTCCCCAAAAAATGCGACTTATACTCCAGTGCGACTTATATATGTTTTTTTTCTTCTTTATTATGCATTTTCGGCCGGTGCGACTTATACTCCAGAGCGACTTATACTCCGAAAAATACGGTAACTATAACATATAGAACATGCTATACGTTTACCAAACAATCTGTCACTCCTAATGGCTAAATCCCATGAAATCTTATACGTCTAGTCTCTTACGTGAATGAGATCAATAATATTATTTGATATTTTACGCTAATGTGTTAATAATTTCACACATAAGTCGCTCCTGAGTATAAGTCGCACCCCCGGCCAAACTATGAAAAAAAACTGCGACTTATAGTCCGAAAAATACGGTATTTCCAGTTTCTCAGCAGAGTGTGTTTAATCATACCCCTTTTAGTGTGTCATACCATTTGCTAACACATTTGTTTGTTCACTCTGTGCTCGATATGTAACACAAATATACAAATAATAAATACATCAATGATAAAGTTCTCATGAATAGCTACAAGTTGTGATTCACATGATGAGATAAATTAAATGATCATCACCTTATTCAATAAGTTGACTAGACGTGTATCAGTATTCTTCCTTATACTCTGTAAACACTTTGAATTTAAACAGTTTCCTAAACGTGATCTTATCAGTACATTGTTTGACTCATTCCATAATTTAATTCCACATACTGACATGCTAAAGGTTTTAAGTGTTGTACGTGCATACAATTATTTAAACTTTTTCCCTAAAATTATATTTCTCCTGTTTTGAGATTTGTTTTCTCTTTTTCGGGTATACAGTTATAGTTTGCTTTCTGCATAATTTTTGCTGTTTGCAAATTCACCAAAATCATTGAATTTCAATATTTTTATCCACTAAATAAAGTGTTCTCTATAACAGACATTATGAATTATCCTAACTGATCTTTTTTGTAACACGGTTAGCGAATGAAGCGTACTTTCGTAGTTATTTCTCCATACTTCTACACAATAACTCAGATATGGTAACACTGGCGAGCAGTACAGAATATGGAGTGATTTTTGGTCCCGTAGATGTTTTTGCTTTATTCATTATTGTTATTGAATTTCTTGCCACCTAACTATTTTTATAAGTGTTTTTTTTTACTTAATTTTATCATCACTTAATAATGTAGTTTCTTTTACCCTGAAGATATCTACTTCATCTATTTGTATTTGTGTTTGACTTTCTCTACTACTGTTACCGTATAGCAGAGGTGGGACCAAGTCATTGTTTTGCAAGTCACAAGTAAGTCTCAAGTCTTTGCCCTCAAGTCCGAGTCAAGTCCCGAGTCAAGACAGGCAAGCCCCGAGTCAAGTCCAAAGTCAACACTGGAAAGTCTCAAGTCAAGTCCTAAGTCCTGCATTTTGAGTTTCGAGTCCTTTCAAGTCCTTTTAACCACAGACTAATATATTAACACAGATTGTGTATGCTTCTCAAACGCTGTATTTATTTATTAAAACAAGTGCATTTTAAATTGCAGGAAAGAAAATTGTGCTGACATTGCACTTTATAATAGCACTATTAACCAGTCATTTTAAACATTAACTCAATCCTTTACAGAACAAACACATTGAAAAATAAAGTGCAAATGTACTTATTTGTACAAAAGTGTTAACATTGAAAAAACATGACATATACGTGAACATAACAAAAAAGTTGTACTTTTTATGTCAGGGCCCTATGCTGCATTGCATTTGCAAAAGACCAAATTAGCCAAGAGTCTGTCAGTCATTTGTGCACGATGGGGGCGTAGTATGATGCCACCATTGCTGAAAACTCGCTCCACTGGAGCACTGGAGGCAGGCACTGCCAAGACTCTCATGGCCACTCGGAACAGTGAAGGAAGAGTCTTCATGTTCAATGCCCAGAACAAAAGGGGGGAGAGAGTTGTTTTGGGTTGGTGCACTACTTGTAAGTGTATCTTGTGTTTTTTATGTTGATTTAATTAAAAAAAGAAAAGAAAAAAAAAATTATTTCTTGTGCGGCCCGATACCAATCGATCCACGGACCAGTACCGGGCCGCGGCCCGGTGGTTGGGGACCACTGAGGTAAACAACCAACAGTATGTCAGAAAGCTAGCTAAAACGGTACACATATTCATAATATAGTATACATTTTAACTGACCTTTATTTTACTATTTTTGTCTTTTTTTAGGTGGCTAAAATACGCGGTGCTGCTGACCGCCGTCTAACGTTACGTGTGATATATTGACTAACGTAACCCTGCTTAAAAAAAATCACTGAACAAAAAGTATGAATATGGTAGTGAACTGCAACAGATTCCCGTGTTTGCAATAACGTTATAACGTTAGCAGTGAGTTTACAGCCTCACTGATTTAACTACACAGCAAATAAAAGTCACGTTACTTAGCCAATAAACGTTATCTTACATTCAAAACTTACCGTTCTTTGTGCAACTTCAAATGCCGGACGAAGTTGGAAGTTGTTGCCTCTCCATCAGTAATTTTCGAACCGCATGTGTTGCATACTGCAAACCGTTTTGTGTTGACCACCTCGTAATTTTTATAGCCAAACAAAATTATTTTAGGTATCATTTTTTGTTCACTGGCGTGTGGTTTGGACATGTCTTCTTCGTTGGTTGTCCTGCAATTTGATTGGATGAATGCTGTGTGATGAAAACAAAGTAGATCTAATTTGATTGGCTGTTGTACTGACACCACACCAGCTGACACACATAACGCTGATAGACAAGTACACAATGAAAAATACGGAGCGCTCCCGAATAACTTTTTCATCTTTGGGTTTTGGGGAAAGTAGCAAGTCATGTCAAGTCATGTCAATTCAAAAGGCTCAAGTCCAAGTGAAGTCACAAGTCATTGATGTTAAAGTCTAAGTCGAGTTGCAAGTCTTTTTACATTTTGTCAAGTCGAGTCTAAAGTCATCAAATTCATGACTCGAGTCTGACTCGAGTCCAAGTCGTGTGACTCGAGTCCACACCTCTGCCGTATAGCATTATTTTAGTTTTACTGAGATTCAAGGATGGTATGTTTTTGTCAAACCATCTCTTTAATTTGTTCATTTCTTCTGTTTTTATTTTTATCAACTTCTGTGTGTTCTCTTCGGAACAAAATGGGGTCATATTGTCTGCAAATAGTAATAATTTTAAGATTTTTCTAACTTTACATATGTCATTTATATGTAGAAATTGAAGAATGTTGGCCCCAGTATTGATCCCTGGAGTATGCCACCCGATGTTTTAGTCTGCTACTAACCTTCTTTACTTTCTTCCACACGTTTGCAGGTTTCGCTGCATCACGGAGCAGTATTACCGCAAGGCTGACGGCGTTCTGGTTGTGTATGATGTCACTCAGGCGGCCTCCTTCACCGCTGTGAGAGGGTGGATGGAATCAGTGGAGGTGGGTGGGCTGGTTGTTGAACAACCAGCGTTGGTGGGTAGAGTAGCCAGAAATTGTACTCAAGTAAGAGTACTGTTACTTTAGAGATGTATTACTCAAGTAAAAGTAAGGAGTAGTCACCCAAATATTTACTTGAGTAAAAGTAAAAAGTATGTTGTGAAAAAACTACTCAAGTACCCGTTCGTTTAATGATGACGGCAACAAATAATGCACAAAAACATTAAAATAGCAATGAGCAAATTCAGAGCCAGGAATATCTCTTAAGCAACTAAAACAATAATATATATTAAATAATAATACATTAACATAAAAAAAATTAAGGCAAATTGAGCCACAATAACTTAACAGCACCATAGGCTCAGTAGGCAGAGATTACAAAGGAAAATAACAAGTTAGCCTTTACGCAAACCATAAACTGATAGGTGTGGGCTGCACCTGGGAACACACTGTGCATTTCTGACTGGTGTTTGTATGTATGCGTGAGTGTGTGCGACTATGCGTGTGTGTGTCTCTGTCTGTCTGTCTATGAGGCTGCAGTGCGTTAATAAATGTCCCCACACGATGTACATTTGGCAGTGATTCATAGCAGGGAAGCTAACATCAGCCTACGGTGACAGCCAAAATATCTACTAACGTTACTTACCGCCATGTGCTTCCTCAAATTTGACGTTGAGTTCATGCAAGCTTAAGCTTGTTAATCATGTGACCGCCTGGCTCTGTTTGATTGGTGAAACGGAGTCAAACGTCACCGGTGACCAATGTTCCCTCTATTTGTTCATGTGTGTGAGCAAAGGCAAAAACTCCCTGAGCATTCAGTGGAGCCCATGTGAGCAACATCAGACGTGCACACTGTGGCTACACCAGCAGCACACCTGTCCCAAACCTGACTAAATAACAAGTTAAATCTCCATCCATCCATCCATCCATTTTCTACCGCTTGTCCCTTTCGGGGTCGCGGGGGGTGCTGGAGCCTATCTCAGCTGCATTCGGGCAGAAGACGGGGTACACCCTGGACAAGTCCCCACCTCATCGCAGGGCCAACACAGATAGACAGACAACATTCTCTTATTATTATAATCAAATGACAGCAGTCATTTCCATGAGGTTATTTTCTAATATAAGTGTTTAGGCCCACTTACAATGACAATAACAACAAATATAGTTTTTCATGAACTGTGTACTTGTATTGTTTGTCTGGGTGGAGGTCCTGCTTTGGAAATAATTTGTACCCCTTTCAGACATTGCATTTAGTTCCCTTAAAAACATTCACATGTTGCACAATGAGATGTAAGCAGGGGATCATGTGTACATTCCTGCAACTTCCTGTTTGTAAAAAATATATTTTTATTAGTATTTATTTAATATACTAACAGCATTTCATGATTCATTTTTAGAAATTAAGATTCCTAATAAATGACACTAGAATAAGCACACATTTGATTGGTAAATCATAGAGTAACGACCTGGAATGACACTTTATGTGTGGTGTTGGAGTTGTCCGACTTTTTGTGTGGCTGTAAACGCATCACTGGCTAAGTGCCATATGTGCACGTGTTGGCGCAAGTGAGAAAGAGCGAGCGGCTGCTGTTGATATAACAAAGTTGCTTTTGGTCTGGATTGTACTGCAGAAAATGACCAGTTTTGCTAGATATCCTTTTGTTTACTAATGTTTTGGTGATGTGTTTATGGCCGACAATAAAGAGTTTTGCTCAGTAAAGTGATGGATGGAATTCATGTCCTTAAAGCGTCACGACAGACGTTACAATATTTGAACAATGATGACGAAAACGTTTTTTTCTGTCGTGTCCGTGTCGTGTCGAAAATTGTTAAGCGCTTATTTTTTTATTTGGTTTTGTGCGTGGCATAGATTTGCCGTGCGCAGAGGACGCCTGAGCAGTGCGCAATTGCACAGGCGCGCACCTTAGAGGGAACATTGCCAGTGACTGCATTTGATTGGTAAAACGGAGTCAAACGTCACCAGTGACTGCATTTGATTGGTGAAACGCAGGCATGCGATAGATCCTACTTTGAAGGTCTGTCTGACAAAACAAAACAAACAAAGCGTGCATTAACAGATGGATAAAAAATCAGTAGCGAGCTGAATGTAGATAAATGGAGCGGAGTAAAAGTAGTGTTTCTTCTCTATAAATATACTCAAGTAAAAGTATGTTGCATTAAAACTACTCTTAGAAGTACAATTTATCCCAAAAGTTACTCAAGTAGATGTAACGGAGTAAATGTAGCGTGTTACTACCCACGTCTGACAACCAGTAATATTTTATGATTCTTGATTACATAACTATAATTCAACTGTCTCACATTAGAGTGAGTAAAGTGAAGTGGTGTGTGTCCCAGGAGAAGATGTGCGACGGCGCTGTGCTGATGATGCTGGGGAACAAGGTTGACCTGGCAGACGTTTCGGAAAATAGAAAAGTGATGACTAGAGATGGGCAGAAGTTGGCACAAGTAAGGTCCAATTTCTCATTCAAGAACTTTTTGCTTCTGCTGGGATAATCAAATATATTCTCTTTTCCTCTGGTCTAAACAGCAGCACCAAGCTTTGTTTTACGAGTGCAGTGCTAAAACTGGATATAATATGGAGGAGCTGATGACTCACCTGGCTCAGTAGGACTCTTTTACATTTTTTTCCACCACAATATTCACTACAGCATTTTTCGGAGTATAAGTCGCTCCGGAGTATAAGTCGCACCGGCCGAAAATGCATAATAAAGAAGGAAAAAACATGTATAAGTCGCACTGGAGTATAAGTCGCATTTTTTGGGGAAATGTATTTGATAAAAGCCAACAACAAGAATAGACATTTGAAAGGCAATTTAAAATAAATCAAGAATAGTGAACAACAGGCTGAATAAGTGTACGTTATATGAGGCATAAATAACCAACTGGTATGTTAACGTAACATATTATTGTAAGAGTCATTCAAATAACTATAACATATAGAACATGCTATACGTTTACCAAACAATCTGTCACTCCTAATCGCTAAATCCCATGAAATCTTATACGTCTAGTCTCTTACGTGAATGAGATAAATAATATTATTTGATATTTTACGGTAATGTGTTAATCATTTCACACATAAGTCGCTCCTAAGTATAAGTCGCACCCCCGGCCAAACTATGAAAAAAAACTGCGACTTATAGTCCGAAAAATACGGTATTTCTTACAGAAGCTATGATTTAATTTATTGTATGATGCCTGTTCAGTGTCCAAATATTATATAGTTATGATGATAATAATAATAATAAATTCAATAATAGAAACCACATCAAATAAGGGTTGGAAAGAAGAAAAAAGAAGATAAGGGGGGGATTTTAAGAACAAGAGGAGGACAAGACCGAGAGTGACAATAAAAACACAACAGCAACAAAGGTCCACCAGCAGATAAAATATGATACCAATATTCATAAAAACTCATTAATGAAGTAAACAATAATACACTATTGACAATGATCATTATTACACTATAATTATAACAATACAAATATAACAGTATTCATAAAAACAAATTAATGAAGTGAACAGTATCAATACAGTATTTACAATGATCATTACGACACTATAATTATTATAATAATAGTAATAACAATTTTAACTACGAATAATATTCTCTAGGGGCGCTCAAAAAAATCGATTCACATCCGATTTGTGATTTATTTTTATTTTTATTTTTATTCTAAATTGATTCATAGTTTTCAAAAATGTATTTAAAAAAGTTTATATTTGTATTTCTTATTTTTTTAAGAATCACATTTTAAAAATGTTTTTAGGTAGAGATGTCCGATAATATCGGACTGCCGATATTATCGGCCGATAAATGCTTTAAAATATAATATCGGAAATTATCGGTATCTGTTTCAAAATTATCGGTATCGGTTTCAAAAAGTAAAATGTATGACTTTTTAAAACGCCACTGTGTACACGGACGTAGGGAGAAGTGCAGAGCGCCAATAAACCTTAAAGGCACTGCCTTTGCGTACTGGCCCAGTCACATAATATATACGACTTTTAACACACACAAGTGAATGCAATTCATACTTGGTCAATAGCCATACAGGTCACACTAAGGGTGGCCGTTTGAACAACTTTAACACTGTTACAAATATGCGCCACACTGTGAACCCACACCAAACAAGAATGACAAACACATTTCGGGAGAACAGCCTCACCATAACACAACATAAACACAACATAAACACAACAGAACAAACACCCAACAAACACAACAGAACAAATATCGGTTGATATCGTAATCGGTAATTAAGAGTTGGACAATATCGCGATATCGGCAAAAAACCCATTATCGGACATGTCTATTTTTAGGCCATCTCCATGGTTACTCGCACTTCAGCAACCAAAATGTTTTGTAACCTTTTTTGGAAAGGTTTTATTATAATTACCATACAAATAAATAATTGCAAGAACCTGTTTGAATCGAGAATCGATTCTGAATCAAATCGTCACCCGAAGAATCAAAATCTGATCTAATCGTGAGGTACCCAAACATTCCCACCTATAATATTTACTTTTTATTATCACAATAACTATCAACTCAAATGTAGCAATACAAAAATAAATAAGTAGAGTATGAAAGAACTACATTATCTGATAGTGTAATGATAAGAATAGGGCACGTTTAGTGGTGTGCCATGTTTTAGGTGATGTATTCCTAAGTGTGTCAGTGTGTACATAATACATAAGTAAGTATTACCGGTAATGTGTTTTCTGTAGTGTGTATGCATGTTTTTGTCACCCAATGTGTGTATTATTTGATCTCTTCCAGTGTTTCATCTAGGGGTGTAATGGTACGTGTATTTGTATTGAACCGTTTCGGTACGGGTGTTTCGGTTCGGTTCGGAGGTGTACCGAACGAGTACACATGCTAGCAGCGCCCGGGCTAGGGCAACATGTAAAAGCCAGAGCTGGAAGACCCTCCTGCCTCGTTAAGATCTCCCGTTTGGGAACACTTTGGCTGCGCGATACAACAATGGAGGACGGAGGTTTGCCGACATTGTTCAGCAGCTGCTTCTGACAACACGTCAAACATGTGTTGCACCTTTCCTGCTTCCGGCTCCCAGACCGTAGTCGAGGAGCGCAGGGGAAACACTCCTCCAGGGCCGATGTATTCTCGGGGGCAACACCCTTCACTCTGTGGGTCTCCACAGCTCCGGACTCCAGGGTAAATGACGAGTCCGTCGATTAGTTGCAAATCGTGGCTTTATTGAGGTCTTGCACACAGCCAATCCAACAAAACAGTAGCCACTCCCCGCACTCACGCTACCCCTCCCTCACCTCACATGCTGTCACATATTAAAGGGCCACACACACACATACGCTACTCTCATAACACATGCTAACTAGGGATGTCCGATAATGGCTTTTTTGCCGTTATCCGATATTCCGATATTGTCCAACTCTTAATTACCGATACCTATATCAACCGATATTGATATATACAGTCGGTGAATTAACACATTATTATGCCTAATTTGGACAACCAGGTATGGTGAAGATAAGGTCCTTTTTAAAAAAAAAAAATTTTAATAATTAGTAAAACAATATAAAAACAGTTACATAGAAACAAGTAATTAATGAAAATTAGTCAAATTAACCGTTAAAGGTTAGTACTATTAGTGGAGCAGCAGCACGCACAATCATGTGTGCTTACGGACTGTATCCCTTGCAGACTGTATTGATATATATTGATATATAATGTAGGAACCAGAATATTAATAACAGAAAGAAACAACCCTTTTGTGTGAATGAGTGTAAATGGGGGAGGAAGGTTTTTTGGGTTGGTGTACTAATTGTAAGTGTATCTTGTGTTTTTTATGTTGATTTAATTAAAAAAATAAAAATAAAAAACCCACATACCGATAATAAAAAAAATGATACCGATAATTTCCGATATTACATTTTAAAGCATTTATCGGCCGATAATATCGGACATTTTTAATGCTGACCCATTTGAAGCGACACCACCGCATTCAAGCAGCCTCTCCTCGGCGAGTCAGGCAGGGCTAAAGCAATAACAAATGTTTTTATAGCAGCAGATATAAGTCCATATTGCATTAAAACTAGATTTTGACCCACTTCTATGGTGGAAGAACAATGAGCCCATATATCCTCTTACTGCCAGGCTGGTGGTGGGGGGAAAGAAAAGTTAATCTGAGGCTGAGTTGACTTGAAACTGTTTAATGTTGCACTTTTTATATGTAGAAGAAAAGTTTTGCCATTTTATTTAAATCAATCAATCAATCAATTCCTTTGTCATTGTCATAATAACACTTAAGTCGTACATGTCAACGAGATTTTGTTTGAGCTTTGTCTACCGGCATAGAAACTGCATTGAAGTGCAGGTTGACCATAGTTTACAGTCTAGCATTGTCAAGAAGATTGCGAATAGAAGGGCGTGGGGGTGGGAACAGTCAGATGTCTGATGAGTGTTACGTTGATGTTGCAGCAATGCAATGTCCAGAGCACAATTATTGAGGTGGTGAAGAGTGAGGTAATAAGATGGTCCGGGGCAGCTAAGGGGCAGGCTGTTCATTTAGCAGTCTCACAGCCTGGGGATACAGACTGTGAGACATTCTGGTGGTCCTGGCGCAAATTGATCTATACCTCCTTCCAGCAGTGACGTGCGGTGAGGTTGATGGCTGGTGAGGCACTGACTTCATCACAGTCAGATTTACAAACATATGAACCCTAAAGAGTATCTTATTCACCATTTGATTGGCAGCAGTTAACGGGTTATGTTTAAAAGCTCATACCAGCATTCTTCCCTGCTTGGCACTCAGCATCAAGGGTTGGAATTGGGGGTTAAATCACCAAAAATGATTCCCGGGCGTGGCGCCGCTGCTGCCCACTGCTCCCCTCACCTCCCAGGGGGTGATCAAGGGGATGGGTCAAATACAGACGACAAATTTCATTACACCTAGTGTGTGTGTGACAATCATTGGTACTTTAACTTAACTTTAACTTTACACATGCAAACTGCAGCACACAAAAAAGCACATTTAATAAAAAAAAACTTTATTATGGTCTTACCTTTACTTACAAATTAAGTCCATGCGCCACAACTAAAGCCCTCACTTAAACTTTCCACGTGCAAGATTGAATCTATTTAAAAAAGTGTAACCGAGGGTTTATAAATGTCGCCTATACTGTATGAAACTACAAAATAACAAACACGGAGGCTCCAGTTTACACGAGGACCACTTTATTTACATTCTTTCAAAAACTTCCGCTCCACCCCATGTCATCACTTCCGCTCTTAGCGCCTTCAAAATAAGAGCTCGAGGCATATACTGTATAACAGCACATAACAGGAACTTAACATCACAAAGAGGAAAGCCCATGAAAATAGGTTACAAAAGTTATTTAATAAGAAGCCAAAAAGTGCAAAAACAATAATGTTCGTGTTGGAGGAGTTGTGAATTAGATACACCTGCAGTCTGCAGGTGTACCTAATGTTGTGTCCCTGCAGTCATTCACAACTCCTCCAACACGAACATTATTGTTTTTGCACTTTTTGGCTTCTTATGAAATAACTTTTTTAAATAGATTCAATCTTGCACGTGGAAAGTTTAAGTGTGGGCTTTAGTTGATATAACAATTCTACGGCGGGGGTGCAGGAGGCGGGGCTACTGGAGCCTCAGCCAGTGCGTCTTTTGCAGCCGTTTTATGATCGCTCAGCACAAGAAATACGTTACACACATACAGTTGTTGACAAAATACACTGTACATTATATACCTCAGCTAACTAAACTATGGAAATGTATAATATAGTTCATATAGTGAGTGACGTGCCTCAACTGGCTGCTGTTTACCGCACCGTCTCTTCTCAGTATTTGAACGGCAAATGTGAAAATTAAACGATTTTGAATAAAAATAATCTAAAACTGGTGAAGTTAAATGGAAAATAACTTTATAGTATTATCACTGGATACATATAACAATTTAATTTTTTTTTTTCCTTTTTACATTTTTTTTCTTTCCATGATGGCAGGTGAGGCGGGGCCTCACCTGCCTCTAGTGACTGCAAGTCACTACCTTCCAGAGGGTAGCAGGTTGAAGAGGCCTTGTGCTGGGTGGTATCTGTCCCTCAGGATGTTATGTACTCGCTTTAGGCAGCGAGTTGTGTACATGGCACTCATCTCTGGGAGTATCGTCTTTGTAATTTTCCCCGCCGCTTTAACCACTCGCTGGTTCGCTTTAGTGCAGCTAGCTAACCACACTAAAAAGCCGTAAGTTAGGACTCTGCTGATGGCACAGTTGTAAAAGTTTACCATTGATTTCTGCGGAATGTTTGCGCATTTTAGTTTCCGACTGTAGAAGCAGTGTTAATGTCCCAGCATAGATCTTCTGTTATGTTCACCCCTAAAAATCTGAGCAACAACTTGAGGCAGTTTAATGTTGATTAACGTGAACCTTGACTTAAACAAGTTGAAAAACGTATTGGGGTGTTACCATTTAGTGGTAAATTGTACGGAATATGTACTGTGCAATCTACTAATAAAAGTCTCAATCAATCAAAAAAAGCACTTTATATGTAGAAAGGTTTTGTTAAGAAACCATTCTGAGCCTTATCTTGTTTAGTTTTTATTTTATATATGTTAACCACATTAATCCTGGCAATGGACCATACCTGCCAACTACTCCGGTTTTCCCGTAATTAGTACGGTTGTCATCAACCTATTCCGGGTTAGGGTTGCAGTGATAAAAAATACGGTTTTTCATTAATTAAAAAAAAAAATTTTTTTTTAAGTTTTATTCACGAAATCGCATAACAACAATGACAATCGACACTGCTTCCCGTAACTTCCTATCGAGCCATTCCGAATGCCATGCGCGAGGCTATTTATAGCACCGCTGCCAAGCACGAGGCACCTGTTGCCATTGTTTCCAAACGAGCGAACGATCATGGAATCAGCCGGAGAAAAATCGCAAACGAGTCTTAAACCGAAAAGAAAACTGCAGTCATTCCGTGAAGAATATTCAAAAGCCTATCCGGGAATAATTATCCGTTCCAAAAAGGGTGAAAACTACGCGAATTGCACCTTGTGCAGACAAGATTTTTCAATCGGACACGGAGGAATTAGCGATGTAAAAGACCACGTTGGGACAAAAAAACACAATTCTAATGCCGTTGCTAGCGATACAAGTGGAAAACTTTCAACGTTTTTCGGATTTTAGCCACAAAAAGGTAATGACACCAATGTTATCTATTGGAATTGTTTAGTACTGTTATACTGTTAAAAGTGTTTATACTATTTATGCTTTCAAGTCCAAGTTGAAGAAATCTTGTTAAATGTTGACAGCATAACTACCAAAATACAGAAGTATGTCCTTAATATTTTTGCAGTGCTATTTCTGTTGAAAAGTTAAAATGATTACATTAGAGATGTGATGTGCCACTTTTCAAGTGTCTGATGGCTTAAATTAATTGTCATTAATTTTTCATATTTTGAATTCTTTTGAAAGGCTTACAAAAAAACTACATTTGAATTGTAATTCCATGCTATTGACAGGACTATTAATGTTAATGAAGTTAGCTTACCATGTTTACAGTATGATAATTGTGATAGAAATGTGAATTTTAGGCACAGAATATTTTTTTACAATTGAACAAGGCAGTAGATTATACAAGCTTGGACAGAAAGTTAATAATGACACCAATTTTTTTTTAATGGTATTGTTTAGTACTGTTTTACCATTTTTTTACTGTAAAAAGTGTTTGTACTGTTTATACTTTCAATTAACAAATTGAAGTCTTGTGAAAGGTTGACAGGATAACTGGCATTAACTGTCAAAATAATTTCAAACTATTGAAGTTAGCTTACAGAATAAACATGCCAATCAACCCATATGATTTTTGCTGTAATATTTTTGTTTTGAAAAGTCACTGTGACTGATAGAAAAGTGATGGTTTTAGCAACATTTTAACCTGTCTGAATGCTAATAATCATTTTGCGTCGGGGGGCGAAGCCTGAACCCCCCACCAGGACAAAGTCCTCGTGGGCCCTGGACCCTGGCTACTAGGTTTTTCTGATTTCAAAAGTTGGCAGGTATGATGGACCCTGTGTGTGTATGTATGTTATGCCATTGTTTCCAAATTTGGTAAATAAATAACCAAAAAATGTATATTTTGTTATTTTCTTACTGAACCGAACCGTGACCTCTCAACCGAGGTACGTGCCGAACCGAAATGTTTGTGTACCGTTACACCCCTAGTTTCATCACAGTGTAATTTATGGCTTTATTACTGCTTTTGTCTGCAATAGAAATGCTGCAGTGCACTTCTACATACGAGACAAGGCGTTATGTTTATAAGGGCACACTTTTATATGTTTCATCATAATTTGATTGTGTTGGTGTACCTAATGTTGTAGTCACGCAGTCACATTTTATTTGTATTTTTCTATTCCAGGATGTTGGTTGCCCAGATTGATCGACAACGTGAAGACACACTTTCCCTGGCACAGTGTGCCGCACGAAGAGGTTGCTGTGCATGATCAGCGGACGTTTTCAAGAAGGGCACGATTTGTTGGCCTCGCAGTTCGTTAGTTGGGACAGTTCTGAGTTAAAAGTTAAAATTACACTTGCACAACTGGACAGTGAAGTCCAGAGATTAACAACACGCACACATTGTGTAATGTTCTGTTTGCTCAAAGGCGAGTTTACTGTAAAGCTCTGGTTCGGTTAAATATAGTTGGGTTTACCCTTCTTGTCATAGTCTATTTCCTGACTGCTTCCTCCCAGTCACACTCACATTTTGGCCACCTGAAGCCCTCCAGTGTGTGAGAGAGGCCAGGCGGGGGCAGACATGTGCTTTAGTTAAGGGAGCAGCTGTAAGAGGACACACTGCTGTGGGACACTTCTGTCAACAAGACGTGAAAGTGCCACCTGCATGAGTAGAAGCACGTCCACTTTGGGCCGATCCAGGAAAACGTTGCTACTGTGATCTTGAATCAGGTAGGACCGTTTGGCTTCACTGCAAAGCAAGAGCAGGTTTTTCCATGACGACAGTTAAAAATAACTCCCAGCAGGAAAGTGTTTTGCTTTGACACCGCTTGTACATGTGCACTTTTGTCTTATAGGACGAAAAGCACATTTTCTGTGTATTTATATTTACAGCATTATGTTTTCTGGTTAGGGTTTGTTTTTGCTGAAAAGCTACGTCTATGATGCTCAGCCCCAACAAATATTTCAGGCTTCAATTCTATTAAAAGTCTAAACTACAGTAGTCCCTCGTTAATCGCTGATTTTGGTTGGTTTCAGGACATGACCACAATACAATAATTAATTTTATTCAATCATTAATTATACAAACCCCGTTTCCATATGAGTTGGGAAATTGTGTTAGATGTAAATATAAACAGAATACAATGATTTGCAAATCCTTTTCAACCCATATTCAGTTGAATGCACTACATAGACATTTGATGTTAAAACTCATAAATTTTTTTTTTTTTTGCAAATAATAATTAACTTAGAATTTCATGGCTGCAACACGTGACAAAGTACTTGGGAAAGGGGATGTTCACCACTGTTACATCACCTTTTCTTTTAACAACACTCAATAAACGATTGGGAACTGAGGAAATTAATTGTTGAAGCTTTGAAAGTGGAATTCTTTCCCATTCTTGTTTTATGTAGAGCTTCAGTCGTTCAACAGTCCGGGGTATCCGCTTCATAATGCGTCACACATTTTTGATGGGAGACAGGTCTGGACTGCAGGCGGACCAGAAAAGTACCCGCACTCTTTTTTTACGAAGCCACGCTGTTGTAACACGTGCTGAATGTGGCTTGGCATTGTCTTGCTGAAATAAGCAGGGGCGTCCATGAAAAAGACGGCACTTAGATGGCAGCATATGTTGTTCCAAAACCTGTACGTACCTTTCAGCATTAATGGTGCCTTCACAGATGTGTAAGTTACCCATGCCTTAGGCACTAATGCACCCCCATACCATCACAGATGCTGGCTTTTGAACTTTGCGTCGATAACAGGTTCGCTTCCCCTTTGGTACGGATGACACGATGTCGAATATTTCCAAAAACAATTTGAAATGTGGACTCGTCAGACCACAGAACACTTTTCCACTTTGCATGAGTCCATCTTAGATGATCTCAGGCCCAGAGAAGCCGGCGGCGTTTCTGGGTGTTGTTGATAAATGGCTTTCGCTTTGCATAGTAGAGCTTTAACTTGCACTTACAGATGTAGCGACCAACTGTATTTAGTGACAGTGGTTTTCTGAAGTGTTCCTGAGCCCATGTGGTGATATCCTTTAGAGATTGATGTCTGTTTTTGATACAGTGCCGTCTGAGGGATCGAAGGTCACGGTCATTCAATGTTGGTTTCCGGCCATGCCGCTTACGTGGAGTGATTTCTCCAGATTCTCTGAACCTTTTGATGATATTATGGACCGTAGATGTTGAAATCCCTAAATTTCTTGCAATTGCACTTTGAGAAACGTTGTTCTTAAACTGTTTGACTATTTGCTCGCGCAGTTGTGGACAAAGGGGTGTACCTCGCCCCATCCTTTCTTGTGAAAGACTGAGCATTTTTTGGGAAGCTGTTTTTATACCCAATCATGGCACCCACCTGTTCCCAATTAGCCTGCACACCTGTGGGATGTTCCAAATAAGTGTTTGATGAGCATTCCTCAACTTTATCAGTATTTATTGCCACCTTTCCCAAATTCTAAAGTTAATTATTATTTGCAAAAAAAATAAAGTTTTGAGTTTGAACATCAAATATGTTGTCTTTGTAGCATATTCAACTGAATATGGGTTGAAAAGGATTTTCAAATCATTGCATTCAGTTTATATTTACATCTAACACAATTTCCCAACTCATATGGAAACGGGGTTTGTACATCAAATCATTTCATATCTTTAACATAAAAACCTGTTTATGACCTTCTCAATATGTTTTTCAACATTATGTGAGCCCTCTAGTCATGAAATCACCGCCCCTTAAGTCACCTTTACACAATTTTTTTTTTTTGTAATCCAGTATAGTAATGCTGGGGACGGCGTGGCGCGGTTGGGAGAGTGGCCGTGCCAGCAACCTGAGGGTTCCTGGTTCAATCCCCACCTTCTACCAACCTCATCACATCCGTTGTGTCCTTGAGCAAGACACTTCACCCTTGCTCCTGATGGGTCGTGGTTAGGGCCTTGCATGGCAGCTCCCGCCATCAGTGTGTGAATGTGTGTGTGAATGGGTAAATGTGGAAGTAGTGTCAAAGCGCTTTGAGTACCTTGAAGGTAGAAAAGCGCTATACAAGTACAACCCATTTACCATTTATAACCCATTTAATGCTCCCTGAGACTGAGCCAATCAGTGGCCACAATACTGAACACCACGCTCTGATTGGTTGTTCTTTTCTATTGTCCTACTACTACTGTAGTATTTATATTTTTAGTTTATTTAGCCATGTTTATTCTTGAAATTGTTTAATGTACTGACAAAAAAAAGAATGCTTAAAAAATATATACCGTATTTTTCAGACTATAGTTTTTTTTCATAGTTTAGCGAAGGGTGCGACTTATACTCAGGAGCGACTTATGTGTGAAATGATTAACACATTAGCGTAAAATATCAAATAATATTATTGATCTCATTCACGTAAGAGACTAGACGTATAAGATTTCATGGGATTTAGCGATTAGGAGTGACAGATTGTTTGGTAAACGTATAGCATGTTCTATATGTTATAGTTATTTGAATGACTCTTACCATAATATGTTACGTTAACATACCAGTTGGTTATTTATGCCTCATATAATGTACACTTATTCAGCCTGTTGTTCACTATTCTTGATTTATTAGGGCCCGCATGGCCCATTGCAAAAGGACTCCCGAAGGGAGTCCTTATGCAATGGGACATAAGGACCTATTGAATTTGTAAGGTTTTATTATTATTATTATACCGGCCGCCTCTTTGAGCTGCAATTTGACCCACTTAACATGCTTCAAAACTCACCATATTTGACGCACACGTCAGGACCTGCGAAAATTGCCTTTTGATAAAAAAACCAAACCCCAAAAATAAAGATTACGCTCTAGCGCCCCCTAGGGAAAACAAAAACTAGACTGCCTGTAACTCCCACTAGGAAGGTCGGAGAGACATGAAACACAAACCTCTATGTAGGTCTGACTCAGACCTAGCTTTCATAATAGTACATTCTCGGGCTAAAATCAACAGGAAGTTGGCAATTCCCCCTTCAAGACAAAAAAGTACTAAAAACGGTCACTTTTGCCTCTTTGAGCTGTAATTTGACCCCCTTAACATGCTTCAAAACTCACCAAACTGAACGCACACATCAGGACTGGCCGAAATTGCGATCTAATAAAAAAACCTAACCCCAAATTTAAAAATTGCGCTCTAGAGCAATTTTTTAATAAAACGGAGAAAAAACTGCTCCTCGGAAGAAAAAAAATGACAAAACTGCCTGTAACTCCCACTGGGAAGGTCGGAGAGACATGAAACAAAAACTTCTTCGTAGGTCTCACTTAGACCTACATTTCATAAACTGACACCCCCCAGCAAAAAACCAACAGGAAGTTTGCTATTCCCCCTTCAAAACAAATTTTTTGTAAAAACCGGTCACCTTCCTTCAAAAACTATCTCCTCTGAGCGCGTTTGTCGTTTCGGCTTCAAACTAACATAGGAGAGAGATTAAACCCTTGTGTATAAAATAACAGAACAGCTTTTTAATACCTGCTCCGGTTTTGATTTTATGACCCTTCAAAGACCCGCTGCGCTGATGCTGCTGCGCTGCTGTTTTTTTAAGATGGCTGCTTAAAAGCAGGAAGCACCAACGTGCCCACACAATGCAGACAAGGTAGGTACACTAGACAAAAGTATTGGGACACTTCAGACTAAAAGTAGACAAAAGTATTGGGACACTTAGGACTAGCACCTGCCAAATACGCGGGCCCGACCAATGCTGCTTGCAGCTTTAATTTTAAATTGCCTTTCAAATGTCTATTTTTGCTGTTGGCTTTTATCAAATACATTTCCCCAAAAAATGCGACTTATACTCCAGTGCGACTTATATATGTTTTTTTTCCTTCTTTATTATGCATTTTCGGCCGGTGCGACTTATACTCCGGAGCGACTTATACTCCGAAAAATACACTATTGTTTTGGGTATTTTTTGTTTGTAATCTTCATTATTTACTTCAAGTTATTACAGTATGTCTCTATATACATATTTATCTTATTTTTTTAAATACATTTTGGCCAAAGGGGGCGCATTTCAATTTCTTACACACACTTGTTATTTCATATGTTGGCCAGAGGGGGGAGTACTTCAAATTTTCTTACACACAAATGTCTATTCTTGGTGTTGGGTTTTATCAAATACATTTCCCCAAAAAATGAGACTTATACTCCAGTGCGACTTATATAAGGTTTTTTTCCTTCTTTAATATGCATTTTCGCCCGGTGCGACTTATACTCCGGAGCGACTTATAGTCCGAAAAATACGGTATCTAAAAAAAAAAATCTACAATCTGACGAAGCCGCGATATCTGAGGCGCGATTTGGCAAGAGACGACTGTACATATGTATAAAGTAGGGCTGTCGAAATTATCACTTCAATGCAGAATAATCCATCAATCCAATACAACTATATTCTTAAAGCACTTGAAAAATAAACAGTGGACCAAAGTGCTGTGTTCTGTGTGTATATATATATAATAGAATAGAATAGAATATCTCTTTATTGTCATTGTACATTGTACAACGAAATTGTAAGCAAAACTAATTTAGTGCAAATTCATAACGCATAAGAACATAGATAAATAGATAAAAATACATCAAAATACCAAGCACACAGCTCACATGCACAGTCATTATTGTCTTGTGTTCAGCGACACTATTGCTCTTGGGTAAAAAGTGTTTACCTGTTTAAGATATAATAAAAGGCACAGAAACTAACAATGGCAAGATACAGCTAAAACATCTGAGACAAACATATATAAAAACTAAAATAAACCACTTTAAATAACATTGGATCAATAGAAAAACTAATAACTACTAACTAATAAAATACTATATGATAAGAATAACAACTTTAAAAAATGCCAAAGTTATTGTTATTAATCTGATTTTGTAAAAATTAACCCATATGTGGCGAAGAGTATTAAAATTCCTGAAACGTGTCTGGCAATATACTGGTAGTGCATTTTCTGACAGGCTGGTGAAACAAATAAAGTCAAAATGGAAGATACTCAACACCACTTTGGGAAGTTTGAGTACAAAAAAAAAAAAACATGACATCTGTTAAACTCGACTTCATGTTTCCATGCAGGGACAATACAGCATCTGAATACATTTTGATGCTAATACATTAGCAATAAGGTAAAGTTATCCACGTTTCCTAGTGCCTTTAATTTCCAGTCAATAAATAGTTTATTGTGCACTAGAGATGTCCGATATTATCGGCCGATAAAAATAATATTGGAAATTATTGGTATCGGTTTCAAAATTATCGGTATCGGTTTCAAAAAGTAAAATGTATGACTTTTTAAAACGCCGCTGTGTACACGGACGTAGGGAGAAGTACAGAAGACACTGCCTTTGCGTGTCGGCCCCGTCACATAATATCTACGGCTTTTCACACACACAAGTGAATGCAAGCCATACTTGGTCAACAGCCATACAGGTCACACTGAGGGTGGCCGTATAAACAACTTGAACACTGTTACAAATATGCGCCACACTGTGAACCCACACCAAACAAGAATGACAAACACAATTCGGGAGAACATCCGCACCGTAACACAACATAAACACAACAGAACAAATACCCAGAAACCCTTGCGGCACTAACTCTGCCGGGACGCTACAATATACATCCCCCGCTACCCCTACCTCAACCCCTCCCACCTCAACCTCCTCATGCTCTCTCAGGGAGAGCATGTCCCAAATGCCAAGCTGCTGTTTTGAGGCATGTTAAAAAAAAGAATGCACTTTGTGACTTCAATAATAAATATGGCAGTGCCATATTGGCACTTTTTTCCATAACTTGAGTTGATTTATTTTGGAAAACCTTGTTACATTGTTTAATGCATCCAGCGGGGCATCACAACAAAATTAGACATAATAATGTGTTAATTCCACGACTGTATATATCGGTATCGGTTGATATCGGTAATTAAGAGTTGGACAATATCGGATATCGGCAAAAAAGCCATTATCGGACATCTCTATTGTGCACCGTTTAAAGGAAGTGACTGTATATTTTGTATTAATAGTTAGCCAATCCTGTTATTATCAAACTGTATTGCAACATGGCGTGGCACTCACCTCTCAATCATTCTTTATTTTAGAATGGAGACTAGCCGTGAAAACAACTGTGGGACAATCTGTCTGAAGTATCTGCTCATTGTGTTCAACATTCTTTTTTGGGTAAGTTCATCTCTGATGGATTCTTTGAAAATGGGGGTGTCCCCATCCGATAATTAATATCAAATATAGGTCCAATATCAGCACTTATAACTGCCTGCATGTAAAATCAATGATACAGTCCTGCAGCGCATTTACATGTGCAATGCTGGACAGCCACTTAACAGCTTAATGTCCTCCAATAAGCACAAGTTATTTGGTTTTTTCTTTTATTTTAGTGGTTATTTGTGAATGGTAAACATTGTAAGCTATGGGCTACTACACTGCAAAAAGTCAGTGTTCAAAAACAAGAAAAGAAAAAATAAATAGGGGTATTTTGCTTGAACTAAGCAAAATTATCTGCCAATAGAACAAGAAAATTTGGCTTATCAAGACTTTTCAATACAAGTCAAATTAGCTAACCTCAATGAACCCAAAAATACCTTAAAATAAGTATATTCTCACTAATAACAAGTGCACTTTTCTTGGTAGAAAAAAAAAAAAAAAAAAAAATTAGAACTTTTTTCTCAATATGTTGAAAAATATTCTTAAATGAAGTAAATGCTAGTGCCATTATCTCATACTTGCCAACCCTCCCGGATTTTCCGGGAGACTCCCGAAATTCAGCGCCTCTCCCGAAAACCTCCCGGGACAAATTTTCTCCCGAAATTCAGGCGGAGCTGGAGGCCACGCCCCCTCCAGCTCCATGCGGACCTGAGTCCGCTTTCCCACAATATAAAGAACGTCTACAGTAAAGCAGTCCGTCTGCCGTAAACAGCAATGTTGTGACACTCTTAAACAGGACAATACTGCCATCTAGTGCATTTGATGAAAGCACTTTTGTGCGTGCCACACAGCAATGCATCATCAGAGAGGGTGTTCAGCATGGTTAGAAAAATAGTGACAGAGAATAGAACAAGGATGGACAATTCAACCCTTAACTCAACAATGAGTAGATGAGTGTTGTGTGTGTGTATATGTGTAAATAAATGAACACTGAAATTCAAGTATTTCTTTTATTTATATATATATATATATATAGCTAGAATTCACTGAAAGTCAATTATTTCTTATATATATATATCCATCCATCCATCCATTTACTACCGCTTATTCTCTTCGGGGTCGCGGGGATATATATATATATATATATATATATATATATATATATATATATATATGAAATACTTGACTTGGTGAATTCTAGCTGTAAATATACTCCTCCCCTCTTAACCACGCCCCCCGTACCCACCCCCCACCTCCCGAAATTGGAGGTCTCAAGGTTGGCAAGTATGCATTATCTTGACATAATGATATGCGCTCGGCATTACATTTCTTGAAACCAGCAAACTTATACTAAAAAGTAGTTTATTGTTCTTAATGGAAAGGCAACAAGGCAATCGCTTGTGTGTGTGTGTGTGTATATATAATATACCATACCAACTTTATATACACACGAAAGCCCGGCCCCCATCCATTTTTTATTTTTTTTAATTGTAATTTTGAAGAATTTACCTGAATGTGCATGAACTATTTCTGTTCAAAATAGTTTGAAATGTTAAATGTTTAAATATTAACTGTCAGTTTACTGTACTGTGCCAACTGTACTACTATATGAGTACGTATTTTCTATTGTTTCATTGAAAATAAAACAGCAAAGTCCATTTGGCTGTCATCTGTTTTAATTATGAGACACAATTGTGTAAAAGTCATGATTTTTTATTTCATGCTTGAAATAAGAAATGATGACTTTAAAAAAGTAGTTTTATACTTGTGAGTGTTGATGACACAGCTTTGCAACAGTTGATATTCTAGTTTCAAGCATGTTTTACTCAATATAGGTCATCAAATCTCAGCAACAAGCTGTAATATCTTACTGAGATCATTTAGGACCATACTTGCCAACCCTCCCGGATTTTCCGGGAGAGTCCCGAAATTCAGCACCTCTCCCGAAAACCTCGCGGGACAAATTTTTTCCCGAAATTCAGGCGGACCTGAGTGACGTGTCGACTGCCTGTTTTCACGTCCGCTTTCCCACAATAAAACAGCGTGCCTGCCCAATGACGTTAAAACTGTAGAATGATCGAGGGCGAGTTCTTGGTTTCTTATGTGGGTTTCTTGTTAGGCAGTTTCATTAACGTCCTCCCAGCGCAGCAACAACACACAACAACAGCAGTCACGTTTTCGTCTACCGTAAAGCAGTTCGTCTGCCGTAAAACAGCAATGTTGTGACACTCTTAAACAGGACAGTACTGCCATCTACTGTACATGCATATGTGACAATAACATCTACGGCTTTTAAAGAGTGCACAACTGCGCACACAACAAGGAGACGAATCAGAATGCATCATCAGAGAGGGTGTTCATCATGGTTGGACAAATAGTGACAGAGAATAGAACAAGGATGGACAATTCAACCCTTAACTCAACAATGAGTAGATGAGTGTTATGTGTGTGTATATGTGTAAATAAATGAACACTGAAATTCAAGTATTTCTCTTATTTATATATATATGTATATATATATATATATATATATATATATATATATAGCTAGAATTCACTGAAAGTCAAGTATTTCTTATATATATATATATATACCGTATTTTCCGCACTATAAGCCGCGCCTAAAAACCACACATTTTCACAAAAGCTGACAGTGCGGCTTATAACCCGGTGCGCCTTATATATGGATTAATATAAATATTTATTTTCATAAAGTTTCGGTCTCGCAACTACGGTAAACAGCCGCCATCTTTTTTCCCCGTAGAAGAGGAAGCGCTTCTTCTTCTACGGTAAGCAACTGCCAAGGTAAGCACCCGCCCCCGTAGAAGAGGAAGCGCTTCTTCTTCTACGGTAAGCAACCACCCGCCCCTGTAGAAGAAGGAGCGCGCGGGTATTACGTTTCATTTCCTTTGTGTGTTTACATCTGTAAAGACCACAAAATGGCTCCTACTAAGCGACACGCGTATAACGCAGAATTTAAACTTAAGGCAATAAGTCATGCCGAAGAACACGGAAATAGAGCAGCAGCAAGAGAATATAACATAAGCCGGCCATTTTGGATCCCGTATTCGCCCAACTTTTTAATTCGGACACCGAAGGAGAAGAATTCGAGGGATTTATGAATGAAGAATAACTTCAGAAAGTGAGCGTTATGTTTATTTTGTGTGTTGTGACATTAACGTTCGAGCAACATTAAGTTATTGATGTTGATGTTATTGCTTTGCACTATTTTGAATTTTACTATGTTTGTGATTGCACATTTGCACATTACCGTACATTTTGGGAGTGAACAGAGTTGTTAGAACGCTGGTTTTTAATATATTATTAAAGTTTGACTGACCTATCTGACTGTTTTTTTGACATTCCCTTTAGCGCAGTTAGATGCGGCTTATAACACGGGGCGGCTTATAGGTGGACAAAGTTTTGAAATATGCCATTCATTGAAGGTGCGGCTTATAACCCAGGGCGGTTTATGGTGCGGAAAATACGGTATATGAAATACTTGACTTGGTGAATTCTAGCTGTAAATATACTCCTCCCCTCTTAACCACGGCCCCGCCCCAACCACGCCCCCCATCCCCCCACCTCCCGAAATCGGAGGTCTCAAGGTTGGCAAGTATATTTAGGACCAAAACCCTTAAAACAAGTAAAATACTCTAACATAAAATCTGCTTAGTGAGAAGAATTATCTTATCAGACAGAAAATAAGCAAATATCACCCTCATTTGAGATATTTCATCTTACTTAGATTTCAGTTTTTGCAGTGTGCACTATTGATTATTTTCTCTGTCGGTTTATTTGACAGTGAGGCTCAAAGAGGAACAAAGCATTAAATTTGGGGTCTTCTTTCAGCTGGCTGGTGGTGCATTGGTGGCCGTGGGTGTGTGGACTGTGGTGGAGAAGAGTGACTACATCAGTCTCCTCGACTCTGGCTTCTACTCAACATCTGCTTACATCCTGATCGCTGCCGGGGTCATTGTGATCGTGACTGGCATCATCGGATGCTGCGCCACCCTGACGGAGAACAAGAGTCTTTTGATTGTGGTGAGACTGCGTACGAGAAAAATATGTATTTTTGTATTTCACTCAGTCACGTGGAAGCAGACAAAAAAGGGCTGTTCTAAGTTCTGTTTACACACACACACACACAGGTCTGTAGGGGATTCAACGTTAATCCTGAGTGTGAGTCCCTGCAGCTCACTACAGTAACTGTAGCTGTGATAGTCAAGTGGCGTGTCGTTAAACGTTTACATTTAGAGTGTGACTAATGACACAGGAATGAGGAGCATGACAAGCGGCCGTGTGCAGCAGACACGCAGACGCAGCCAGAGGATACATGCACTGTAATACAGACGATAATGGGAACCACCTTAGTGACCTTGTTACTATGGCAACAGATGAACAACTTCCTGTTGGCTTTTTTTTTTAACTAATACCGTATTTTTCGGACTATAAGTCGCAGTTTTTTTCATAGTTTGGCCGGGGGTGTGACTTAAACTCAGGAGCAATGTTCCCTCTAAGGTGCGCGTCTGTGCAATTGCGTCAAATCTATGCCACGCACAAAATCAAATAAAACTAGAGCACAATTTTGGAATTTGGGGTTAGGTTTTTTTATTAGATCACACTTTTTGCCAGTCCTGATGTGTGCGTTCAGTTTGGTGAGTTTTGAAGCATGTTAAGGGGGTCAAATTACAGCTCAAAGAGGCAAAAGTGTCTGTTTTTAGTACTTTTTTGTCTTGAAGGGGGAATTGCCAACTTCCTGTTGATTTTTGCCCGAGAATATACTATTATGAAATCTAGGTCTAAGTCACACCTACATAAAGGTTTTTGTTTCATGTCTCTCCGACCTTCCTAGTGGGAGTTACAGGCAGTCTAGTTTTTTTTTTTCGTAGGGGGCGCTAGAGCGCAATTTTGAGTTTTGAGGTTTGGTTTTTTGATAAAAAGTTTTGCCGTATATTACTGATGTGTGTGTAAAATTTGGTGAGTTTTGAAGTATGTTAAGGGGGTCAAGTTACAGCGCAAAGTTGCGGAAGAATAATAATAATAATAAAACCTTACAAATTCAATAGGGTCCTCTGTCCCATTGTAAAAGGACTCCCTTCGGGATTCCTTTTACAATGGGCCATGCGGGCCCTAAAAATAAGCGCATAACAATTTTCGACACGACAGAGAAAAGAGTTTTCGTCATCATTGTTCAAATATTGTAACGTCTGTCGTGACGCTTTGAGGACATGAATTCTATTCATCACTTTACTGAGCAAAACTCTTTATTGTCGGCCATAAACACATCACCAAAACATTAGTAAAAAAATGATATCTAGCAAAAGTGGTAATTTTCTGCAGTACAAACCAGACAAAAAGCAACTTTATTATATCAACAGCAGCCGCTCTCTCTTTCTCACTTGCGCCAACACTTGCACATATGGCACTTAGCCAGTGATGCGTTTACAGCCACACAAAAAGTCGGACAACTCCAACACCACGCATAAAGTGCAATTTCAGGTGGTTACACTATGATTTACCAATCAAATGTGTGCTTATTCTAGTGTCATTTATTAGGAATCTTCATTTATAAATATTAATCATGAAATGCTGTTAGTATACAGGTAAAAGCCAGTAAATTAGAATATTTTGAAAAACTTGATTTATTTCAGTAATTGCATTCAAAAGGTGTAACTTGTACATTATATTTATTCATTGCACACAGACTGATGCATTCAAATGTTTATTTCATTTAATTTTGATGATTTGAAGTGGCAACAAATGAAAATCCAAAATTCCGTGTGTCACAAAATTAGAATATTACTTAAGGCTAATACAAAAAAGGGATTTTTAGAAATGTTGGCCAACTGAAAAGTATGAAAATGAAAAATATGAGCATGTACAATACTCAATACTTGGTTGGAGCTCCTTTTGCCTCAATTACTGCGTTAATGCGGCGTGGCATGGAGTCGATGAGTTTCTGGCACTGCTCAGGTGTTATGAGAGCCCAGGTTGCTCTGAGAGTGGCCTTCAACTCTTCTGCGTTTTTGGGTCTGACATTCTGCATCTTCCTTTTCACAATACCCCACAGATTTTCTATGGGGCTAAGGTCAGGGGAGTTGGCGGGCCAATTTAGAACAGAAATACCATGGTCCGTAAACCAGGCACGGGTAGATTTTGCGCTGTGTGCAGGCGCCAAGTCCTGTTGGAACTTGAAATCTCCATCTCCATAGAGCAGGTCAGCAGCAGGAAGCATGAAGTGCTCTAAAACTTGCTGGTAGACGACTGCGTTGACCCTGGATCTCAGGAAACAGAGTGGACCGACACCAGCAGATGACATGGCACCCCAAACCATCACTGATGGTGGAAACTTTACACTAGACTTCAGGCAACGTGGATCCTGTGCCTCTCCTGTCTTCCTCCAGACTCTGGGACCTCGATTTCCAAAGGAAATGCAAAATTTGCATGGTTGGGTGATGGTTTGCGGTGCCATGTCATCAATTTACTGGCTTTTACCTGTATTTGATAAATACTAATAAAAATACATTTTTTACAAACAGGAAGTTGCAGGAATGTACACATGATCCCCTGCTTACATCTCATTGTGCAACATGTGAATGTTTTAATGGGAACTAAATGCAATGTCTGAAAGGGGTACACATTATTTCCAAAGCAGGACCTCCACCCAGACAAACAATACAAGTACACAGTTCATGAAAAACAATATGTGTTGTTATTGTCATTGTAAGTGGGCCTAAACACTTATATTAGAAAATAACCTCATGGAAATGACTGCTGTCATTTGATTATAATAATAAGAGAATGTTGTCTGTCTATCTGTGTTGGCCCTGCGGTGAGGAGGGGACTTGTCCAGGGTGTATCCCGCCTTCCGCCCGAAGCAGCTGAGATAGGATCCAGCACCCCCGTGACCCCGAAAGGGACAAGCGGTAGGGAATGGATGGATGGATGGAGATTGAAGTTGTTATTTAGTCAGGTTTGGGACATGTGTTGGGACAATGCTCAGGGACTTTTTGCCTTTGCTCACACACATGAACAATTAGAGGGAATATTGCTCAGGAGCGACTTATGTGTGATATTATTAACACATTACCGTAAAATATCAAATAATATTATTCAGCTCATTCACATGGCCGGTGCGACTTATACTCCGGAGCGACTTATACTCCGAAAAATACCGTACTAGTAATGCCTTTAGATATTTTATGACTGACCCGCTCTACTTGTTGATATTTTCTATCTCTCTTGCAGTATTTGGTCCTGTTACTCTGCGTGTTCCTGCTGGAACTCATTGCAGCAGTCATGGCCTATATTACCTACCAAGAGGTGAACTCTTTCATGAGTGCTAAACCCTTTCAATTCCAGACTTTACGTAACTGCCAACATATATAGTGGTGGTCAAAAGTGTACGTACACTTGTAAAGAACATCATGTCATGGCTGTCTTGAGTATCCAATCATTTCTACAACTCTTATTTTTTTGTGATAGAGTGAATGGAGCACATACTTGTTGGTCACAAAAAAAAAACCATGAAGTTTGCGTCTTTTATGAATTTATTATGGGTCTACTGAAAATGTGAGGGTCAAAAGTATACATACAGCAATGTTAACATTTGCTTACATGTCCCTTGGCAAGTTTACCTGCAATAAGGCACTTTTGGTAGCCACCCACAAGCTTCTGCTTGAATTTGTGACCACTCCTCTTGACATACTTGCCAACCCTCCCGGATTTTCCGGGAGACTCCCGAAATTCAGCGCCTCTCCCGAAAACCTCCCGGGACAAATTTTCTCCCGAAATTCAGGCGGAGCTGGAGGCCACGCCATAATGTGTCACATTTTTGTGTTGATTTATTTAGATTATTTTGTGGTTTGAATTCGTTTTTGTAGCTGTCATTACACATTTATCAGTATTCACATTGGTCAGTAGGGGGCAGTAGGGCGTTTCTTCCCAATTGAATGCTATCACCTGCAGACCGGAAGTGTCTTGTCATTCTGATGAGAGCGACCAGTCTGTGAACAATTGAAACGTCCTGTGTGCTTTTTCCTCCTGTATAACAGGTTAGTTTTGGTGAATCAACTCACTGAATAATATCTATGTGATCTTTATAAGTTTAAGTACACATTCTGATGGTGGAGCCTAACTCTAAAGTGTTTGTGAGTTGTAGTTTGTATTTGTGAATGAATCCAGTGTACAGCTGCAGTAATCAATACAAAATGGCGACGTGAGTACGCAATGTTTATATAGGAACTTCTGATCCTAATTCAGACTCACAAATTAGAGCTCCCGTTTTCTTATTGATTTTATAATGTATATTTGTATAATGTGTGTGTTCTGAAATAGTGACAGAGAATAGAACAAGGATGGTCAATTCAACCCTTAACTCAACAATGAGTAGAGGAGTGTTATGTGTGTGTATGTGTAAATAAATGAACACTGAAATTCAAGTATTTATTTTATTTATTTATATATGTATATATATATATATATATATAGCTAGAATTCACTGAAAGTCAAGTATTTCTTATATATATATATATATATATATATATATATATATATATATATCTTAACCACGCCCCCTGCCCCACTCCCGACCCCGCCCCCCACCTCCCGAAATCGGAGGTCTCAAGGTTGGCAAGTATGCCTCTTGACAAAATTGGTGCAGTTCAGCTAAA
This sequence comes from Nerophis lumbriciformis, assembly GCF_033978685.3. Lineage (NCBI taxonomy): Eukaryota > Metazoa > Chordata > Actinopteri > Syngnathiformes > Syngnathidae > Nerophis > Nerophis lumbriciformis. The sequence continues at coordinate 47,304,024 of NC_084557.2, forward strand.
TGTGTTGGTTTTCTGACATGGACTTGTTTCTTCAGCATTGTCCACATGTTTAAGTCAGGACTTTGGGAAGGCCAATCTAAAACCTTCATTCCAGCCTGATTTAGACATTCCTTTATCACTTTTGACGTGTGTTTGGGGTAGGGGTGTAACGGTACACAAAAATTTCGGTTCGGTACGTACCTCGGTTTAGAGGTCACGGTTCGGTTCATTTTCGGTACGGTAAGAAAACAACAAAATATACAATTTTGGGTTATTTATTTACCAAATTTGCAAAATCTTCCACCAAAAATATTTTTCTTAGTGTAATATTTGATGTGAAGTAATGGGAACCTTGGATAGGTCAATAATTCATAATAACATTGATTTTGATTCAATATTATGTTTTGAGCAATGACAGTTTGAAAGAAAATAAAACAGCTTTGTTTTATTAGTCAACATTGCAACTTTTTCTAAATTACATTTCATCTTTAAGCTTTTTTATTTCACTTTTGTTATGTTTTTGTTTATTTTAATAGTATTTTTAGAATGTGCCGTGGGCCTTTAAAACATTAGCCGCAAATGGCCTCCGGGGCACACTTTTGACACCCCTGCTATAGATAATAAAAAATTAAATGTGATAAATCTATGGATAAAAAGCAGAGCCTGGCGACGCATGCGTGTTTATCATAACTCTCTCTCTCTCTCTCTGTCTCTGCCCCTCCCTCACCAATGCTGCTGTTTGTTTTGTTTTTAACCCCTTCTTAACCCTGAACGTACATTGAAAATACACGCAACCCTAACTCAAAATGCCGGACATTTGAGGCATTTAAGAAACCGCCCTGACAGCTCTGCAAAAGAGGACATGTCCGGTGAAAAGAGGACTTATGGTCAGTCTATCGTAGCGCTGTCGCTGCTAGCATGCCGTGTGTTGTGCCTCAGTGTGCATTGTTTACACAACGTGCGTTGCGCTACTTAATATGTCCGTGTGGAAACTCGTTTGGTACACCTCCGAACCGAACCGGAACCCCCATACCAAAACGGTTCAATACAAATACACGTACCGTTACACCCCTAGTTAGGGGTCATTGTCCTGTTGGAACACCCAACTGCGCCCAAGACCCAACCTCCGGGCTGATGATTTTAGCTTGTCCTGAAGAATTTGGAGGTAATCCTCCTTTTTCATTGTCCCATTTACTCTCTGTAAAGCACCAGTTCCATTGGCAGCAAAACAGGCCCAGAGCATAATACTACCACCACCATGCTTGACGGTAGGAATGGTGTTCCTGGGATTAAAGGCCTCACCTTTTCTCCTCCAAACATATTGCTGGGTATTGTGGCCAAACAGCTCCATTTTTGTTTCATCTGACATCACATGGACAAAGATAAGACCTTCTAGATCATGGGTGTCAAAATTGGCCCGCCATGTAATTTCACCTGGCCCTTGAGGCGATATCAAACTAACACTAGAGCTGGCCCGCCGATTATATACAGCGGCCGTGCCGCGGTAACACCGCATTCGCCGCTAATTCTCATACTTGCCAACCCTCTCGGGAGACTCCCAAATTTCAGTACCCCTCCCGAAAATCGTCACGTCCGCTTTTCATCCAGTCCAACAGTGCTGACCCAGTCACATAATATGTGCGGCTTCTGCACGCACACACAAGTGAATGCAATGCATACTTCATCAACAGCGATACAGGTTACACTGAGGGTGGCCGTATAAACAACTTTAACACAGTTAGAAATATACGCCACACTGTGAACCCACACCAAACAAGAATGACAAACACATTTCCGGAGAACATCCGCACCGTAAGACAACATAAACACAACAGAACAAATACCCAGAACCCTTTGCAGCACTAACTCTTCCGGGACGCTACAAGGTGTGTGTGTGGGGGGTGGTTGGTTGTAGCAGGGGGTGTATTTTGTAGCGTCCCAGAAGAGTTAGTGCTGAGTTAGGAGCTTCTCCTGTTTAAGCGGATGTGACGACAGCTCGTAGAGGACGTTGAAGGGAGTGGCTTTGAGGCATACTTGCCAACCCTCCCGAATTTTCCGGGAGACTCCCGAAATTCAGCACCTCTCCCGAAAACCTCCCGGGACAAATATTCTCCCGAAAATCTCCCGATTTTCAGCCGGAGCTGGAAGCCACGCCCCCTCCAGCTCCATGCGGACCTGACTGAGGACAGCCTTTTTTCATGACGGGAGGACAACAGGGTGACAAGAACTAAATCATCCAGACTAGAGATAAATTGTATTATTATGTTTATCTTACCTAAAAATAAATATATTTATTAATTTAAAAAAAAAAAAAAAATACATTTTTACTATATTTTGCTAAAAACATCAAAATTAATTGTATTTTTATTTGTATTTTTTCCTGACTCCTTATTACATCCAGCCATAGAATTATACATTAAAATAAACATATTTGAAATAATTGATTTTAAATCATCATAATAATTCATTTAAAATGACCATATTTAATTATTAAAATAATTGCTTGTTTATCAACAACTTTAGCATTTTTTTCATTACATTTTGAAACTCTCTGAAGCCAAGTTATGTTATTGTCCTTAATATTTATTTATGCAAGTTTGAAGTATCAATTATCTAAACACAGTTTTGTTTGCATATTTTCAGGATGTAGATATATATATATATATATATATATGTATGTATGAAATACTTGACTTGGTGAATTCTAGCTGTCAATATACTCCTCCCCTCTTAACCACGCCCCCAATCACGCCCCACCACACCCCCACCCCCCACCTCCCGAAATCGGAGGTCTCAAGGTTGGCAAGTATGCTTTAAGGCACGCCCCCAAGACTATGGTCCGGGTGGAATACGAGATATAATGACTGATAAACACCTTCGTTGGATAATGAAGGTTGCCTCAGCTCAAAGCCTGAGCCCCGACAATAATGAAGTAGCATCCAAGAAAAGATGTCAGGCACATCAGATTAGATCAGTGTGTTGCAAACTGAGCAGTTTAAAGTCCTGAATGGTTGGTTTATTCATTGTTATTTTATTTTCAAATTTATTAGCCTGTGGAAAAAGTTAATGTTGATATTTACCTCAGAAGGCTGCAAATAGAAAAGAGGCATCCAATTTTTATTTAAATTGTATTTGATATGCCATTGATGTTTTTTAATTATTATTATTATTATTTGAAACTGGATTTTGCATGTCACTATAAAGTTATGTACCGTAAGCCTTGCTTGTTCAATATTCAATGCACAACTTGTTTGGGTCCCTATTAAAAGGTTCATTTGTTCAACCTTGGCCCCCCTGTTCTAAAGGGAAGTTCTGGAAACTCAAGACAGCCATGACATTATGTTCTTTACAAGTGTATGTAAACTTTTGACCACGACTGTAGTTTTACATGCCACAACTTTAAAAACATTTTTTGCCATGCATGTTTTTTTTTTTACTGCTTTCTATCATTTGTGTTCATTTTTTATTTACCATAGGACTGCCTATAAAATACTGACCGCACGTACCTTTATGCACATCTGCATTGGGCGTGATGTTCAATTTTTTTCTCACTCCTGTCTTTCTTCCCCTATTTTTCTTTGCTCCAGTGTTTCCCTTTCTGCCATCAGGTAAATTGCAATTTCATATCAACATGCTGTGACACGTTGATATGAAATGCTTGAACTGTAGCACTTCAAGTCAGACATCTTTTAAATTGTGCGAGTTCCAAAGAACTTCAAGACATCCTGTTTTGGATTTTGTGATGTTTAAATAAGAATATTGTTTGTGAGCTAATGTGTAGTGTCTGCTTCACAGCTGGATGATGCGCTGAGACAGAACCTGGAGGTGACCATGCAGCAGAAATACCAACAACCAGGAGAAGACGGGGTCACGCATGCTGTGGACAAGCTCCATCAGGAGGTGTGCATGTGAGATGTTGTCTTCCTGTCATACTTGCCAACCTTGAGACCTCCGATTTTGGGAGGTGGGGGGTGGGGGGCGTAGTCGGGGGTGGGGCGGGGGGCGTGGTTAAGATATATATATATATATATAAGAAATACTTGACTTTCAGTGAATTCTAGCTATATATATATACATATATATATATATGTCTTAATAAGGTTATCCAAAAAATAGTGCTCGATACCGTAGTAGAGCGCAATATATGTATGTGTGTGAAAAAAAAAAAAAATCACAAGACTATTTCATCTCTACAGGCCTGTTTCATGAGGGGGTTCCCTCAATCATCAGGAGATTTTAATGGGAGCATTCACATACCATGGTTTATATAGGGCACAGAGTGGGTAGGTACAGGCTGGCGTAGGGGCGTGGTGATTGGCTCATGGGTTACCTAGGAGGTGTTTCCGTCTGTGGCGGCATGCTGTTACAATTTCGCTGCGCTTGTTGAGGGATGACAGGTCTGGACGGTAAATAATAAACAGTTTCTCTTTCAAGCATAGGTTGCATCTTTTATTACCACTATTGTAAGGTGTGCTGGATGCAAGAATTTGCCATGTTATTGAATATTCAACATTATTGTCTTTGAGGTCCCAAATGTGTTAGCTGAGTTCTGTGGTATTCCGCAGGTTTTGGTTCCTGAAAGAAGCCTTGTGATTGTTCAATCTGGTTTTGAACTCTCCCTCGGTTAATCCTACATATGTGTCGGATGTGTTAATGTCCTTGCGTGTTACCTTAGATTGGTAGACAACTGATGTTTGTAAGCACCCCCCGTTGAGAGGGCAATCAGGTTTCTTTCGGCAGTTACAGCCTTTGTTGGTTTTGGAGTCGCTCTGTCCGGGGGGCGACGGCTCATTTGCAATTGTTTTGTTGTGGTTTGAGATAATTTGTCGTATATTGTTCATACAGCTGTAGCTCAATTTAATGTTGTTCTTGTTGAATACTTTTCTTAGGGTGTTGTCTTTGGGAAAGTGTTTGTCAATCAGATTGAGGAATTTGTGTCCAATGTTAGTTGAGACGTTTTTGCTGTATATATATATATATATATATATATATATATATATATATATATATATATATATATATATATATATATATATATATATATAAAATACTTGAATTTCAGTGTTCATTTATTTACACATACACACACATAACACTCATCTACTCATTGTTGAGTTAAGGGTTGAATTGTCCATCCTTGTTCTATTTTCTGTCACTATTTCAGAACACACACATTATACAAATATACATTATAAAATCAATAAGAAAACGGGAGCTCTAATTTGGGAGTCTGAATTAGGATCAGAAGTTCCTATATAAACATTGCGCACTCACGTCGCCTTTTTGTATTGATTACTGCAGCTGTGCACTGGATTCATTCACAATTAGAAACTACAACTCACAAACACTTTAGAGTTAGGCTCCACCATCAGAATGTGTACTTAAACTTATAAAGATCACATGGATATTATTCAGTGAGTTGATTCACCAAAACTAGCCTGTTATAGAGGAGGAAAAAGCACACTGGGCGTTCGTTTCAATTGTTCACAGACTGGTCGCTCTCATCAGAATGACAAGACACTTCCGGTCTGCAGGTGATAGCATTCAATTGGGAAGAAACGCCCTACTGACCAATGTGAATACTGATGAATCTGTAATGACAGCTCCAAAAACGAATTCAAACCACAAAATAAAATAAATAAATCAACACAAAAATGTGACACATTATGGGTGGGTCACATATGCATGTACAGTAGATGGCAGTATTGTCCTGTTTAAAAGTGTCACAACATTGCTGTTTACGGCAGACGAACTGCTTTACGGGGGACGAAAAGTTGACTGCTGTTGTTGTGTGTTGTTACCGCGCTGGGAGGACGTTAATGAAACTGCCTAACAATAAACACACATAAGAAACCAAGAACTCGCCCTCCATCATTAGCTGTTTATATTGTGGGAAAGCGGACGTGAGAACAGGCTGTCAACACGTCACTCAGGTCCGCATGGAGCTGGAGGGGGCGTGGCCTCCAGCTCCGCCTGAATTTCGTGAGATTTTCGGGAGAAAATTTGTCCCGGGAGGTTTTCGGGAGAGGCGCTGAATTTCGGGAGTCTCCCGGAAAATCCGGGAGGGTTGGCAAGTATGCTTCCTGTGCAGACTCACCAACTTGACATTTTCACTAGACTTGATTTAGATTCAAAGTCAATTCTCACCGCTCAGTTCCAGTGCTGCGGGAGTAACAGTTCCTCCGACTGGAGATACAGCACTTGGATCCAGGCCGCGCAGGACGAGGAGCTGGTTCCTGTCAGCTGCTGTAAGACTCCCAGCAGCCTCTGTGGCCGCAGGGACCATCCCTCCAACATCTACAAGGTGGAGGTGGACACAGACGTCCTGGAAATGTACATCTCATAATGACACAAGTGTTGTTGCTCTTCCTGCACTGCCAGGGAGGCTGTGTTGGGAAGTTAGAGGACTTCATTCTGTATCAGCTCTACATTCTGAGTGGATTGGGCATTGGGATTGCAATTTTGCAGGTGAAGTCCCTCAATTTTTTTAACCAATATGACCAATTTCTCTTTTAAACTAACATTAAGCTTTATTTGTTTTTAATTTCAGCTTCTTGGAATGATGTTTACTTGCTGCCTTTACCAGAAGCTGGAAGATGAACCATACTGATTTTGGGAGTTTTTAAAAGCGTTGACGTGTGGTTTGAGACTTAAGTTATTCTTCAATCCTGTTGGACTTTTAAATCAACACAATATGCATACTTAAGATTCTGTTCTGCTGCTGGCCAGCACTTCACCGTGCAAAACATGATTTTTCTCATTATCATGTTAAAGATAATCATACTTGCCAACCCTCACGAATTTTCCGGGAGACTCCCGAATTTCAGTGCCTCTCCCGAACAACCATTCTCCCGAATTTCTCCCGATTTCCAGCCGGACAGCCTGTCGTCACATCCGCTTGGCCAACCAAAAAGTAACCACAGAACACTAGTGTTCTGTGGTTACTTTTTGGTTGGCCAACTGTTTACGTTGTATTGCACACCCTGACGGCAAGTGTGGGAGTCGGTTCTGAAGCATGAAGTAAAGAGACGTAACTTCGTCACCTCGCCTGGTTATTGACTCCAACCCAAAATATTACACTGCCCATACCTATGCCATACTTGCCAACCCTCCCGAATTTTCCGGGAGACTCCCGAAATTCAGCGCCTCTCCCGAAAACCTCCCGGGACAAATATTCTCCCGAAAATCTCCCGAATTTCAGCCGAAGCTGGAGGCCACGCCCCCTCCAGCTCCATGCGGACCTGAATGAGGACAGCCTTTTTTTTTATGACAGGAGGACAACAGGGTGACAAGAACTAAATCATCCAGACTAGAGATAAATTGTATTATTATGTTTATCTTACCTAAAAATAAATATATTTATTAATAAAAATAAAAAAACTAAATACATTTTTACAATATTTTGCTAAAAACATCAAAATTAATTGTATTTTTATTTGTATTTTTTCTGACTCCTTATTACATCCAGCCATAGAATTATACATTAAAATAAATATATTGGAAATAATTCATTTTAAATGATCATAATAATTCATTTAAAATGACCATATTTAATTATTAAAATAATTGCTTGTTTATCAACAACTTTAGCATTTTATTCATTACATTTTGAAGCTCTCAGAAGCCAAGTTATGTTATATTCCTTAAGATTTATTTATGCAAGTTTGAAGTATCAATTATCTAAACACAGTTTTGTTTGCATATTTTCAGGATGTAAATATATATATATATGTATATATATAAAGTCCCAATGATTGTCACACACACACTAGGTGTGGTGAAATTTGTCCTCTGCATTTGACCCATCCCCTTGATCACCCCCTGGGAGGTGAGGGGAGCAGTGGGCAGCAGCGGTGCTGCGCCCGGGAATCATTTTTGGTGATATATGTATGTATATATATATATATGTATGAAATACTTGACTTGGTGAATTCTAGCTGTCAATATACTCCTCCCCTCTTAACCACACCCCCGCCCTCAACCACGCCCCTGTCCTCCCCCAACCACGCCCCCCCACCCCCCACCTCCCGAAATCGGAGGTCTCAAGGTTGGCAAGTATGACCTATGCTCCTTCAAAGGCTGTGCTACTGGCTGCAAAGCATTGCGCTTTCAAATACAACAATGAGTAGAGAGGAGTGTTATGTGTGTATATGTGTGAATAAATGACCGTATTTTTCGGACTATAAGTCGCAGTTTTTTTCATAGTTTGGCCGGGGGTGCGACTTATACTCAGGAGCGACTTATGTGTGAAATTAATAACATATTACCGTAAAATATCAAATAATATTATTTATCTCATTCACGTAAGAGACTAGACGTATAAGATTTCATGGGATTTAGCGATTAGGAGTGACAGATTGTTTGGTAAATATATAGCATGTTCTATATGTTATAGTTATTTGAATGACTCTTACCATAATATGTTACGTTAACATACCAGTTGGTTATTTATGCCTCATATAACGTACACTTATTCAGCCTGTTGTTCACTATTCTTGATTTATTTTAAATTGCCTTTCAAATGTCTATTCTTGGGGTTGGGTTTTATCAAATAAATTTCCCCCAAAAATTCGACTTATACTCCAGTGTGACTTATATATGTTTTTTTTCTTCTTTTTTATGGATTTTCGGTCGGTGCGACTTGTACTCCAAAAAATACAGTATTTATTTTATTTATATGTGTATATATATACATGTATATATATATATATATATATATATATATATAGCTAGAATTCACTGAAAGTCAAGTAGTTATTTTATTTACATATATATATATATATATATATAAGAAATACTTAAATTTCAGTGAATTCTAGCCATACTTGCCAACCCTCTCGGATTTTCTGGGAGCGCCTCTCCCGAAAAACCTCCCGGGACAAATTTTCTCCCGAAAATCTCCCAAAATTCAGGCCGAGCCGGAGGCCACGCCCCCTCCAGCTCCATGCGGACCTGACCTGTTTTCACGCCCGCTTTCCCACAATATAAACAGCGTGCCTGCCCAATCACGTTATAACTGTAGAATGATGAAGGGCGATTTCTTGGTTTCTTATGTGGGTTTATTGTTAGGCAGTTCCATTAACGTCCTCACAGCGCGGTAACAACACACAACAACAGCAGTCACGTTTACGTCTACCGTAAAGCAGTTCGTCTGCCGTAAACAGCAATGTTGTGACACTCTTAAACAGGACAATACTGCCATCTACTGTACATGCATATGTGACAATAACATCTACGGCTTTTAGAGAGTGCAGTGCACAACTGCGCACACAACAAGAAGACGAAGCAGAAGAACGAGGAAGATACAGCCGTAGTGACGCAGACGACGAGTAAGATGAAGAAATACGCTTGTAAGTTCCAAGCCGCAGCTGCGATTGGACCTGGATAGCCTCCGGTAAGAAGTAGTGGACTACCAAGTGCTTGGCACTGAAGATCTTCCTCAGGAAGCTTAGATTGACCGGTTTTGGGCCATGCTAGGGAGAGATGGAAGATTCCCGTCTCTAATGCATTTGATGAAAGCACTTTTGTGCGTGCCACACATCAATGCATCATCAGAGAGGGTGTTCAGCATGGTTAGAAAAATAGTGACAGAGAATAGAACAAGGATGGACAATTCAACCCTTAACTCAACAATGAGTAGATGAGTGTTATGTGTGTGTATATGTGTAAATAAATGAACACTGAAATTCAAGTATTTATTTTATTTATATATATATATATATATATATATATATTAACCATGCCCCCAACCACGCCCCACCCCGACCACACCCCCCACCTCCCGAAATTGGAGGTCTCAAGGTTGGCTAGTATGATTCTAGCTATAAATATACTCCTCCCCCCTTAACCCCGGCCCCGCCCACCTCCCAAATCTCCTGAATTTGGAGGTCTCAAGGTTGGCAAGTATGAAAGATAATCCTGTCAAAGTAGGTAAATACTAGCTTGCTGTGGCGATACTGTATTTTTAAAGTGCTGTTCCTTTTGTGGTATTTCTTAAAACTATATATTATACAGTATACACATTGTATGTTGACTTGCCAGTTAAATATGCATTTCACTAATCATTTCATACAGTACAGAATACAGACCAACTTATAAACTCGTGTGTGAAAGCCACATTGGAAAACCAGTCCAATGTCGTGTTTAAACGTGACTTGAAATTTACTGAAAAAGTAAACTAGTTTTTGTGAAAAGTTTTAAGACACTGTAACCCAGGGGTCCCCAAACTTTTTGACTCGGGGGCCGCATTGGGTTAAAAAAAATTGGCCGGGGGCCAGGCTGTATGTATATATATATATATATATATATATATATTATATATATATATATATATATATATATATATATATATATATATATATATATAATGTGTGTGTATATATATATATGTATGTATGTATGTGTGTGTGTGTGTGTGTGTGTGTATATATATATATATATATATATATACACACACACACATATTTATATATATATATATATATATATTTGTATGTATATATACATATATATATATATATATATATTTGTATGTATGTATACATATATACATTGTCTTTATAATCTGTTTTGTCATTTAACATCAATCAACATTGATGTTCATCAACATTTAACATTGTCACGTTATCGATGGGAAAATTCATTTTTAGACAATATGATTTGCCTGAGCGGCTAGAAGACACCAAGAGTAACAAGCGGTAGAAAATGGATTAGAAAGGAAAGATAAGTTAAAAAATTGAAAAAAAATTACTTGGGACTTCCTGTGGGCCGGATTTTGGATGCTGGGGGGCCGAATCCGGCCCGCGGGCCGTAATTTGGGGACCCCTGCTGTAACCTATTTTTATGGGCTTTCCTCTTTGTGATGTTAAGTTCCTGTTATATACGCTGTTATACAGTATATGCCTTGAGCTCTTATTTTGAAGGCGCAAAGAGCGGAAGTGATGACACATTGTAGTGGAGCGGAGGTTTTTGAAAGAATGTAAATAAAGTGGTCCTCGTGTAAACTGGAGCCTCCGTGTTTGTTATTTTGTAGTTTCATACAGTATAGCCTCCGTGTTATTTTGTAGTTTCATACAGTATAGCCTCCGTGTTTGTTATTTTGTAGTTTCATACAGTATAGGCGACATGTATAAACCCTCACTTACATTACAACGTGTCATCACTTCCGCTCTTAGTGCTTTCAAAATAAGAGCTCAAGGCATATACTGTATTACAGGAACTTAACATCACAAAGAGGAAAGCCCATAAAAATAGGTTACAATACGACACTGTATATTTATCTCCAAGCTTGACAGAGAAATAACGTCGTTTTTTTCCTGGCGTTTCACTACTCCGGTAACATGTTGGCTGCTCTTATTTCGAAGGTCCTATGGGCGGATGTTGTTGTCAGGTGACCGCACTTCCCTTTCGGCCGATTTCCGGGTCGTAACCAACATTTTATTCTTATTTAACGCATTCGTGAAGTAGAAATGTCTGCAAAGCCGACATGTTTGATTGTGTTGAGCGCGTCTCCTCAAGGTATGTATATCAACTTTGACGAGCATGTATTCATGTAATAAGTGACATTTTGGTAGCGTGTAGTCATGTTTGATTGATTGATTGATTGAGACTTTTATTAGTAGACTGCACAGTACAGTACATATTCCGTACAATTGACCACTAAATGGTAACACCCCAATAAGTTTTTCAA